>NC_080544.1:19120517-19457517 GCF_028640845.1 Ahaetulla prasina | reverse complement strand
TCAATTTCAAGCTTGACAATTAGAGGACTATACAGGCTACTGTTTCTTCCAGTGGTCTGCAACAGTATCCTTTCTTTTTTAATCAGAATTTTCCACTAGTGACTTATAGCATTGAGAATTATCTATCCAATGTTGTGAACGAAGACATCTTTTACATTGCCTCAGTGATGGCCGAGAGACATTCCAAGGCACGATATGTAAATAAATAAATAAGTAATAAATAAACAAAGTAAATAAATAAATGATAGCAGCCTTTCACTTCTCGAGAGACTGTCATAAAGTCTCTCGAGAAGTCAATTTGTTCTGCAAAATACATGAGGACAAGACAAGAAGTAACACGTGGAAGATCATTAAAGAGAGAGCCAACCTAGAATTCAGGAGAAATTTCCTTGTAGTGAGGTCAAGTATTCAATAGATTGGCTTACCTCTGGAAGTTATGGGTGCTCCATTACTGGAGGTTTTCAAAAAGAGACTGGATAATCACTTTGCCCAGAATACTTGACCAAGGGTTTGAACTAGAAGACTTCCAAAGTCCCTTCCTACCATATCATTATTGTTTTAGATTTAATTATTCAATTCAATTCACTTATAAACCCTTCCATCCTTTATAAGGTAGATAAAATGAGGACCCAGATTGTTGGGGGCAATAAGTTGACTTTGTATATAATATACAAATGGATGAAGACTATTGCTTGACACAGTGTAAGCCGCCCTGAGTCTTCGGAGAAGGGCGGGATATAAATGCAAATAAAAAAAAAATCAGATCTGGGACTGGTAAAAATTTAACAGTGCAAGTCCTAATTAAAGACCACGTGTGCCACAGGTGGCAAGCAGAGCCCACTCTGCGGGCACGCCATCTGTCACCCCAGCCCAGCTCCACCGTGGATGTACGCACACCTCCCGCCAGCCAGCTGGTCTTTGGTTCTCTACCACACATGCCCAGGGGGTGGGGTGCATGCATGGGATGCACATGCGCAGGGGGGTGGAGCGCATGTACGGGGGGGGTGCAGGTTGGTGCAGGAGGCTTTCCAGGCCCAAAATGGGGCACGGAGAGGGGCTCATGCAGTGTCCTGCTCCCAGTTTTGGTCTCCAAGTTAGTGCAGGAGGCTTTCCAGGCCCAAAATGGGGCACGGAGAGGGGCTCATGCAGTGTCCTGCTCCCAGTTTTGGCTTCCAGGTTAGTGCAGGAGGCTTTCCAGGCCCAAAATGGGGCACGGAGAGGGGCTCATGCAGTGTCCTGCTCCCAATTTTGGCTTCCAGGTTAGTGCAGGAGGCTTTCCAGGCCCAAAATGGGGCACGGAGAGGGGCTCATGCAGTGTCCTGCTCCCAATTTTGGCTTCCAGGTTAGTGCAGGAGGCTTTCCAGGCCCAAAATGTGGGCCTCCACACTCTGTTTTGGGCCTGGAAAGCCTCCTGCACCAACCTGGAAACCAAAATGGGGCAGTGGGGGGAAAGGGCGCATGTGCGGGGGTGGGGGGTGGGGTGCATGCCTGGGAACATGCACAAATTATGTGGATATACATGAATGCACGGGGAACATGCGTGCATGCGCATGGGGCACTCACATTGCATTTTGGGGATTCGGGCACACATGAGTGCATCTGTGCAACCACACCCACGCTTTGGGCACTCGGCACCAAAAAGGTTAAGCATCACTGATATAGGCAGTTCTGAGTAAGGTAGTTTTTTTGGTAAAGTTAGAATATCGTTAACAAAGTTAGATGCTGTTGTTGCTGTTATTCTGTCTTCTAATAACTGGGGGAAGTGTCTGTATCTCCCTTGAGTATTTGTTGCACATTTTGCACTTTGTATCATGATTCTTAGGAATTCATTTGTTGCTTGAAAAATTTTGAATCATCTTTGAAAGATATCGGAGTCCTAGTGGACAATCACTTAACTATGAGCCAGCAGTGTGCTGCAGCTGCCAAAAAAGCCAACACAGTTCTAGGCTGCATAAACAGAGAGATAGAATCTAGGTCACGTGAAGTGTTAATACCACTTTATCATGCCTTGGTAAGGCCACATCCAAATGTGGTCACCATGATGTAAAAAAGATGTTGAGACGCTAAAAAGAGTGCAGAGAAGAGCAACAAAGATGATTAGGGGACTGGAGGATAAAACATATAAAGAATGGTTGCTGGAACTGGGTATGTCTAGTCTGATGAAAAGAAGGACTAGGGGAGACATGATAGCAGTGTTCCAATATCCCTTTGTGGCAACACACAAAGAAGAGGGAGTCAAGCTATTCTCCAAAGCACCTGAGGGTAGGACAAGAAGCAATGGGTGGAAACTAATCAAGGAGAGAAGCAACTTAAGACCTAAGGAGAAATTTCCTGACAGTTAGAACAATTAATCAGTGGAACAACTTTCCTCCAGAAATTCTGAATGCTCCAACACTGGAAATTTTTAAGAAGAGGTTGGATAACTATTTGTCTGAAGTGGTGCAGGCTTTCCTGCCTAAGCAGGAGTTTGGACTAGAAGACCTCCAACTTTTATTCTATTTTATTCTACATTAAATGGCAAATTCACATGATGATTGAAGTAACCTTCTCACCCCACCCCTCTCTTCAAAATGTTGGTGATGGTATGAAAATGACAGAATGCCTTGTGATAAATAGTTTTTCTCTCTTTCTGAAGCCAAGAAATCAATGTTTAATGTTCTGAAGCATTTCAAAATTCTCAGAGTCAACATTGGGACAAAAATAAACTTATGTGTCAATTAAAGTTGAGCAGTTGAGAATGCCTAATTATAATTATTGTTGTTTCTATGGAAAGAAGATTGCCATTTTTGCAATGCCTGTACTATTTATTATGAAAACTCAGTGAAACAAATAATTATTTAAATGAATATCTCTAGACTAGATGGGTCTTTTGTGTGTTATTTTGGCTTTCTTAATGATTTTGACTCTCCCCTTAATGTGCATGTTTCTTTAATGTAGAAAAGAAAGAAAAATGAAGTCCCATTTCTCAATACAAGCATTTATCTTTCACGGTGTTTTAGAAATGTTTAAGCAAAGCTACTTGTCTCATTAGGGACTCATTTTGGCTGCCAAAAGCAAGTGGTAAAGGGATGAAGCAGAAGAAGCCAGCATGGAAATGCAAAGCATTAACACAAGGCTGTCTAGACACCATTTTTTCATAAAGCTTATCTCTACTTCACTAAAGGATAAAAATTAAGAATATATAATAGATTTGGAGACTCCTGACATGGTGGCTTAGTGGCTAAGACGCTGAGCTTGTCAATCGAAAGGTCAGCAGTTTAGCGGTTCGAATCCCTAGCGCCATGTAACTGGGTGAGCTCCCGTTACTTGTTCCAGCTTCTGCCAACCTAGCAGTTTGAAAGCACGTAAAAAATGCAAGTAGAAAAATAGGGACCACCTTTGGTGGTAAGATAACAGCGTTCTGTGCGTCTTTGGCATTGAATCATGCCAGCCACATGACCACGGAGATGTCTTTGTACAGCGCTGGCTCTTTGGCTTTGAAATGGAGATGAGCACCGCCCCCTAGAGTCAGGAATGACTAGCACATATGTGCGAGGGGAACCTTTACTGTTACCTATTAGTATTATTGGGTAGCTCCAGAACTCCTACTGAAAATAAATAAATTAATTAATTACTAAATGACTGACCAACCATATTCAATGTGTAGTCCTCAGTGGAATTACATCTACATGGAGGGAAGTGTGCAGTGGGGTACTCCAAGGTATCAACTGCACAATCAACCAGCGGCAGCACTGAACCTCAACCAACCCATGCAACCACTCCCCTCACCAGCAGTTTACCTCCCAATGACCCTGACCTGATGCAGTCTCCTTATCACAAGACCCATCACAAAGCTCACTGATGACTCACAGCTGACCCATCACAAGATCCTCACTTGACCTGCCCACACACAGCAGCTGCCAAAAAAGCCAACTCAGTTCTAGACTGCATAAATAGAGAGATAGAATCAAGATCAAGTGAAGTGTTAATACCACTTTATAATGCTTTGGTAAGGCAACAATTGGAATACTGCATTCAGGTTTGGTCACCACGATGTAAAAAAGATGTGGAGACTCTAGAAAGAGTGCAGAGAAGAGCAACAAAGATGATTAGGGGACTGGAGGCTAAAACATATGAAGAACGGTTGCAGGAACTGGGTATGTCTAGTTTAATGAAAAGAAGGACTAGGGGAGACATGATAGCAGTGTTCCGATATTTGAGGGGTTGCCCCAAAGAAGAGGGAGTCAAACTATTCTCCAAAGCACCTGAGGGGAGGGCAAGAAGCAATGGGTGGATACTAATCAAGGAGAGAAGCAACTTAGAACTAAGAAGAAATTTCCTGACAGTCAGAACAATTAATCAGTGGAACAACTTGCCTGCAGAAGTTGTGAATGCTCCAACACTGAACATTTTTAAGAAGACGTTGGATAACCATTTGTCTGAAGTGGTGTAGGGTTTCCTGCCTGGGCAGGGGGTTGGACTAGAAGACCTCCAAGGTCCCTTCCAACTCAACTCAACTCTTCTCTTCTCTTCTCTTCTCTTCTCTTCTCTTCTCTTCTCTTCTCTTCTCTTCTCTTCTCTTCTCTTCTCTTCAACTGAAGCCCTTATAAACAGAAGAATGCTGACAATGACATCCCCTAAACTCCCCTGAAGATGTTATCTAGCCTGGTCACAAAACGTTCAAAGACAACCCACAAGCTTGAAAAATGAAACCTCACCTTCAAACTCTACCTTCACTGATTCCACCCTTACCTGAAAGAGTTAGCTCAATAGGGCTGCAAGATTGATAAAGAACAGGTTGGTGTTGTAATAAAGACTGAAAAGAACTGCTCTGATTTCTGAGAATGAAGAGGGAAAGAATGTTCTAGAGCAGGGCTATCAAACCCGCGGCCCATGGGCTGCATGCTTCATGCGCTGGCCACGCCCACTCCCAGTTTAGCGAAGGGGGGAAAAAGTCACGATATGTCATGGGATGCCGATGTGACTATGCGACTTTGACACCCCTGTTCTAGAGGACCAGTGAAGAAAACCTCTGCTTTTTAATTATCCTTAAGTATTACTAATTTTTAATGTTGTTACTAAGAAAAACGGAATGTCAGGAAGAGGAAAGAGTACAGATAGCCGTCAACTTATGACCTGTCATACAGCAAATGTTTGAAATCATGACCGGTCTGAGCCATGGGACTTATGATCTGTACCCAAAGTTACAGCCACTGTAGCACACCGAAGGTCACAGGAATAAAATTCATGTGTTTGACAACCACCACCACAGTTATAACCAGTGGTGGGTTCCAAAATTTTTTATTACCGGTTCTGTGGGCTTGGCTTGGTGGTGTTCTGTCCTCCTTTGCCTCCGTCCGAGTGATGGCTTAATTAGCCGGCACTATCAGCTCTTACAGCAAAATAGCGAGTATCTGCCAAGTGTCTCTGTTATCTCCCTCGACGCCTATGAATCACCCAGGAACAAACTTCAGCTCTTAGTTAATCAGTTGATTTGCCTGCTACGAAGAGGCACAGCAGTTCTTGCTGCCTTTATATTCTGTGGGGTGTGGCTCCATGACTCAGCACTTCCTAGGCCTGCCCCACTCCTGCTTCTGTTATTCCCTCCTCTTCTGCCTACGAAACCTAGGGTCCAACCAAGCCTGATTGCCATCAGCTGGGTCTGAAGGCATGGCCTGGGGGAAGAAAGAGTCAGGGGACGGAGGCCTCATTATCTCTTCCACCTGGCCTGCCTCTGGCTCCTGGAGCTGAGCCAGGGAAACCGGTGCTCCCAAGGTAAGTCCTGATGGCCTTTCCCCCTCACTTTCCAAGTCACTTTCTGGTAGGAGGCCCGGCTTCAAGTCACTTTCTGGCAAGAGGCCCGGCTCGGGGGTTGCAGACACAACAGGTGGGTATGGCATGGCATGGCTTGTTGGGGGTGACTTGGTGAGCATGGCAGGGGAAGGATACTCTAAAATCTCCATTCCCTCCCCAGTCCAGGGAAAGGATACTGCAAAATCCCCATTTCCTCCCAATTAGCTGGGACTTGAGAGGCAGCGAATAGATGGGGTCGGGGCCAGTCAGAATTTTTTACTACCGGTTCTCCAAACTATTCAAAATTTCCGCTACCGGTTCTCCAGAATTGGTCAGAACCTGCTGAAACCCACCTCTGCTTATGACCATAATTCCAGGCTCAATTCTGGTCAAAAACTGAGGACTATCTGCATTAAAAGAGCATGGAGCTACAGATTTAGCTGCTTTTGAGGAGGGTGCATGGAAATTGAATTGAATTGAATATTGATTGTTAAACCAGGGAAGGAATTGGTGTCTCAGATGTGACCGCAGCATTTAGGTGGCATGAAAAATGCAATAGAGAACATAAGAATATTTGGCAGTTGATTTACAGCATTTGTGATTATTCTGAATTGGTTTGAAAAGCCAATATTAATGCCCATTGTATCTTCACAAAACATAGGCTAGTTGTGATTTTATGTGGAACGTGGATTTGCAAGACGTGGCGCTAATCCTTGTTAAAATCCAGGAGTCATTAAAGTTTTGAAATGGCAATTCTCATTGACTGTCTGAGGAAAATTAAGTTTTAAAGCCAGCAAATGAAGATTTCAGACCTCGGTGAACAGTCTGAATGAACAAGAGTGGTTAGTCGCAGGATTTGACAGCTTATGTCATTGTTCTTTATCAGTCGCTTTTGCTTTTACATGACAAGTGACTCCTTCCTTGGACTGTACTGTTCTCTTTATTCAGCACCATTTCTCCTCAACTTTTGTGTGTGTCTATGCATGCCTCCCTTAGGGGAAGCATATGATTACACTGATCCTTTAATGCTGCTTTCCCTAAATTGATGCCCTCCAGAACCCATAATTTTCACCTAACATGTCCTTTTGCAAAGTTAAAATCTTACATATCTGAAGAGCACCGGATTGAGGAAAGCAGGTTTAAAAGATTCTCCACGCAGGCACTCCTTTAGAAACTCAGATAAGGCGAGGTACCGTTGCTTCCATATTGCTTTCATTATGGATATTTTCACACTATTAAGTGCTAATGTGCTCAAGCTGATTTCATATGCTGACACATCTTGGAAATTTACTAGACCGTGTAATCGGGTGCAGAAGTGTAAACCATAAAAGAGCGAGATAAAATTTAATTTCATTAAATAGTAAAGGATGAAGTTCCTCAATAAATTCAAATCATTAAGACCAAACAGTGTTAAATGTAATACCTTTGGTTAAGTTAAGGTGAGGCTAATACCTTTTTGTTCATTCTAACATCTAAGCAGAATAGATGTTCCACTGCCTGACT
Source organism: Ahaetulla prasina (assembly GCF_028640845.1). Taxonomy (NCBI): domain Eukaryota; kingdom Metazoa; phylum Chordata; class Lepidosauria; order Squamata; family Colubridae; genus Ahaetulla; species Ahaetulla prasina. The sequence goes on along the minus strand of NC_080544.1, from coordinate 19,450,242 downwards.
GTCCCAGCACTTTGTGTTGGTCATCATTTACTGTAGATGGGTTGTCCAGTTTGCTGCTCCTCTTAAACTATTTTCATCAAGGACACTTCATAGAGATCTAGTAGTATACTTGGTCTATCCTACAGCATTGTGTGTGTGTGTGTGTGTACATTTCTGCAGTTCTATGACATTCCAAACAATGAGTTTGTAAAAGTTCAGCAACACAATATCTGGTTATGATTATATTTAAGCTACTCCGTTTATAGCACTTCAATGAAACCTTATTTTGTGTTTTCATTCTTATCAGGCATTTAATTCATATACATCATTTCTTCATATTGAAGTCCCCATCGTAATCTACATTCTGCGGCAGCCTAGATTTTGTCCTTTCCTTTCCTTTCCTTTCCTTTCCTTTCCTTTCCTTTCCTTTCCTTTCCTTTCCTTTCCTTTCCTTTCCTTTCCTTTCCTTCCCCTCCCCTCCCCTCCCCTCCCCTCCTCTCCTCTCCTCTCCTCGCCTCTTCTCTCCTCTCTACAAAAGATTGCAATGTGTCTTCATATCTGTGATTAAAATAGTAGAACCAAAATTCCAAGCACTTAACTAGTCAAAACTTATGAGAGTCAAAAGGTATCTGTTTACTTCCTGAGATTCAAGTTACATAAGCATCCACCTAAATATGTATTGTTTGTGTGGAAAATGTTTAATAGGCGGTAAAGCATGGGAAGAAGATGGAGAAATAAGAAATACGAAAATACTGTAAATTTAGTTTCATGACTGCATAATGCTTGTAAATGGAACATTTGTGTATGACATAAAAGCTAGCTACAAATTAATATGCTTTATCTATTACTCTGCTTGTGTTGTATTACCTCCTGCCTCAGTGGGGAAATCCAATTGTTTTTACTACTGGTTCTGTGGACGTGGCTTGGTGGCAGTGGTGGGATTCAAGTAATTTAACAACTGGTTCCCTGCCCTAATGATTTCTTCCAACAACCAGTTTGCCAAACTGCTCAGACAGTTAACAACCAGTTCTCCCGAAGTGGTGCGAATTGGCTGAATCCCACCACTGCATGCTGGACATGGTGTGGCTTGGTGGGTGTGGCTTGGGCATGGCGTGGGAAGGATACTGCAAAATCTCCATTCCCACCCCACTCCTGGGCGAAGGATAGTGCAAAATCCCCATTCCCACCCCACTCTGGAGCCAGCCAGATGTGGTATTTGCCAGTTCTTCAAATGACTCAAAATTTCCGCTACCGGTTCTCCAGAACCTGTCAGAACCTGCTGAATTTCATCCCTGCCCTGCCTCATTTAGTGTAGAGAATAGCTCACAGTGTCAAATAAACCCAGGGGGTTGGGGTTGGGGGGGTGTAAGAGCGATTTAATCAGGCACTTTTGAAACCAGAAACATAATCAGATTGCTCAAACTATTCTAAAGTGTAATGAATAGTTTAGTTTTAGAAGAGTTCAGTGATGGTATGAAATGTGTTAAACACCCCAATTTTATGTGTGTTCCCAATGAGCTTTACTTTTTTTTTCTTCCAGGCTGACAGGAAGGAAAGAGGGAATGCCTTGAATGCAGCAATAGATAATATGTGCAAGAAAACAAGAGATCTCCGCAGACAGGTAATCTCCTCAGGCACAAAGCATGTTACGTTTCTGCAGTTAGGTAGAATTAACTCCCTGGATGAGGGTGTTAAAAAATTATTCCCAATATTGAAAAAGAATAGTGCTATTTAAGCCAAAGAGCTACAAATTTAGATATCATTTCTGCAGCTTTGTCAGGTGGATTAAGAACAAAGGGCAATCCTCAGGTATTAATTATTAACTTGGATTTTTCATTCTTAAATATGAAATTGGAAAATAGGTTACCACAACATGCTGCACAACAATATATATATATTTTGAAAGAATGGAAAATATTTATTATACTTTTTTAAAAATGCTTTTTTAATTCCTTATATATCAAGAACCCTTAAAGTTCTTGAACAATTAGTTTTCCTTAGTAAGCAGAAATAGATTTGAAATATGAGATGTGTTTTACATCTAATATAAGATGATATATTAGCATCCCATGGTGAGCGCCCCTAAAGTAAGACATCATGTACAAGAGGCACCCTAAAAAAGCCAAATACTTGGCTTTTGCTACATGCAGGAAATTAAAGGACCTGTATACTGTACGAGTCAAAAAGAGGGCTGCGAAAATATCTACAGACCCCTCGCATCCTGGACATAAACTGTTTCAATTCCTACCCTGAAAACGACGTTACAGAGCACTGCACACCAGAACAACTAGACACAAGAACAGTTTTTTCCTGAACGCCGTCACTCTGCTAAACAAATAATTCCCTCAACACTGTCAAACTAGTTACTAAGTCTGCACTATTATTAATCTTCTCATCGTTCCTATCACCCATCTCCTTCCACTTATGACTGTAACCTTGTTCCTTGTATCCTTATGATTTATACTGATTGTTTCCCTATGACTATCATTAAGTGTTGTACCTTATGATTCTTGATGAACGTATCTTTTCTTTTATGTACACCGAGAGTGTATGTGCCAAAGACAAATTCCTTGCGTGTCCAATCACACTTGGCCAATAAAGAATTATAAAGATGCATTCTGACTCATGGAATATCCTTTGAGAGTATCTTTTCCCTTTAACATCATTTTGAAAGCATTCTGTTGTTCCCTTTTAGTGTATTAGCATTTTCATATCTGCTGCTAAGAAGCAGGAAATAAATATTTCACAGTGAATAATTTAACCCAATTGCATTAGTAATAGCTTTATTTAAAGGCTGTTTTTCCTGATGCAACCACTCCACGGAGGTTGCTTGCATCTTCCCCCATAGATTGGATGTTGTCAATTATTACCTTGTTACTCAACAAACAGATCAGCTGCCTTCCAACCTAGCAGCAGCAAAACATACCACAAGATAATTTATGTGACTCTCACTGGTGGATTTACTTGCTGGGTTAACTTTCCAGCAGTTTTGATAGAAATTTTTTTTTCCAAATACAAAAACTTTTCTGTTGGGTTGATTTTCATTCTCAAGAACTAAGTAAACAGGGAGTTGTTTGATTGTGCTAGGATATTGTTTTGAGCTAGCCTGGTATCAAATAGTGATTTGCATAATATTTAGCATCTGTGAGTACATGTTCAAATATATGGATGGAGAAACTCAACTATTAGATTGGAACAAAATTCTTCCCTATCTCTAATAAACGTTCCCATTTATGAGTGTCGATGGGAGACGGGGAACATATGTCTATGTCCATAAGCAGCATGTGGTGGATTGTCCATTTCAGCTCCCTCAAGTGAGGTTCCTACATCTGGACAATCATTTAAATATGGACAACCATTTAAATATGAGCCAGCAGTGTGCAGCAGCTGCCAAAAAAGCCAACACAGTTCTGGGCTGCATAAACAGAGGGATTGAATCAAGATGACGCGAAGTATTAATACCACTTTATAATGCCTTGGCAAGGCCACACATGGAATACTCCATCCAGTTTTGGTCGCCATGATGTAAAAAAGATGTGGAGACTCTAGAAAGAGTGCAGAGAAGAGCAACAAAGATGATTAGGGGAATGGAGGCTAAAACGAATGAAGAACGGTTGCAGGAACTGGGTATGTCTAGTTTGATGAAAAGAAGGACTAGGGGAGACATTTATTTATTTATTTATTTATTTATTTATTTATTTATTTATTTATTTATTTATTTATTTATTTATTTGTCACAACAGTATATATAAGTATAAGCACGAAATAACTATACTATATATAATCATATATATAAGCATGAGTATGTAATTTATTTATTTTATTTATTCATATTTTTATACCGCCCTTCTCTGAAGACTCAGGGCGGTGTACAGCCAATAAAACGACAAAAATCCTAACAATTTAAAATAATATATCAAGTTTAAAAAACTGATTCAATCGCTGTATACTTTAAATATTAGCTAAAATTTTTATCAAAAACTAAAACCCTAATAAAACCCTATTAAAACCCACTAAAACCCCCCATACTAAAATCAATCAGGCCAGCCCTGCTTGGTGAAAAAAGAAAGTCTTGAGCTTGCATTTAAAGATCCGGAGATCAGGAAGGAGACGGAGTCCCACCGGCAGCTCATTCCATAGAGCCGGGGCCCCCACAGAGAACGCTCTTCCCCTGGGGGCCGCCAGCCGACATTGACTAGCCGATGGCACCCTAAGAAGGCCTTCCCTGTGAGCGCGCACTGGACGTACCGGACAATGGGAGGTAACTGTCGGCAGCAGGCGGTCCCGTAAATATCCCGGTCCAATGCCATTAATATAATAACTATATTAATTGGATATAATGAAAAGAAACAATAGGACCAGAATGGTAGGCATGCTTGTGCTCTTATGATAGCATGTTATGTTATGATAATATGTTATTATGATTATATTATGATTATATTATGATTATATTATATATTATATATATTATATATTATATATATTATATTATATATTATATGATTATATGTTATGTTATGTTATGATAACTCTTATGACATGATATGACATTACATGATATGACATGATGACATGATAGCAGTGTTCTAATATCTCAGGGGTTGCCACAAAGAAGAGGGAGTCAAACTATTCTCCAAAGCACCTGAGGGCAAGACAAGAAGCCATGGGTGGAAACTAATCAAGGAGAGAAGCAACTTAGAACTAAGGAGAAATTTCCTGACAGTTAGAACAATTAATCAGTGGAACAACTTGCCTGCAGAAGTTGTGAATGCGCCAACACCGGAAGTTTTTAAGAAGTGGTTGGATAACCATTTATCTGAAATGGTGTAGGGTTTCCTGCCTAAGCAGGGGGTTGGACTAGAAGACCTCCAAGGTCCCTTCCAACTCTGTTATTCTATTCTATTCTATTCTATTCTATTCTATTCTATTCTATTCTATTCTATTCTATTCTATTCTATTCTGACATTTTTCTGGCCAACCTCCCACAATCTGGAGGGAGATTGGTGGCAGTCTGATTATGCCACCATCATTTTATTTAAAGAGAAATTTCTTTTGACATCTGTATCTCATCGGAAGCCAATGGGTCTGTCTTATCCTTCTGTAGGCGACAGAGAGGATAGGATGGGTAGCAAACTAAATTCCATTTTCTAAATGAGACTATAGATTTCGAAGGAGATTTAAGTGCTGTATTGTGTCGATGAAGATATGCCAAACCTATTGGGTATAGAAGAACAAAAAGAAAAAGGAAATGTCATTTTTTAAGGTTATCTCCTCTGGCATAAACGTACATACTGACACAAGCACAATACAAATAGAACAAATTAGTCCTAAAGATACAAAAAGACCAAAAAAAAGTGTGATCTTCATCTATTTCCGCATCTCTATAGACCAGGAGTCTCCAACCTTGGCAACTTTAAGACTTGTGGACTTCAACTCCAAAAGTTCCTCAGTCAGCTTTGCTGGCTGAGGAACTCTGGGAGTTGAAGTCCACAAGTCTTAAAGTTGCCAAGGTTGGAGACCCCTGCTTTAGATGGCCATTCACTTCTTGCTTCCCTGATCTTCTTTTTGGGATTGTGAATTTCTTACCTAATAGGAGATTTCTTACCTGGAGAGATGCTATTTAACCAAGATAGGAAGCAAATAGAAATGATTTTTCCCCCAACAGAAAAGTTTTCCTCCAGAAACGTTTTGGGAAGAAAAGGCCCATGTATGAACAAATACGGATTTCTTATTACACTAACAAATCTGAATCCTGATTTAGAACAAATCTAAGCCTTACTAGGTGGCTCAGTGGCTAAAACACTGAGCTTTTCAATCAGAAAGGTTGGCAGTTCGAATCCCTAGTACAGGTCTGCTGCGTGAACAGGGCAAGGGTGAAATCCAGCAGGTTCTGGTAGGTTCTGGAGAATCGGTAGCAGAATATGTCTGGAACCCATATCACATCTCTGACATTAATACAATCGAACGTGTCCAGAAATATTTTACAAGAAGAGTTCTCCGCTCTTCTGAAAACAACAAAAGGGGCCATGGTGGCTCAGGCTGTAAGATAGCCTGTTATTAAAACACAGCAGCCTGCAATTACTGCAGGCTCGAGTCCCACCAGGCCCAAGGTTGATTCAGCCTTCCATCCTTTATAAGGTAGGTTATTTATTATTATTATTTATTTGATTTTTATACCGCCCTTCTCCTGAAGGACTCAGGGCGGTGTACAGGCAAAATAAAACAAACAATACAAAGTACAATTTAAAATGCGATTTAAAAAACTTATTTAAATTAGCCTGGAAATTTAAAATTTACCATACATTAAAAACCCCATTTAAAATTGATAAAAATTTGACGTTAAAATTCAATTCAAGCCAGCCCCGCGTGGATGAAAAGGTGTGTCTTCAGTTCGCGGCGGAAAGTCCGAAGGTTAGGTATTTGGCGTAAACCCGGGGGAAGCTCGTTCCAGAGTGTGGGAGCCCCCACAGAGAAGGCCCTTCCCCTGGGGGCCGCCAGCCGACATTGTTTGGCGGATGGCACCCTGAGAAGTAAAATGAGGACCCAGATTGTTGGGGGGGCAATAAGTTGACTTTGTAAATATACAAATAGAATGAGACTATTGCTTTACACACTGTAAGCCGCCCTGAGTCTTCGGAGAAGGGCGGAATATAAATGTAAATAAATAAAATAATAATAAAAAAAACCTTATACCACCTGACTTGAAATCCTGGGATTAGAAAATTTAGAACTCCGCCGACTCCGACATGACCTGTGTTTAACACACAGAATCATCTATTGCAATATCCTTCCTGTAAAAGACTACTTCAGCTTCAATTGCAATAATACAAGAGCAAAAAATAGATTCAAGCTAAATGTCAACCGCTTCAAACTTGATTGCAGAAAATATTACTTCTGTAAAAGAGTTGTTAACGCTTGGAACTCATTACCTGACTCTATAGTCTCTACTCAAAATCCCAAAATCTTCAACCAAAAACTGTCTACTTTTGTTCTCACCCCATTCCTAAAAGGACTATAAGGGGCGTGCATAAGAGCACAAATGTGCCTTCCGTTCCTGTCCTATTGTTCCCTTTCATTATATCAAATTAATATAGTTATTGCATACTTTTACTTATATATTTTTATGTTTTTCTTTTTATGTACACTGAGAGCATATGCACCAAGACAAATTCCTTGTGTGTCCAATCACACTTGGCCAATAAAAAATTGAGTAGTTCAGAGACTCAGCAAATGCCATCTCTGGCTGGCCCCAGAGTAGGGTGGGAATGGAGATTTTGCAAGATCCTTCCTGTAAAAGACTACTTCAGCTTCAATTGCAATAATACAAGAGCAAACAATAGATTCAAACTTAATGTCAACCGCTTCAAACTTGATTGCAGAAAATATGACTTCTGTAACAGAGTTGTTAACGCTTGGAACTCATTACCTGACTCTATAGTCTCTACTCAAAATCCCAAAATCTTCAACCAAAAACTGTCTACTTTTGATCTCACCCCATTCCTAAAAGGACTATAAGGGGCATGCATAAGAGCACAAATGTGCCTTCCGTTCCTGTCCTATTGTTCCCTTTCATTATATCAAATTAATATAGTTATTGCATACTTTTACTTATATATTTTTATGTTTTTCTTTTATGATGTGTTGTTGTTTTATGTCGATGTTTACGTATACTGTTGTGACAAAATAAAAAAAATTGAGTAGTTCGGAGAACCGGTAGTGGAAATTTTGAGTAGTTCAGAGACTCAGCAAATGCCATCTCTGGCTGGCCCCAGAGTAGGGTGGGAATGGAGATTTTGCAATATCCTTCCCCCAGGAGTGGGGAGGGAATGGGGATTTTGCAGTATCCTTCCCCTGCCACACCCACCAAGCCACACCACTCCCACCAAGCCATGCCTAAAGAACCAGTAGTAAAAAAACAATTGGATTTCACCACTGGAGCAGGGGATTGGACTAGATGACCTCCAAGGTCCCTTCCAACTCTTTTACTGTTCCTGAATCTGTTAACCAATTTCTAATCCAGGCATATGAGAGGGAGACAATCAGGAGTTCTAGTTTGAATATCATTCTAGTTTTTTCCACCTAATAAATTTCTGATTACTTTAAACTGTTATTGACTGCAGCAGTTGAAAAACAGTTAAGTAGCACAGGCGAGTAAGATGATCATTTTTCAATGAACATTTTGGGTGAGTGTGCTACAAACTGGATAACAACCGTTCAAGAAGAAATCTAGTGTACTTTATTTTCCATAATGTAAATAATGTTGGTAACTCTCCGGGGAAGGGATATAAAAGTTTGAGGACTCTATACAGGTAACCATCAACTTGCAACCGTTTGTTTAGCGACTGTTTGAAGTTACAACAGCACTGAAAAAGTGACTTAATGACCAGTTTTCATACTTACGACCCAGTGGTGGGATTAAAATAATTTAACAACCAGTTCTCTGCCCTAATGACCAGCTGGGTAGGTGTGGCTTGGTGGTCATGTGGCCGTGTGGGCGTGGTCAACTCAATGTCACTCACATAGATGAGCACTTCGTCTTAGCTGTTACAATGTAATAAGGGTTAACCAGAGAGGCAGTTTCTGTAAGCAGGGCAATAAAGATTAGGCTAGAAACACCACCAGAATGTTTCCACCCTGCCTTCCTTACAGGATTAGCCCTGGAAAGTGGGAAAAAAGCCAAAATAAGATTTCTTCCAACAACCGGTTCTCCGAACTGCTTAGAAAGTTAACAACCGGTCCTCCCGAATAGGTGCAAACCGGCTGAATCCCACCACTGTTATAACCGTTGCGGGCATTCCCCATGTTCACCTGATCAAAATTCAGCCACTTGGCAACTGACTCATATTTATGACAGTTGCAGTATCCCGAGATAATGTGATCACTTTCGGCAACCTTCTGACAAGCAAAGGCAATGGGGAAGCCAGATTTGCTTAACAACCATGCTACTAACCTAACAACTGCAGCAGCGGTGGGTTTCAGCTGGAGAACCGGTAGTAAAACCTCTGACCGGCCGGCCCTGCCTCCATCTATTCTCTGCCTCCCGAGTCCCAGCTGATTGGGAGGAAATGGGGATTTTGCAATAATCTTTCCCAGGAGTGTGGTAGGAATGGGGATTTTGCAGTATCCTTCCCCAGAAGTGGGGTGGGAATGGAGATTTTACAGTATCTTTCCCCTGCCACGTCCACCAAGCCATGCCATGTCCACCATGAACATGGGGAATGCCCGCAACGATCATAACAGTGGTGGGATTCCATGCCCACCTACAGAACCGGTAGTAAAAAAATTTGAAACCCACCACTGAACTGCAGGGATTTCACTTAACAACTGTGGCCAAAAAAAAGAAGGTTGTGAAATGGAGCAAGATACTACCTCTATGACTTGGGATACAGATTGCCCCTCCCTTGACCTAAAACTGTTCGACAATAATTTGCTCCATAGCGTTAAACGTTGTACTCATTTGTAGATTTTAGATTGCACTTCGCTGAAAATGCTAAAGTACCATATGTAAGGATGGTTTTTATTGATAATGGTTTGGTGTTTTGGTGTTGTTTTTTTTGCAGCTTCGCAAAGCAATAATTGATCATATCTCGGACTCCTTCATGGACACGACTGTGCCACTTCTAGTGCTCACTGAAGCTGCTAAAAGTGGGCATGAAAAAGAAATCAAAGAATACGCTGCAATATTTACAGAGCATACACAGAGACTTATTGAGGTGAGGCTTGTAGAAATACTCTACAATATGCACTGTACAATGAATTAGGGTTTATACATAGAATATATTTGTTTTTTCTTAGCAGGATTTATTGGTTTCCGTGTTTTGATATTGACTCATTTCAGTTCACCCAGAAGTTGTTGTTTTAGCATTCTGCTACTTTTGTTGTTGCTCTCATTTGAACCCCTATACTGTAGATAAGTTGTCATTATGAGTTATTTACTACCTAAAGGCTATCTAATTACTGTAGCTGATTCCTGAACCCTTTTCTTCAAGGGGACTGGCCAGAATTAGGCAGATTCCAAAAATTTAGCATTCAGATTGTTTCTTGATGGAATCCTAATATCTATCTATATAAGGTAAAGGTAAAGGTTCCCCTCGCACATATGTGCTAGTCGTTGCCGACTCTAGGGGGCGGTGCTCATCTCCGTTTCAAAGCCGAAGAGCCAGCGATGTCCAAAGACGTCTCCGTGGTCATGTGGCCGGCATGACTCAACGCCAAAGGCGCATGGAACGCTGTTCCCACCAAGGTGGTCCCTATTTTTTCTACTTGCATTTTTACGTGCTTTCGAAACTGCTAGGTTGGCAGAAGTTGGGACAAGTAACAGGAGCTCACCCCATTACATGGCAGCACTAGGGATTCGAACCGCTGAGCTGCCGATCTTTCGATCGACAAGCTCAACGTCCTAGCCCCTGAGCCACCGCGTCCTCTTATCTATCTATATAGGAAGGCCCAAACTGAAAGCAGGACTCCCATGCAGTGGTGAAATGCTTCAAAGTCTGCTACCGGTTCGCTGCGTGCACATGTGCAGTGCATGCCAAATACACGCTTCATGTGCATGCTCACCCTAGGCGCTACCATGCAGCGCTGAAAAAGGAGGCTTAAGAAGCCTTTTCCAAAGTGGGGGGCGGGAACAGTTGTGCCACACGATTTAAATTCACTAGAAAGCAGGATAAATCGCACGGCATAACTGATTGTCGGAAATACCAGTTCATCCAAATAGATAGCACTTTTTTACTAACTTTGGGTGAACCGGTAGCTTTTATTACTACCGGTTCAGGCGAACTGGTCCAAACCAGTAGCATTTCACCGCTGCTCCCATGGAAAATCATTTTGTCAAGGCTTCTTAATTCAATTCAAATTAATTCCAGTTAATTTATTGCCTGATCCGCAGTGGTCTGTTCCATTCAATGCTGGTCAAAAGGAAGAACTGTTGAGCCTTTCAATACACCTCACCATATTCTTTACAATGGTGGCCAAAGCATATCTGACAAAATTCTTTGGTACTGAAAGCACTACGTCTGAGCAATTAGGAGACCTGATTGTTCCTTTTCCCATTCCACTGTGAACTTCAAAAACTGATTTGCACTTATGGAATTATTTATGGCTGTATATAATTTCATGTGAGGCATGCATCTAATTTTGCTTAGGGATTGCAAATGTCAAATTACATTGGAAAGAACATTGCAATGCTATTTTACTTTAACATTAATTATTGTTTATAGTTTTTCTGTTGTTAGCACTATCAGTATAGTATACTTGTTTGAGGAGTTGAAGAGTATGATGCCACAGTGATATTTTTATGTTCATGTGTATGTGTGCAGAAAAAAAAATTCAAATAATCTTGATTTTAAATTCAAGAAAATACTTTTCTTCTGGTATTCATCAGCTCTTTATTAGCATCCATGTCTTTTTTACTGTACAAGCTGCTTTATGTTAATTATCTTTTCAATAGTATGATATCTGGATATCTGAGCAATTTTGGAATATATAACATAGGGAAAGAAAAGGAATTATTTAGTTGACTTAAAATAAATGACATTATTATAGAGGTGATGTCTATGCATGTAAATGAAGAATTGTGCTTTTGAAACATGGTTCATAATCATTAAATATTTTCTGGCTGTGAGGGGAAAATTTGCAAACAGGGTATTCTGTAAACAGAAACCTTTTTTGGTTTTATTTCTCCTCAGGCTGGTTCCTCAGGGACAGTAGGTTAGGAATTCTTACCAATAGAAAAGAATATATGTAGTGCAATTATTATAACTTCTCGGTAGCACTGAATCACAGTGGTTGGTTCAAACCAGTGGTGAAATGTAATATTTGTTACTACCGGTTCTGTGGGCGTGGCTTGGTGGTGAGGGTAATGTGACTGTGTGGGTGTGGCTAATTTTTTTTTACTTTTAAAAGCATGTTTTTACAACCTTTTTGGCCGAAGAGGTTGTAGAAAAAATGCTTTTAAAAGCCTCTGATGATCCCAGGTGAGCTGTGAGATCATCAGAGGCTTTTTTTTTACTTTTAAAAGCATTTTTTTGGCCGAAGAAAAAATGCTTTTAAAAGTAAAAAAAAAACACCTCTGAAGATTGCGCGGCTCAGCTGGGCATGGGGGGTGGCAGGGATTTTTGCTACTGGTTCTCCGAACCACCTGCCGCCATCGCTACCGGATTGGGCGATCCAGTCCGAATTGAGAGCATTGAACCCCTGATCCAAACTATCAGAATACTAAAATAGTTTATATCATGACATAGATAAGTATAGACAACCTATGGTCACTAGCCACAGTCATCCCTAATTGAAAATTACAGACCAATCTGGAAGGAGGCAGAAATTCCAACTTGGGGTCTGCTTCAGCCTCCTGGTGCGGGGCTTTGGGCAAAGGCTGGAGGGAAGTGCTGGTGGTGGCGGGGAGCCGGAGGGCCTTGTTCCAGTTGGACTGCATCATGGTCTGGAACTGGCTAACCATCTCAGTCCGCTGAGCCTCCAGGCATCAGTACCTGGCCTTGTACTCCCACAGGTCTTCCCTCTGCTTGGAAAGCCTATGCTCGTAGTCCTCAGTGAGGTGCTTCTGCTGAGCTTCCTTCTTGGTCAGATCCAATTTGAACTGAGCTGTTTTGCCAATTCTTTCTCATGGTGGCTGCTTAGCTCCAATGACTGCTTCTTGTTGGGGCCTTAAGGAGCCCAGGTGGGCAGGCCAGGAGGAGCTGGGAGGGGAAGGGTGAGTAGAGGCTGGCGAAGCGCCCCTTAATGTGAATGATGCCCACCCAGTCACCTAAACCACCTAGCCACGCCCACCCAGCTGGTCATTAGACAGATCATATTAGTGGTCCGCGGGATTTAAAATTATGAATTTAGTGGTCCCTGAGGTCCAAAAAGTTGGGGACCCCTGCACTAGAGCAAGAGAGAGCAAGGGGAAATATCTCTCCGTGAAAGTTTGGGAAGGAGGACTTAGTAGAATTTGCAGGCAAGCAGCTGCAAACTTTGAGTCCCTGGAAATTGTTGCTTGTTCTAACAGAACTTTATATACCAGTTTTTACTGTACTTGGTGAAATCAAACTCTGTGGGCAGAGGACACACAGAGGGCAAGGGGTTACTTTTTCACCAATAATAAAAGAACAATTCATAACAATCATTAGAAGGAGAAGAAGAGAAGCGAAGGGTAGGTCAGCGATGCTGTGATACTCTGAAGGAGAAGAGGTCAGAGTTTTCCTCTTAATGCAGGTTAGTTTGCTTCCTATTTTGTTAAATCCAATTCTTAAAAGTTATACATGTGAAATGGCATCAGTGTAATCCAGGGGAAGAGGGACTGAGACCATTAAAAAAACCACAACACAACAGATAATGGAAATCGGGGGCCCTTTTTTATTTAGAATAGAATAGAATTTTAGAATAGAATTTTATTGGCCAAGTGTGATTGGACACACAAGGAATTTGTCTTGGTGCATATGATCTCAGTGTACATAAAAGAAAAGATACCTTCATCAAGGTACATCACTTACAACACTTAATGAAAGTCATAGGGTACAAATTTAACACTTAATGATACAACACTTAACGATAGTCATAGGCTACAAATAAGCAATCAGGATACAATCAATATCATTATAAATCATAAGGATACAAGCAACAAAGTTACAGTCATACAGTCATAAGTGGAAGAAGATGGGTGATGGGAACGATGAGAAGATTAATAGTAATGCAGATTTAGTAAATAGTTTGATAGTGTTGAGGGAATTATTTGTTTAGCAGAGTGATGGCATTCGGGGAAAAAACTGTTCTTGTGGTCTAGTTGTTCTGGTGTGCAGTGCTCTATAGCGTCGTTTTGAGGGTAGGAGTTGAAATAGTTTATGTCCAGGATGTGAGGGATCTGTAAGTATTTTGACAGCCCTCTTTTTGACTCATATAGTATATAGGTCCTCAATGGAAGGCAAGTTGGTAGCAATTGTTTTTTCTGCAGTTCTAATGATCCTCTGAAGTCTGTGTCTGTCTTGTTGGGTTGGAGAACCAAACCAGACAGTTATAGAGGTGCAGATGACAGACTCAATAATTCCTCTGTAGAGCTGGATCAGCAGCTTCTTGGGCAGTTTGAACTTTCTGAACCATGTATTCAACAATCTTTGAAATACTGCCACCACATCTTCCCTTATATCCTTATTCCTAATTTCGATAATTTATTTGAGATATTTCCTCTTCAAGCTCCATACATGTTTGGTCTATAACAGAGGTTTGAAAGTTTAGAGCTTCTTCCAAAAGACCTTTCAAAAATTCCTTCAAATCTTCTTGTAGCTTTTGCATTTGAACTGGCAAAATTCCAACATCCATAATAACATCAAGCTTTGTTTGCCTAGAAGCTATTTTTCACTTTAATTTTATACCTTACAGCCATCTCATTAAATTCAATAAATCTTCAAATCTTTTCATAAACTCTGTATTTGGGTTAGGTAAATCAATTCTATAATCCTTCCACTTTTCACTTTAAAATTTCTTCATGTAAATGTAAAATCCAGCAAATTTAAAGAGGACCGAGAGTGCAACAATGTTAACAAAGGCTTCCTTAAGTTTCACTTTAACTTTATACTTTGCAACAAAGTCAAATCTGGTCATAAACTCCTTATTTGGATTTAAATCAATTCTGCAGTCCTTCAACTTTTCTCTTTAACATTTCTTCACATAAGTATAAAATCCAACAAGTTTAAACAGAGTTAAGGGTGCTAATGATGCTAACAAGGACTTCCTTAACTTTCGTTTTCATGCCCTATTAAGCAGAGGCGCCATTTCCTTTCTTCTCTAGTACCATTCAAAGATCGAGTTGAAGTCTGGTGCTTACATCAGCCTGTCCTCCTGCCTTTGCTCCGTCTGCTTAAAGTAAATTAAGATTGATCTTCATCTTGATAGCAGAGATGGTCGTGGCGTTTTGTTCTGCATTAATAATAATTAATAAATTAATGCAGAGGGTCCTGGATCCAGAGCTTTTGCCAGGCTTAAATAGGGAGCTCTTACACTTTTTGCCCCTAGAATTTTTTCTGGGGCTCTTGGGGAGCTCTACCTCCGCCTGGCAGCTCACCTTTCCCTCTTCTCCCAAGGGAAAGGTTTCCAAGCCGTCAGACAGCTGATGAATGCTGTCTGAACGACTTTAACGAGATCACGGGGCTGACGGTCCGAAAGGACCATCTCCAATGCAATGCCTGCGGTGCCACCCGGAAGTCTCCCTATTGTCTTAACTGTTCTTGCCTCCTGGAAGCTCTGGGAATGTACGCACTGGGAACAGGCTTCCCTAGTTTTTCTGCCTTGCTGATGTCAGATTCTGGACACTCTGGAGGCAGCACATAATACCAGATAGCCCTGGCCCCCTCTCTGCCTCTGATGCAGAGCCCTCATCCGAGCCTTCCCCAGACTCCAGGACTGGCCCACATTTCTCCCAAACCTCCTCACTGTCCAAATCCGGACCACAACAAAAGAATGCCTGTGGCACAACATGTATCATCGCCAACACTGGAGTTTTTAAGAAGATGTTGGATAACCATTTGTCTGAATGGTGTAGGACTTCCTGCCTAAGCAGGGGGTTGGACTAGAAGACCTCCAAGGTCCCTTCCAACTCTGTTATTCTATTCTATCATCACCAGTATCCCTTTAGCTTCCTTCTACTCTGCTAGGCAAGGCTGCAAAGATATTCCAGGTGAAGAAAATGCCACTGAGAAAAGCAATTAAATCATCTGTTAGGCCAGAGGTCAGCAACTATGCTCCCTTTATGACCTATGGACCTCAACTCCATCTGAATTGATGTCTATTGGTAATAAAGGGGCCATAGTTACTCCCACCCACCCCCAAATCACACACAGTAGCCTCAGATTTTCTGACCTACGTAGGTAAGAAACTTGGCATCTCTATTTTATTTTTGCAAAGAGAATGGAAAGGGTTCCTAAACCAACCATTAAACTAGCCACAGATATATATTGTTTTGAATATATAAAGTTGTAACTGAATTATTCTGATTGTCAAAGACTTATGGGTTTTATTTAGGAATCTCTCATTGGTATTGAGTAATGTGTATGTATGTGATAGATGGCTTTTCTCTTAAAGATAATTGCTGCCTTCATTTTAATCAAATAAAAAGATAGCTGAGGGCTATTCCAATCCTGCTAGTGCTGGGTCAGAGAAATTCTCATGTTCCTCTAAGAATTCTGCTGTTTTATTTTTAGTAATCAGAATGATTATAATTTAGCTGACCAATATGTGTTATTGCTATTTTCTTATATAGCTATAAGAAACTTTTATTTAAAAGTTTGTTGATATGGCTCACTATTTATATGTATTCCTGAGCCACTGCATGATTAATGATATTGAGGGCATTTTCAGTAAATGAGAGTGCTTGGCTTGCCAGGGAATTAATTAGATAGCAGTTCCATGGCATCTAATCAGTTAGGAGTACATCACTTGTAAAATACTCCCAACTAAGCAGTCACACAAAAAAATCTTTGACATACGAATTATAAAATGTATTGATATATAAAGAAAAAATCCCAAACGGTTGTTGGCATAATTAAAAGAAAAATGGAAGAGGAGAATACAGATGAATGAAAATAATTCATACGAAGAAGCAATTTTAGTTTGGATGACATCTTTCTATAAACGCATTGAAAGCTAACATTACAATTTTATTTATTTATTTATTTAGATTTAGAAGGCTGCCTGACTCCCAAAGTTTCTGGGTAGCTTATCTAGTTAATGGAAAGGAAAACAATTAGAACTAATAGATCTTTCTACTATAACTTTTCTGGAATACAATTATTATGTAAAAAACTGCAACAACAACAACAACAACAACAACAACAGTAGTTTAAGTCCTAACCAAGGATCTAAGAGCTGTTAAGGTAACAGCTGAGTATATAGGCAGTTCTGAATAGGGTGGGTATTTTTTTGCTATTACTACTATTACTATTGGCTATTGGCTATTGGCTATTGATATTGGTACCTATTTCTATTGGTACAAACATTGATTTCTTCCTCCATAATCACTCACCTTCAATTTGCAAATCACTATATTTTGCATAAGTGACCTTTGCTGTGGTTATTAACATGTTGAATTTTTGCTTTCATGGTCTGCAGGGCTTGTCCTTGGGCAGCCAAATGAAGCCTTCAGTTTCTTTCTTTAGCACCCCTGATCTCAACCATCTCCATGTTAGCTTTGTATCTAACTTTACTTCAATATCCTTCAGGGATTGAATATGCATTGCCTTCTTTTTCCAGTTAGAAATGTGATCTCAATTGTTTCCTTTCAATATTCTGCTTTCAAACTCATTGTTTTCAAGAAGTTTCCCTTGTTCACCTCCTTTAGCAAAGGCGCTTTTGCTTTTTTTAATAGAATCATTTAAGCCGTGTTTTTCCTCTCTCATAGTTTGTTTTACCTGTAAGAGTCCTCTGCCACTCTGAGATCTAGGCAAGTACAATCGATCAATATCACTTTTTGGGTGCAGAGCTTGGTGCATTGTCATTAGTTTTCTTGTCTTTCGATCCAAGTTATCAAGTTCTAGTTGAGTTCAATGAATTATTCCAACTGAATATTGCAATACAGGCACTGGCCAGGTGTTAATTGCCTTTACAATATTTCCTCTACTTAGCTTTGATCTCAAGATTTTCGAGACTCGCTTTATGTATTTTGTTGAAGTAGCTTCCTTGACTTCATTGTGCAACAGGTTAGAGGCTACCAAAGCTCCTAAGTACTTGTACTTCCTTCTGGTGTTATTGCTTTTGTTCATTATCAAGTTCGAATCCATCATCTTCAACAAGTTTTCCTGCCTTAACAGCAATTGTTGCAGATTTGTCAATGCCAAATTGCATTTCAATGTCTCTGCTAAAGTCCTCAGTGTTTTTTCAGCAGTGAACTCAATTCAACTTTTGTTTTTCCAAACAGTTTTAACTCACCTATCTAGAGCAAATAGGAAATTTTCAACCCTTTTTTTTAACCAATTCATAGCTACAGTTTGTTTTGTTCAAAATGCTTGTCTCGGCTAGCTCAGCCACAGTTGTATCAGATGCCGTGAAAAGAAACAAGCCAACTTGGTTTTCTTTCTGATAGTGACTTCGTTTATTAGATCTGCTACAAACCGGGTTTCAGTAAAAGTTGAAGTCTTTCTGTATAAAGTCAGCGCTGAGAGCTTCTGCCTCTCAGCCCCTTTTAAACATCCTGCGCTTCTCAGATCCCGCCAGATTAGGTTTAAAACTCTTAATGCCTTTTTTGCGATGTAGTTACAGTGGGCTTTGGCACTTAGGTCATTGGATATGAAGACTCCAAAGTCTGACAGCTTCATGGACGTCTGCATGAATTTCTGGATGTTGCTGCCAATTCCAAAAAACATCTAAGCATTTCTATCTGGTTCAGGAGAACCGGTGGGGGCAACTGCGGGATGCCCGGCCCACCTGCACAGACGTCATGACGTCCCATTTTTCCACATTTTTGAGGCTGTGTGCATGTGTGGAAGACTTTGTGCATGCTCATAGGTGGTGCATGCACACATTTGCAAGCAAGTAGGGAAGGTAAGTGAATTTCACCCCTGGATGGTTTTTGTAAAATCAGGGTATTCGGGTCTGATAAATTCAATTTTTCAAAATATCAATGAAGTCCTTTAGCTATCACTCTGAAGGCTCCAATCGTTATTGGTATAATAATAGATCCCCCCCCCCCATAAGCATTTAACTTCAATCTGCAAATTGTGATATTCTGTAATTTTTTCCAATTCTTTTCTTTTTCCCTCAATCCTGCATGTTATAGCAACATCAATGAACCAGTTTTTTCTTTTCTTTTCAAGAAACTATTATATTAGGCATGTTATGAACAAGATGCCTCCCTGTTTGGATCTTAAATTTTCATAAGATCTTAACCCACATAAGATCTTAATCCAAAATTTTCGGTACGTGACGCGGTCCCAGTAGTTTTTACTACATTCAAATTCAGACCTCTGTAAAGTTTCCAACAAATAACACCGGCAACTCAGTCATATCCTGCTTGTAGTTAGTTTGTGAAATTTTGCTGCAGCCTCTGATCAAATGATCAATTATTTCATCCTGTTCCCTAGAAAGGCACCATTTGCTATTGTTTGTTTCGTGTTGAATTTTCACCTTCTGTTGTGTCTGCACCCCCCGAGCCGGGCCCCCTGCCAGAAAGTGACTTGGAAAGTGAGCCATCACTTGGAAGGGCCATCAGGACTTACGTCGGGAGCACCGGCTTCCCTGGCTCAGCTCCAGGAGCCAGAGGCAGGCCAGGTGGAGGAGATAACGATGCTTCAGTCCCCTGATTCTTCCCCCCCAGGCCACGCCCCCAGACCCGGCTGATGGCAATCAGGCCTGGCTGGACCCTAGGTTTCGTAGGCAGGCGAGGCGGGAACAACAGAAGCAGGGGTGGGGCAGGCCTAGGAAGTGCTGAGTCATGGAGCCCCACAGGATATAAAATCAGCAAGGGCTGCTATATCTCTTCGTAGCAAGCAAATCAACTGCTTAACTAGAGCTGAAGTACTGTTTGTTCCTGGTTGACTCATCAAGAGAGATAACAGAGACACTTGGCAGACGCTCGCTAGTTGGCTGCCAGAAGCTGATAGTTGCCGGCTAATTAAGTCATCGCTCGGACTGAGGTGAGGGGGACAGAACATGGCTTAGGGCCTGGGTACTTACGGGACCGCCTGCTGTTACCACATGCCTCCCACCGACCCGTACGCTCTCACAGAGAGGGAATTCTCAGGGTGCCGTCCACCAAACAATGTCGGCTGGCGGCCCCCAGGGGAAGGGCCTTCTCTGTGGGGGCTCCCACACTCTGGAACGAGCTTCCCCCGGGTTTACGCCAAATACCTGACCTTCGGACATTCCGTCGCGAACTGAAGACACATCTTTTCATTCGCGCGGGGCTGGCTTGAACGGAATTTTATTAATTTTAAATTTTTATTAATTAATTTTAAATGGGGTTTTTAGTCTAGTATATTTTAACCTATCAGGCTAATTTTAAAATAAGTTTCTTAATCTGCATTTTAAATTGTATATTGTGTTATCTGTTTTTATTTTTGCCTGTACACCGCCCTGAGTCCTTCGGGAGAAGGGCGGTATAAAAATCAAATAAATAAAAAATAAATAAATAAAAACACCTTCACCCACTCAATTATTTGGCAATGCTTGTTTTTCAGCCACTAAAACAAAGCCTGCAATTTTTTTTTCTTTAACATTCCTGATCTTAACCAACTCCGCGTGGGATTTTTATTGGCTTTTCTTTCTGTATCCTTTGGCTTTCAATAGTTTCTTTTCTATATTCAGCTTTTATCTTGGTTCTTTTCAAGAATCATCCTTTGATTGACTTCTTCAACAGAGATTCTTGGCTTTTCTTAATATGGTCATTAAGGCAATGTTTTCCTTCCTCCACAGTTTGTTTCACCTGTAGGTGTCCTCTACCCTTTTCAGTTCCTGGCAAATACCGCCAATCAATATCGCTTTTTGGATCCAAAGCATAGTGCATTTCATTGTTTACCAATCCAAGTTTGTTTGTTTGTTTGTTTGTTTGTTTGTTTGTTTTGTCAAATACATATTAAATAATATATTTAAGTATGAATTGACTACATAAAATGAATACAACTAAAGGGAACATTAGGACAGGGAGGGTAGGCACGCTGGTGCTCTTATGCATGCCCCTTACAGATCTCTCAGGAATGGGGTGAAGTCAACAGTAGACAGTCTTAGGTTAAAATTTTGGGGATTTTGGGATGAGACCATGGAGTCTGGTAGTGCATTCCAGGCATTAACAACTCTGTTACTGAAGTCATATTTTCTGCAGTCGAGATTGGAGCGGTTCACTTTAAGTTTGAATCTATTGTGTGCTCGTGTATTGTTGTGGTTGAAGCTGAAGTAGTCATTGATGAGCTGTATTCGAGAATTGGTCTAGCAAATGTTTTGTATACGAGTTATCGAGTTCCATCTGGTCCAATCTACAGAAAATTGTCTAGGGCAGGGGTTGGCAACCTTAAACACTCAAAGAGCCGCAAAAGTCCTAACCAGAAGCCCCCGTTCAATTCTGGAGCTGACCGGAAGTCCAGTTCCCCCACCATAGAGTCTCCTCCTAGCGCAGCGTCCTTTTCCCTTTGCTGACTAGAAGTCCCTATCCCCACCATAGAGTCTCCTCCTAGCGTGGCATCCTTTTTCCTCTACCTGTACTAACTGAAAGCCCTATCATTTGTGGAGCCGACCAGTAACAGGGAGCCACAGCAGAGGGATGAAAGAGCCACATGCGGCTCCAGAACCGCAGGTTGCTGACCCCTGGTCTAAGGAAATGAAAACATTAGGCAATGCTGTCTGTAATGAAATTTAGAGATATTTGCATCCAATGCACCAGTTTAAAACTGATTTGAGAATTCTTCCCAGCCGAAAAAGTTCCCTCTCTGGGTCCTGTTCCTGGGGTCAAATGCTTATATTAAATTCATAGTTGATAAAAAAAAAACACCTTCAAAACACCATTCATAGTATTTTGTGCTACAAGGAAATCTACGAGGGGAGCAAAGTGAAAACATCTGTGAAACTAAAATCTGGTCTTAGTAATTACTGCAAATGCAATAATATCTCTCTTGTGTTGCTTTCCCATTTTGATCAGAGAAAGGAATGAGCTTTCTTTGAAAGTCAAAAATTTGTAATGGTGCCCACGAGAAAGGCAGCTATGAATGAATCATGTATATTGGGGAACTATGCAGATGTTTATATATACTTTCGTGCAAGGAATTGTTAATTCGGTCCTCGTCTGGTGCTGCTGGGGTTTTGTTTTTTTTAAGTATCCCTTTCTTCCATAAAAATATTTGATCAGGTCCATGTCGTTATTATTATTATTTTAAAACAAACTCCCTGTAAATATTCTGTGTATGTTTGTTAGGATGTACATTATTCATATATTTATTAGCATTGGATGTTTTCCTTGAATGGTTTTATTTTTCTGTGACTGATAATTTATGCAAAGGATGAAAGAATGCGGCTTTTAAACCATGTGATTATCTCATAAGATTAAAAGGCCATTTTTAATGAAATACTGACTAACTAGGATTTGAAAAGGTAATGCAATAATATAACTACACTAGGAATGAAAAGGAAGAGAAAGAAAATTTGAATGTTAAAAATGGCTATCATGTTGGACTTTGTGGATTCTTTGATCAGGAATCCAATAATTTATGTAGAAATTTCATTTATCCACATCCCTCTGATGTAATTATTATATATATATGTATGTATGTATGTATGTATGTATGTATGTATGTATAAGTATAAGTATAAGTATAAGTATATGTATATGTATATGTATATGTATATGTATATGCATATGTATATATATGAATGTGGTACTATTTTACTATTTTTGCATTATACCCAAAGTGGCTTTGGTGGCAAAAATAGACAATGATGAATGTGGATTTGGTGATTATGCAATCAAAATCTTACCTAAAGACAGAATATATTTTGTTCCAAACACATTACATATTAATGTGATGGGACTGGAGGCTAAAACATATAAAGAATGATTGTTGGAATTGGGTATGCCTAGTTTAATGAAAAGAAGGACTAGGGGAGACATGAAAGCAGTGTTCCAATATCTCAGGGGTTGCCACAAAGAAGAGGGATACAGGCTGTTCTCCAAAGCACCTGAGGGTAGAACAAGAAGCAATGGGTGGAAACTGATCAAGGAAAGAAGCAACTTAGAACTAAGGAAAAATTTCCTGACAATTTGAACAATTAATAAGTAGAACGACTTGCTTGCAGAAGTTGTGAACGCTCCAACACTGGATGTTTTTAAGAAGATGTTGAATAACCACTTGTCTGAAGTGATATAGGCAGGGGGTTAGAATAGAAGACCTCCAAGGTCCCTTCCAACTATTCTATTCTATTCTATTCTATTCTATTCTATTCTATTCTATTCTATTCTATTCTATGCTCCCCTCCCCTCCCCTCCCCTCCCCTACTCTATTCTACCCTACCCTACCCTACCCTACTCTACTCTACTCTATTCTATTCTATTCTATTCTATTCTATTCTATTCTATTCTATTCTATTCTATTCTATTCTATTCTATTCTTGAACAAATTAAAACACTCTCTCTCTCTCTCTCTCTCTCTGTGTGTGTGTGTGTGAATGATATGGACATGGAAACTTTTGCATCATTTCTAAAGGAGAGATGTCTATGTATATTTGAGTCAAGAATTCGTTCCTTGGAAAATGGAGGTTGCATTTGGGATTGCATTTCAAGATACCATCCATGACCAGCTACATGTGTCTGAGGAGGTGTTGCTAACAAATGTGCTTGCACTTTAGAAAAGCACCACAATAACCTTCTTTCAGGCTTTTATGAGCTCACCCATATTGGTCGTAGCTGACTGCTGCATGATTTCCTACGGCGGGATTCAAAAAGGATTCAAAAGCTGTGTGATTCCTCCCCCCCCGAAATTCATGATCCATAGTTGAAGATACCTATGGACCACCCTGTGGATCCTGAAATGTGTCTTGGCAAGGGGAGTGTTTGCTTCAAGATGGGTCCCCTCTGATTTGACTATCCAATGTTGAATCATTCTCTGCAACTAAAAGAAGCGGTTTTGTTTAAAGATTTTGTATAGGTTATAGCCCAGACACTGCATTGAGTCCTACAGTGCCATTTTTTAGTTTGGAAATGTTTACATGGTGAGCAATAAACTATATTTCTTTATTCTTTTGTTAGATGTGCATCCAGCTTTTCTTCCAGAAATAAAAAGCAGCATATATGTATATGTTTGTGTTTGTGTGAATGTGTGTGTGTGTGTATAAAACACTCCTTCTGACATTATTTTAATTATTAAAAATAAAACATACAAAACCCCCAATTCTATTGGGCGGGGGGAACAAAATTAAACAAAATTAAAATAATAGCTCATGTTGCTATTATTCTACCAGGTATGGTAAAATCATGTGTTGTGTCTTGTCCGATCTCACCACATCCGGGGCCTTCTTATCAGCTTCCGAACATGGAGGAATGTCCTAGTATGCCTCCCGGCCCCAGCCCTGGCTCCATGCCCAGACAGGCTGAAGAGGAGGAAGTATCTCCAGCCCCCAGCTCTGGCTCCATGCCCAGGCAAATGGAGCAACTAGACCCCTCCCCCTCCTCCACAGCATGTGAGCCTGAGGGAGGTCAATTGCCAACAGCTGCAGACTGGAGTGACCCTCGCGTCAGAAGACTTGATAGATGGAGGCAACAGAAGGAAGGGAGGGGCAGGCCTGGATAAGTGCTGAGTCATGGAGCCACACCCCATGGCCTATATAAAGGACCTGCTTTCTGGCATTCTCTGAGTCAGGCAAAGTCTAAACATATCTTGCTGAAGTCACTTTCTGGTCTCCTGCCTGCCCTGAGGACTTTGCTAGGACTTTGGCAGAGCTGCAGAGGCACGCCTGATTCGGATTTTTCTGACCCGGCCGTCAGCGGAGGAGTGGGACACGACATCATGCCCTCAATGCAATCTGAATCCACATAACATGCTAAAATGGAATAGAGTTGGCTTGGCTTTAATTTTGTCTGTTGTTTAAACCTTGACATTTTGTTTGTGCACTACTGTTCGTATGGCTTAGTTGATGTATGGGACCCCGGTCAAATGTGATTAATCAACAAAGCTCAATTGACAAAATAAGGACTTAGTTACCAGTGGTGAAATCCATTTTTTTTTACTACTGGTTCGGTGGGCGTGGCTTGGTGGGTGTGGTGTGGCTTGGTGAGCGTGGCTTGATGGGCACGGAAGGGGAAGGATGCTGCAAAATCTCCATTCCCACCCCACTCCAGGGGAAGGATATTGCAAAATCTCCATTCCGACCCCACTCTGGGGCCAGCCAGAGGTGGTATTTGCCTGTTCACCGAACTGCTTAAAATTTCCGCTACAGGTTTATTTATTTTATTTATTTATTTATTTTGTCACAACAATATATGTAGGTATCATACAAAAAGATTATATAGTATATAAACACACATATGAGTAAATATAAGGAGGTATAAGCATATATATATATATAGGAAGAAGAAAAGAAAAACAATAGGACAGGAACGGTAGGCACGTTTGTGCGCTTATGCACGCCCCTTATGGTCCTCTTAGGAATGGGGTGAGGTCAATAGTAGAAAGTTTTTGGTTGCTTTTAGGATTATGAGAAGAGACCACAGAGTCAGGTAAAGTATTCCAAGGTTCCCCGAACTGCTCAAAATTTCCACTTCTGGTTCTCCAGAACCTGTCAGAACTTGCTGGATTTCACCACTGCTTAGTATTTGTGTAGTATGTGAACCCAGCCTAGAGATTTGAAAATTATAAACTTTTCCTAGGCCAACCTTTAGAAATGTAGGCAATGCAACAGACGTAAAGCAATTGTATGTTCAGACTGGGGTATAGAATAGAAAAGCCTGCAGTGGTGAATACTGAAGCAATTGAACAGGTTTCACTGAGTGCTAAATTTACATTGCAACCCACTCTAGACTAACAAGAAATGGAATAATTCAGAATTGAATAATCAGCGCAGCCTAGTTTCTTCAGCTGGAATAGCGCCCAGTCCAATTAGCGGCTTCAACTAATTCAAGGAAAATCTAGCCCACATATAAAGCAAAAGTTTTAAAATGATTCTTTGGGAAATCAAGCAGATGAATTCCTTACGTCAGGAAGAAGAGCACAAAATTAAACACAAGAAAAACCAAACCAGAGACCTTCATTGACCTCTTGATAGAGCATTTTAAAAAAGCGATTGGTCAGTGAGCTGAACTTTTGAGACACATTCACTTCCTTGTACTGGCAGAAATACCGCAGTTGTGATATCCTGAATGAGAACATCATTAGGAGCTGTGTTACATCGCAGAGTTTTATCATAATAAACTGATATAATTACTGGATTCTGAATTAAAACTTCAAAGAGCCATTACGCACACTCATTTAGGTTGAGCAAATAACAGCAAAAGGAAATTAAAAATTCTCTCAAGCTGAATATACAGTATATATATCACTCTGGATATAGAGCATTGCACACCAGAACAACTAGACACAAGAACAGTTTTCCCCCGAAAACCATCACTCTGCTATAGAACTAATTCCCTCAACACTGTCAAACTATTTACTGAATCTGCACTACTATTAATCTTCTCATAGTTCCCATCATCAATCTCTTTCCACTTATGACTGTATGACTATAACTTTGTTGCTTGTATCCTTATGATTTATATTGATATTGTTTCCTGATTGCTTATTTGTACCCTCTGACTATCATTAAGTTTTGTACCTTAGAATTCTTGATGAACGTATCTTTTCTTTTATGTACAGTGAGAGCGTATGCACCAAGGCAAATTCCTTGTGTGTCCAATCACACTTGGCCAATAGGGAAAAAAAATATCTATTCTTAAATTCTATTCTATGAAGAAAAAACATAAGTGAGTCTCATTTATCACAAGGTCAAAGAGTAGTTTCAGCAAGAGCTACCAAAAAGAAATAGACATAACATGGACTACTTCTGAGAGAATAAGCATCTTCCATAGACATATGCCATCAGACATCTCGCAACACAGAAATAAGATAAACATGTCAAATGCTGCAAGGTGTGCAAAGTATTTGCAATTTAAACTGTAACATCGGTTGTACAAAATTAGAACGTATATTGATTTCACCCAGCTGACATAATCCACTTATGGAAAAAGTCGAGTAGTTAAGGCACCAAACTAGAAGGCAGGAGACTGTGACTTCTAGTTCCACCTTAGCTATGAAAAATGGCTGGGTGGCCTTGGACCAGTCACTTTCTCTCTCAGCCCCACTCACCCTCCACTCACGTGTTGTTGTTGGGAAAATAGGAGGAGGAAGGAATATTAGGTATGTTTGCCGCTTTGAATTATGTAAAGGCAATGAATGAATGAATGATACGTATGTATGTATGTATGTATGTATGTAGAGGGACGCGGTGACTTAGTGGGTAAGACGCTGAGCTTGTCAATCGAAAGGTCAGCAGTTCAGTGGTTCGAATCCCTAGTGCCGCATAATGGGTGAGTTCCCGTTACTTGTCGCAGCTTCTGCCAACCTAGCAGTTTGAAAGCACATAAAAAATGCAAGTAGAAAAATAGGGACCACCTTTGGTGGGAAGGTAACAATGTTCCGTGCGCCTTTGGCACTTAGTCATGTTGGCCACATGACCATGGAGACGTCTTTGGACAGCGCTGGCTCTGCGGCTTTGAAACAGAGATGAGCACCGCCGTCTAGAATCGGGAACGACTATCACATATGTGTGAGGGGAACCTTTACCTTTGTGTGTGTGTGTGTGTGTGTGTGTGTGTGTGTGTGTGTGTGTGTATTCTTCCTTTCAGTGGTGTGTAGTTTGTTACAAGGAAACCACAGTCTTGACATCTTGTTTTGATTTGCGTTTCCTCTTCTCTCTCTTTATTTATTTATTTAGGTAGGTGACATGACTAGACGTTAGGTAGGATAGAAAGAAAATGGTTTTTAGTAAAAGCTGACATGATTAAAAGTTAGAATAAGTGATAGAAATAGAAGGGGGAATGTAAGTGTATACACTTTTATATAATAAAACAAAGTAACAATAAGGGAAAACACGGAATAATTGAATAATGACAGATTGTAACTTATTATAATTGTGTATCATTATTAGAAATATATAAGTTGATTGAATCTAATAATTATGATTAATTTTACGACTTTTATTTGTATTAGAATGTATGACACCCAGGTGCCACACTTCACACATTGATTTGATATATTTGTAAAAAATAAAAAACTTAAAAGACATCAAAATTGGATGCTAAGAATAGACAGGAGACAGCTGTTTGTTTCTATGCCATTTTCCATGTTCAAAACATACCTCAATGTGTGATTTAAAAACGAAACCGTTTGTATTATTTTTGAGTACTTTTTACTCAATGTATGTATTTTAGTAATTTTGTGAAACTAGATGCAGAAAATATGAAAAATGATGGAGAAATTATCACTGGCTCTAATTTGAGTATTTATCCAGCAAATCTGGTCAGTTTGTATGAAACTGCAGACTTGAGCCAAATATTCTAAGCTAGGAGAGGCCTCCAACTGATTGATCTGAAAAATGGTTACCAATCTTTATCGCCACATTTGAGGAGATCACATTTCCAACATTTTCCCTACCCCTACTCTCAATTTGTGATAGGCAGAATGATCTAATTTTGCCAGCAAAGGCATGGGGTAGGGTGGAAAGTTTAATCAAGGTGACGGACATTCCAATGCAATTAATAGTCTTCCTCCTTGATCCCGTCAGCCCTGGAGGCCATCTTTTTCTTTGGATCTTCCTGGGTGCCATACTTAGTGCTGTGGGAAACTGGGAGAGGGGATTGCATGGAGTGGTAGAGATATCTAGCCATAACAACATTCTTTTCTCTGGGAGTCAAGGACGTTGGAGTGTGTGTGACTAGGAGGCATCTCCAGTTGGGACGATGGATTGATTGGACCATGTGATGGACATGTGGGTGCAGGGGAAGGGATTTGGACTTTCCTTTGGGTGGGGAAAGCCTGGAACCTTTCAGATTTGGGTTTCCCAGATGTGCCAATATAACACCTCTAATAAAGTAGAACTTTGAGGAACTTCTACTCTTGGAGTCTTCTTTCATTGGGGGTTACTTGGAACCCTGACATTTACATCTGGGCCCTTGATTGTGCAGTTGCAGCCTCCCTCCCCATCTTGACTTGACTTTTCTGATCGCCTGTGGGTGCTCCGGCTTACTTTTCCACTAATCTTGTAATAAATTTTAGAACTATAAAGAGTGTAACATCATGAAAAAAAATTCCACAGTTTGAAAAATGCCACAAAATCAGACCTCCTGGTGGAATTATGTGAATTAAAACACCTAGGTAACTGAACCAGAACCCAACTTACTTAACCAATATGTATTCAAATTTATGATGCCGCCAGTCAGCAGACAGCGTCCCTTGATCATATTTCATCCATTTGAATTTGGAAAAGGTGTTTATTAAGTTGTGATTGATTTTGGCAGACTGTTTCTCGAGAAAACAGAAATAGCTAACATGACTTGTTTCCCTAGACGTCTTTGTTCTGGGCAAGTGGAGCAGAGTTATTGGATCTTTCAAATTAAGTGATTTCTAAACATCTGGGGGGGAGGCTTGCTTCAAATAATGCAAATGTTTGAAAAATATGGCACTTTCAGCTATTTCCTACTCACTCCTGGTCTCGGAAAACAATGAATTATAATAGTACAGGTTGTTTTGCAGTCTCTCAGGACTTAACGGACTCCACAAATCCGTTTTCCACATGCTGCTGGGTATTTTATTTTTTCATCTCTCTCTCTCTCTACTAAAGGTCCCTGGGTTGGGAATGAGCCACCATTCTGCATTAAAATGAATTTGTTGAGCTAGTCTGTTAAGGGTTTCCTTTCCGTGCCAACAATAACTGCACCAGACAGCATTGGAAGACAAAAAGATTGGAACTGATTAAAGTTGATGTCCTGGCTAGAGGATGAACAGAGGGCAGGACTGCGTATTGACTTACCTTCGCTACCAGTTCGCAAATGTGAGCACGCACGTGCGCTTTGCGGGCATGCAACACCTCTGCTCATGCACAGGACCTTCTGCACATGTGCAGAACATCAAAAAATGGACGTGATGACATCCGAGCGGGTGGGCAGAGCCACCTGCAGCCGCTGCTACCGGTTTGTCTGAACTGGATAGAACCTGCTAAATACCACCACTGCTCAAGGGGATGCTTTTCAGATAGCCCTTGACTTACAATTGGTTGCTTAGTTATCATTTGAAGTTGCCTGGAGCAGGGGTGAAATGTTCCTGGTTCGGACCAGATCAGCTGATCCGGTAGCGATGGCGGCAGGTGTTTCGAAGAACCGGTAGCAAAAAACCTTGCCCCTTCCCCCGCCCATGGCCACCCAGTGCCCGGTCGCCCGCTTTTTTATTATTATTATTATTTATTTACATTTATATCCCGCCCTTCTCCGAAGACTCAGGGCGGCTTACAGTGTATAAGACAATAGTCTCATTCTATTTGTATATTTACAAAGTCAACTTATTGCCCCCCCAACAATCTGGATCCTCATTTTACCTACCTTATAAAGGATGGAAGGCTGAGTCAACCTTGGGCCGGGCTTGAACCTGCAGTAATTGCAGGCTGCTGTGTTCCAATAACAGGCTTCTTACCAGCCTGAGCTATCACGGCCCTGATAGCTTCCCCATTTGCCACTTCTTTTAAAAAATGCTTTTAAAAGGTGAAAAAATAAAAGTTCTGACGATCACAGCTGAGCCGCGTGATCGTCAGAGCCTATTTTTTTTATTTTTAAAATCATTTTTTTTACAACCTTTTCGGCCGAATAGGTTGTAAAACAAATGCTTTTAAAAGGTTTTTTAAAAAAAGGCTCTGATGATCCAAGCTTAGCTGCCTGATCGTCAGAGCCTTTTTTTTAACTTTTAAAAGCATTTTTTTACAACCTATTCGGCCGAATAGGTTGTAAAAAAATGCTTTTAAAAGTAAAAAAAAAGATTACGCGCCACAGCTGATAACCCCCCACCACCGCACAGTGTTCTATTTACCCTTGAATGTGGTGCTTGCTGCACATGGGCGCACAAAGCGTGCATGCGCAACGAGCAAACAGGTACTAAACCGGTTCAGATTTTACCACTGGCCTAGGGATACTTACAACCCAGGTTTGAAATTCCAGTAGTCACTCCCACCCACCCACCCCCTGTGCTGCCATGTGAATGCCATGACTGCATTGACAACATCCATGGCTGTTTGTAGTGGCCTGCAGTCACGTCTCTCCTGTTTATGACATTTTTGCAGAAAACGGGCATTTTGTTCCGGTTCCCCAAAAATTGTGCCCAGGGTGAACCATCAATTCGCTTAATGACCGTGGCCTTCACTTAATGACCACAGTTTTATTTAATGACCACAGTGATTTGATTAGTGACCATTGTAAAAAAAAGTCCTAAAATCAGATTGGTCACATGGGTGACCCAATTTATAACGATCACAAGTTATATTTTGAGTCTATTTTGCAACCACCTCTTGATGTGCTTATGTATATTTGGCCTGAACAGGACATATTTCTTCTTTGTCATGGATACGATTCTCTTTCTCTTCACTTTGTATCCTTAGCTGGAATTTTTTCACTTTTTCACTCTTCTTTTCCTTATTTCTACCCCCCCCATTATTTTCTTACCCTTTGTTTTTTTTTTCTCAAAACCAAGCCCTTTGGCTTCTGTTCCAGGGTCAAGGAAAATTCATTCTTTATTTCCTCATTTTACTTATGTGATGTGCCATCTTCAGTTGAATTTTCTGAATTTCTTTTACACATTAAAGCAGAGGTGATCTTTTCTCTCAGAGGTGGGTTTCAGCAGGTTCTGACCAGTTCTGGAGAATTGGTAGCGGAAATTTTGAGTAGTTTGGAGAACCGGTAAATACCACCTCTGACTGGTCCTACCCACATCTATTCTCTGCCTCCCGAGTCTTAGCTAATTTGGAGGAAATGGGAATTTTGCAGTAATTTTCCCCTGGAGTGGGGTGGGAATGGATATTTTACAGTATCCTTTCCCTGCCATGCCCACCAGGTCACGCCCACCAAGCCATGACATGCCCACTAAGCCACACCCACAGAACCGGTAGTAAAAAAAATTGAAACCCTCCACTGGTATATAATTGAATAATAATTAAAAACGGTGAGATTCTGAAGGGGGGCAGTTTGTCTCTTTCTGAAAGATTCTCATAATAAATGCTTTTTGTGTACGCAATGTGTATTTTAGAAAATATAATTGACAGATTTTTGTCTCTTCCACAAGGAAGTTATACATTTTTCATCTTCATGACAGATAGTAAATATTGGGTTTTCATTGCTATTAGCGAAAATATGTCGCATTTATGTTGATGTTGTCAACAAACTTCCAAATTTGTGTTTGATGGCAGGTTCAGAATCAATAAAAGGAAGTTCTTTGCGTAACTCATACTATGCTTACTAAAAGAAAGGCTTTTTTCTCCTCTCCATCTTCCTTATTTTTAAAATGTGTGTGTTGACTTAGTCTGAGAATATATTAATAGACATTGAGAACTGTTTTTCTTTATAATCATCCTTTGGGGCAAGAGGTAATATTATTCTGGTTTATTCAGATAATCTTATATATCTGCACCTCCAAAACCATTACAAAAGAGCTCTTAAACTCCCCCCCCGAAAACCCCAAAATACAGAGGAGTCTGTCATCTGCACCTCTATAACTGTCTGGTTTGGTTCTGCAACCCAACAAGACAGACACAGACTTCAGAGGATAATTAGAACTGCAGAAAAAACAATGGCTACCAACCTGCCTTCCATGGAGGACCTGTATACTGCACGAATCAAAAAGAGGGCTGTGAAAATATTTACAGACCCCTCACATCGTGGACATAAACTGTTTCAACTCCTATCCTCAAAATAACGCTATAGAGCACTGCACACCAGAACAACTAAACACAAGAACAGTTTTTTCCTGAACGCCATCACTCTGCTAAACAAATAATTCCCTCAACACTGTCAAACTATTTACTGAATCTGCACTATTATTAATCTTCTTATCATTCCCATCACCCATCTCCTTCCACTTATGAGTGACTCTAACTTTGTTGCTTGTATCCCTACGATTTATAATGATATTGATTGTTTCCTGATTGCTTATTTGTAGCCTATGACTACCATTAAGTGTTGTATCATTAAGTATTACATTTGTACCGTATGTCTATCATTAAGTAAGGGCCGTGGTGGCTCAGGCTGTAAGATAGCCTGTTATTAAAACACAGAAGCCTGCAATTACTGCAGGCTCGAGTCCCACTAGGCCCAAGGTTGACTCAGCCTTCCATCCTTTATAAGGTAGGTAAAATGAGGACCCAGATTGTTGGGGGGGCAATAAGTTGACTTTGTAAATATACAAATAGAATGAGACTATTGCTTTACACACTGTAAGCCGCCCTGAGTCTTCGGAGAAGGGTGGGATATAAATGTAAATAAATTAAAAAAAAGTGTTGTAAGTGTTGTATCTTGATGAAGTTATCTTTTCTTTTATGTACACTGAGAACATATGCACCAAAGACAAATTCCTTGTGTGTTGTGTCTTGTCCGCTCTCACCGCAGCCGGGGTCTGCTTATCTGCTCCCGAACATGGAGGAATGTATGCCTCCCGGCCCCAGTTCTGGCTCCATGCCCAGACAAGCTGCAGAGGAGGGGGCACCTCCCGGTCCCAGCCCTGGCTCCATGCCCAAGCAGGCTGCAGAGGAGGGAGTATCCCCCGGCCCCAGCCCTGGCTCCATGCCCAGGCAAACGGAGCAGCTAGACCCCTCCCCCTCCTCCACAGCATGTGAGCCTGAGGAAAGTTTACTTCCAACAACAGCTGATTGGAGTGACCCTCGCATCAGAAGATTGGATAGGCGGAGGCAACAGAAGGAAGGGAGGGGCAGGCCTTAATGAGTGCTGAGTCATGGAGCCACACCCCATGGCCTATATAAAGGATCTGCTTTCTGGCAGTCTCTGAGTCAGGCAAAGTCGAACTTATCTTGCTGAAGTCACTTACTGGTCTCCTGCCTGCTCTGAGGACTTTGCTAGGACTTTGGGCAGAGCTGCAGAGGCAAGCCTGATTCGGATTTCCCTGACCCGGCCGTCAGCGGAGGAGTGGGACACGACATTGTGTGTCCAATCACACTTGGCCAATAAAAATTCTATTCTATTCTATTCTATTCTATTCTATTCTATTCTATTCTATTCTATTCTATTCTATTCTAAATACTGCATGGAACTTGTTACTACTGGAAGTAGCAAACTTGAACACAGGCAGTCCTTGCTTAGCGATCCTCACATGACTAATAATATCACTTCCCATTCAGTCATTAAGTGAGCTACTGTGGGTTGCTAAGCAACGCATCACATCATGTGACCTGCAACTTTAGTACCAAATTTTCCATTCATTCTGCTTGTTGGAAGCCGATTGTGAGGTATGAAAATGGAAATTGTGTGAATGAAAGATGATTGTGATGATTGTAAATGTGTCCACTGGTCATAATGTTCCTTTTTAACACTTTGAACGGTCACTATAAATGCATTAATTGAGGTCTATTCGCGTGATGGCGAACCTATGGCATGTGTGCCAGACGTGGCACGCAGAGCCTTCTCTGTGGCACGTGTGCTGTCGCTAGCTGGTCTTCGGGTTTCTGGCATGCCCATGCGCGCTGGCCAGCTGGTCTTTGTGTGCCAGGGTGCCGAAAACCCAAAGACCAGCTGGCTGGCATGTGCATGCATGCCGTCCAGCTGGTCTTCAAGTTTCCAGTGCTCTGGCATGTGCATGCACACGTGCACGTTCCAGTTTGGGCACTTGATGCCAAAAAGGTTCGCCATCACTGGTCTATTCTATAAGTTTAGACAAATGTAAGTGTTCTGTCTCCTTCCCCACTTCGGAGTAACGGCTTGGCCTTCAGCCAGTGGATTCACGGCTCTTATCAGTCCTGGCAGAGAAATCGCAGCTGCCCGCCAAAGTTCAAACAAATGACTCACAGAGTAAGACTTCAGCTCTCTTTGAAATGGTTCAGCTAAGCTTTTGCTCCCCGTGGAGTGCAAGCAGTCCCAAAGCTCCTTATATATCCTGTGGGGTGGGGCTCCTGCCCCACCTTTCCCTTTGATGATGCCGCCTCTCTAATCTTCTGAAGCGCGGGTTAATCCAAGCTTGATTATTATTATTATTATCAGCTGGGTCTGAGGGCGTAGCCTGAGGAAGGGAGGAATCAGGGATGACGGCCTCATTATGTCCTCCGACTGGCCTGGTTCTGGCTCCTAGAGCCAGGCCAAAGGCATCGGAACTCCCGAAGTAAGCCTTACTGGCCCTTCCCCTTCACTCTCAGAGTCACTTTCGGGCATGAGGCCAGGTTCGGGGGCTGGAGTCACAACAGTAAGGAGGACAAGACTAGAGGGAGAGAAAAAATCAATTTGGTGTAGTGATTAAGGCAAGCGGTCTAGAAACTAGGCACCTGGAGTTCTAGTCCTACCTTAGTGATGAAAAACTTGTTGGGTTGACTTTGGGCCAGTCACTCTGTCCCAACTGAGGCTACCTCGTAGGGTTGTTGTTGTTGTGAGGAAAACAGGAGGAAGAAGGAGCATCGGTATGCTTATCACCTTGAGTTGTAATTGAAAAAAAAAGGCAGGATTAAAAATAAGAGAGTATCAATCGATAATATAGCATATTTGGCTTTCTTTTCCTGCTAATGACATGTTTATTTGCGCGTGCACACATAGAGATGTTCTTACCATTATAGAACTGCTGACTGCTAAATATTATGCTTTTGAAGGACGAGTTCTATATTTTTCACCTGTACGTCTGATACAGTTAGCACCTGGCTACTGTCACAAAAAAATGGGTGCTCACTTCTATTGAATGATTTACAACAGTGATGGGATGCATGCCAAAAGCAAGGGAGCGCGGGGGAGGTCGTGGACGCATGTGCCCCCACTCATAATTCAGTGTGCCCCATCCCCTGTGTATGCGTGCACTACCCCCCCCCCCACGGTCCCCTCACTTTTGGCACGTGATGGCAAGGTGGGCCCGGTAGGCCCGTTTTTCATCCTTCCCAGGCTCCAGAGGCTTTCTTGGAGCCTGGGGAGGGCGAAAAAAAGCCTTCCCCACTCCCTGAGAGGCTCCCCAGAGGCCAGAAATGGCCCATTTCCTGACTTTCAGTGGGCCCAGAAAGTCTGAAAATTAGCTGGCCAGCGCTGGAGCTGAGCTAAGGCAACACTTGCATGCCCAGAGATATGGCTCCACCTGTGGCACGCGTACCATAGGTTCGCTATCACGGATTTAGAAGATGTATCGCCACTTAGTGTTATCAAATACAAGTATTATTCACAATGCGTTTTTATGGGACAATTGTATATCTCAAATATACAATATACAGTTCAGGGAATTGGAGTTTAACAAGGCAAAGGTATTCCAGCGGGAAGTGGGCGATGAAAATGGGAAGAAATACTTCAACATCAAGGACAGCGCTTCCTTCTCCCGTCATTTTTATTTTGCTTTTGAAACGTGCAAGTTCCACTTAAATGCGAATAATAGCGCTTTAGAGAAAGAATCCATTCATCTGTGTTTGCTGCGACTGTGAAATGCTAATTGTCTGAAGCCAAACGGCCTTCTGCAAATTGACCTAAATGGGAGGATGATGT
Organism: Ahaetulla prasina; assembly: GCF_028640845.1. NCBI lineage: Eukaryota > Metazoa > Chordata > Lepidosauria > Squamata > Colubridae > Ahaetulla > Ahaetulla prasina. The sequence goes on along the minus strand of NC_080544.1, from coordinate 19,414,067 downwards.
AAAGAACATGCACCGTTGTACAAGCTGGTGATTCCCTAATTCAGTTAAGAGATTGAAACACTCACGAGCACTACGCTTGTGGATTGAAGTTCAAAAGCCATGCTATTTCATTACCTGAAAATAGTTTTCGGAAGCCTATTTAAATATTAACAGGAACCAATCTTCTCTGAATCTGCATCCCAGATTATGGATGCACTTCAGCGAGTAAACCAAAGAGAAATTTATTTTATTTGGGCTTTCTCTAACCTGATCCCAAGCCTTGTCAGAGTAAGTGTAAACAGCATATATCATTTTCCATTGTGTTTCGTTTTAATTATAGCCGGAGGTGGTATTCAGCCGGGTCGCACTGGTTCAGACGAACCGGTAGAGGCAATCGTGGGTGGGCCTGCCCACCCGCCCACCTGCCCCGGCGCCAAGTTGTGCTACTTAGGAACATTTGTGAGGCCAGGCACATGTGCAGAAGGCGCATGAGAGAGCAAAGTGCATGCATAGAAGGCCGGGCACATGCATGGACAATGCGCGTATGAACCGGTGGTAAAGGTAAGTGAAATACACCCCTGATTATAGCCCTGTAGAGGAAAAAATAGATTGACAGCACAGTATGGATTTTCAGCATTTTTTCAGCTATAAGAAATATTTTTAAACCTCAAGTTTTGAGTTTAGAAAGACTTTATAGACATGTAAAAAATAAACTCCAGGCGTTGCCTCCACCTACTTTCATATTTAAAAAATGGACATGACGGGGAAGGATTCTGAGACTATACTGACTAAAGTTCCTGAATTTTATTGGGTTAAGGTGTAAATGGGCAGAAATTTGGGAAAGGAAAAAAAAAAAGGCTTCTCAATCTATACCGTAATCAGCACCTTCATGGATTTGATGCTACAGACATTTTCAAAAGTTCTTAAATGGGAACTCCAAAATTTTTTGGGGGAATAAGTGGCAATAATAATTTTAATATATAAGAACACACAACATTTTCAGAGACAAGTAGCTTCTTCTGCCTCTTGCAATGTACCAATAACAGAATGGGTGTGTATATGTGGTAAAGGAGAAGTCAGAGATATCTCACGTTTTATTGTACTGTGAGTTATACAGAGTTTATAGGTCAGTGTATATATTCTCCCCTTATTAGAGAGATTGCCAGGGAGGGCAGACAATTTTTATGTAGGCTTTCTCCTCCAGGACTCAAACCTGGCTACCACACGTGCAGTGGCAAAATTCTGTGTTGCTGCAATGTCCCCAAGAAAAAGAATTGGTTACAGAATTATAGTTGTCAACTTGAGCCAATTTATTGGAGATATCTCTTAACAATTTTTTTTTTAATTTGAATTTATATCCTGCCCTTCTCCGAAGACTCAGGGTGGCTTACATTGTGTAAGGCAATAGTCTCATCCTATTTGTATATTTATATACAAAGTCAACTTATTGTCCCCCCAACAATCTGGGTCCTCATTTTACCTACCTTATAAAGGATGGAAGGCTGAGTCAACCTTGGGCCTGGTGGGACTTGAGCCTGCAGTAATTGTAACTGCAGGCAGCTGTGTGTTAATAACAGGCTACATTAGCCGGGTGAGCCACTTCCCAGCGCTTTTTGGGAAAATTGTATTTACTCACATACGTATCTCTACTCACGTAAACTAGGGAGTGACCCTAACTGTTTGAAAACATACGTTTTCTTAACAGGGATGTTATTATCCACTATTAGTAGTATTTTTTTAATATATTGTAAGTGATTTCTATTCCTGGTCTATGACCGTAATAAAGATTCTATTCTATTCTATTCTATTCTATTCTATTCTATTCTATTCTATTCTATTCTATTCTATTCTATTCTATTCTATTCCTATTCCTATTCCTATTCCTATTCCATTCCATTCCATTCCATTCCATTCTCAATAAAGATTCTATTCTATTCTATTCTATTCTATTCTATTCTATTCTATTCTATTCTATTCTACTCTACTCTACTCTACTCTACTCTACTCTACTCCACTCTACCTATCTGTTCTGTCTGTTCTGTTCTGTTCTGTTCTATTCTATACTTGCCTCTTGCAATGTTAGGTATTGTTCAGGCATTATGAAAGCTTGTACCCAATGAAAAAAATGATAGGCCATGATTTTTCTAGGAATTTTGTAACCAAACACAAGGCTGCTCCCATATCCAGGGCAATTCACCTTTTGTATCAACACCATACAAATCCAATTATAATTGCAATACATGCTGAAACAAATTAACAAAGCTTTGACAAATGAAAAAACAAAACAAAACAAATCCAAGCTAGTGATACTTGCTCTGGAGAATTTCTGTGATATGAAAGATGACCTGAAAATTCATACAGTAACTGATAAAAGTCGTCTGCTGCTGGCAAGTTGGACTGACTTTCTGACATTTCAATAAGCCTATACAAAACCATTCTATAAAGAGAAGGGCTTTCTGCATCTCCATCTGAAAACGATAAAGCAACCATAGCCGCTCAGCATGCCACATTCTGTTGGAGTGTCTTCTTAAAAAGGAATGCCAACTTTCAATTAGCTCAACTGCTTTGAGGCTTTCAGCAGCAGATCCAGAGAAGCTGTTCTTTTTGAAGAAAAGGGAGATCTTCTATTGAGATGATGACTTGAACTCAGATGGGGAAAGTTGGGGTGAATGAATTCATATAGTACTCCAGTGGACAGACATTTTAAAGATGATAACTGGTAAAGGAAGTCTGCATTCATTATAATGAATACAGACTTCCTTTACAGGAGTAGCAGGAGTTTTGTAGATGATCTGGAACCCCTGGAATATACCCCAAATGGTCTTTTAGCGTCTTTGACATGATAACCAGTGGTGGGCTGCTGCCGGTTCGGACTGGTTCAGGCAAACTGGTAGTTGCGACCAGCCCCGGCACTATCCCGTCCTATATTGCCATGTTTTTGAAGCTGTGTGCATATGCGGAAGGCTGCACATGCTCACATTTTCGATGCTGGGCGAACCGGTTGTTATGTTATGTGACGCCCACTTCCTGGCGGTAACCCTTTTTTCTTCAACTTTGCGGATAAAATTGTCATTGGCTCTTAATTGGCTTCCGGATTGGAAACTGTGTAAGTGTAAATATGCTTTTAAGGGGGTAGACATACTCCATGCTTGCGTGGAGACATTTGATATAACGTCTGTTAAGACTTGTACCAAAGATGTTTTTAACATCTAATAGGGAGGGAAGTGCTGAATATGTTCCAGGGATGGTTTTTTTTAGGGGGGGGAGGAATAGTGGGAATAATTGCAGAATTTTTGAAAAAATATAGAAATGTATGTGTATATAGAAAGGTGGTATTCAGCTGGTCCGCTCTGGTTCGGGCGAACCGGCAGCGCCAATGATCAGCTGGCCCTGTCCACCCGCCTGTCCTATCCTGTCCTATATTTCTTTCTTTCTGGCTCAACTGATTTGTGCAGCACAGCTGATTTCCATGTCTCCGCCTTTCTACTTACCCGAGCTGCCTTAGAAGGTAAGCAGCTGAGCTTCAAATTGCTGTATTTTGAATGCTGCACGTAAGCATGTTAAGTGCGCACTCACCAAACCAGTTGTTAAACAAGTTGCATCCCACCACTGATCTACTACTAAAACTCTTGTTATCATTGGGTGAAATGGTGCATCATAGGCCAACAGTTTTGAACTGAGACACCTCAAATGGGCTAATATTACAGACTAGTGAAAATCCAGGACTCATGACTCCTAAGGGAATGACATTTGAGGAAGTTGTGGCTGCTTCAGGCTGCTGCTGTGGTCACGTGATGGTCATTTTCAATGTTCCATGACAATTTTCCCAGCCAGTCTCACAATCCCTAGTACCGTCCCCCACCTAGCAGCAAGGAATTGACTCATCTGATGCAGTAAAATAAGGTAATAATGTACAATCTTTACTTTTTTTACAGTAATATATACTAGCCATTTCTATAACAACAAACGTATCTAGTCAGAAGGAAGGGACGATTCCTGAAGCTCCCTGCCAGCTTCTCACAAAGAAACTCAATGGGGATGCCAGCAGAAAGTCAGAATTTACTTTCCCTCCCACTGCTTTTTTTGCCCATCCATAGTCATTCTGTTTGTCTGTATAGGTAAGAAAATATCTTTGAAATAAGGACCCAATGAGCTTCAGCTGACTAGTCATTCTATAAAAGAGTTGGAATTCAGTTTCAGATGCTTCAGCTTTCTGTCCTCTATAAATTTATTGGCCACTAGAGACAATCATTGTAAAGATAGTTAAAAGAGGAACTTGTTGTGCCTCGTCCGCTTTCCCCGCAGCCGGGCCCGTCTTATCTGCTTCCGAATGCTGAGGAATGTCCTAGCATGCCTCCCGGCCCCAGCCCTGGCTCCATGCCCAGACAGGCCGAGGAAGAAGAAGTTTCTCCAGCCCCCAGCCCTGGCTCCATGCCCAGGCAAACGGAGCAACTAGACCCCTCCCCCTCCCCCACAGCATGTGAGCCTGAGGAAGGTCAATTACCAACAGCTGGGGATTGGAGTGACCCTCGCTTCAGGAGAATTGATAGGCGGCGTCAACAGAAGGGAGGGGCAGGCCTGGATAAGTGCTGAGTCATGGAGCCACACCCCATGGCCTATATAAAGGATCTGCTTTCTGGCATTCTCTGAGTCAGGCAAAGTCTACCTTATCTTGCTGAAGTCACTTTCTGGTCTCCTGCCTGCCTTGAGAACTTTGCTAGGACTTTGGCAGAGCTGCAGAGGCACGCCTGATTCTGATTTCCCTGACCCGGCCATCAGCGGAGGAGTGGGACACGACATCACTCTGCAACTACATCACCTTCCCTTCTCTTAAATACTTAACTTTGCATGTCTCCAAGTAGGGTCTAGGACTTTTCACCTCGAACCCTTCGCCTTGCCTGTTTCTCCTTAAGGTTTTTGCATCTGTGTTATTAGCCACAAACTTTTCTCCTCAGCTGGTCCTTCTCCAGTCTTTTGCCCCAGCACATTGGCCACGGCCCCTCTGTTTCAGTCCCTTCGCCAGGGCCCATTCGTTGAAGTACAGTTCACGTCAGGCTTTTGGCCGCCCAGGATAATTCGCAGCCAGCCAATTGGTCAGGGACTCGGGGGTGGGGGGCTTTGGGGGTGGAAGAAGGGGGTCTGCAGTTCAGAGGGAGGCTCAGGAGGGCCAACAACACCCCCCTTTGTCCAAAGTACCTGAGACAAGGGCTGGTTCGCATCTCTTTGCCACAAAGGATGGGGGGAGAGGGAGGTTGTAGAGGATGAGGGATCCATCAGATGGGGTTCCCAGGGCCCGTCCCTGAGGAAGAGGGGGCTGGGAGGGGGAAAAGGTATTTCGTGCCCAACTGGGTCTGCCCTGGTTAGTAGTGCTTGGGGCTCTGAAACCCCTCCCAGCCACAAGCCGCTCACCTGTCAGTTCGGAGCCTCCCGAGGCTGCCAAGAGTCATGGGGAAGGGGGGGCTCTAGAGGACAAGTGGTCCACCAGGTGGGGCTTTTGCAACCAGCTGGTGGGAATGGCTGGCCTGATATTTTTTTTTCCTTCTCCTGATTTCTGAAGACCCACCTGTCCCAAGAGCCATGCTCTCCTGTAACCCCCATCCCCACCTCTTTGTTCCTTATCTGCTTCTCCCAGATTTCTGGGAGTGCCCAGCTGGGCTCAAAGGTTTACCAGCAAATATTCTCCCAGCATCCTTTGTTGAGGTTATTTACCCTGGGTGGGCTAGCTCATGCCACACTCCTGTCAGGAGCAACTGACTTTGCCTCATGATTCCTTGGTCAAAGCCGCCTCTCCCCACCATTTGCCAGGGTTCCCCTGTGTGGCAGGGCTGGCATTGGGTGTGCCAAGCTTTGCCCCCTCAGCATCGAAGGCTGGGGTGGCATTGCTGAATGCCACCACTCGTTCTGGCAATCTTTGTTTGGCATTCTGGGCTTCAATCATGCCCGGGTGCTGAGCAGCAAGAAAGGTTGTACTTGTTCCTATGCCCTCTCCCTGTGGCTCTCTTTCTGGATGGAGCAATGCCAGGAGAATGACAATCTCTTTCCTGAATAAGCAAACAGGAGAACTTAAATAGCCAGACTGCCCCCTAATTTCCTAAGGGAAAAAAATTGTATCCTAAAGCAGGGGTCTCCAACCCTGGCCACTTTAAGACTTGTGGACTTCAATTCCCAAAATTCTGGGAGTTGAAGTCCACAAGTCTTAAAGTGGCCAAGGTTGGAGACTCCTGTCCTAAAAGGACATACCATTGAGTGAATGAATGAATTCTTTATTGGCCAAAGGAGTATATGGATCGAATCATCACGTATTATCACATGTAATAATAATATGTGCCTGGTACTTGCTTGCATTTCCAACACTTTGGTGCTAAATTTCTAAACATTTTTGCCAGCCTTGCCAGAGGGAGATGCCACCTATATACTATTTCCTCTGTATATCTTGAGGGTAAGATATGCAAATTGAGGTTGCTACAGAAGACTTCGAGCTACATGCAACGGGGGACGCTGTTTGAAGTCAAACAGACTTCAAACAGACTTAGAACAAACAAGAGCAGCCTCTTAGGTTTAAGAGAACTTAAAGATGCCAGATTCCCCCCCTAATTATCCATACTTACAAGTGAGTCTTCATCATTCCATGAAACTCAAACCACTACCCCAACACTGACATGTGAAGACAATAATATACTGTATGTTGCATTCATTGAGGACAACTGTGTGACTCACTGTTGTGTTACTGCTTGTAAGAAGTCTTCTGCCTGTAAGATGGAAGCCTATGAATAAGAGGGGGACACAAGAAACCCCACAGCCAGACTCCAGAACGATTGAATGAATGGGTGGCTCTCCTTCAGGGCAGGGGGCAGCAGCCCCCCTTGGGCTCCTCTAGAGAACCAGCAAACGCATCCTCCTCTCTTCCCAAAATCCTTACTCGAAGTGCTGATTAGGAGCAGTGCCCCCCAGAAGCAGAAGACTGTGGGATGCACCCCCATTCTCCTGGTATTGCTCCATCCATCCAGCCACGGGGAGAGGGCAGGTCCAGGCACTTCCTGACCAAGGAACAAGGAACAAGCACAGCCTTTATTGCTGCTCAGTGCCCGGGCAGGATTGAAGTCCAGAACGCCAAACAAAGATTGCCAGAACGAGTGGTGGCACTCAGCAATGCCACTCCAGCCTTCGATGCTGAGGGGGCGAAGCTTGGCACACCCAGTGCCAGCCCTGCCACACAGGGGAACCCTGGCAAATGGTGGGGAGAGGCGGCTTTGACCAAGGAATCATGGGGCAAAGGCAGAGGGTCAGTTGCTCCTGACAGGCATGTGGCATGAGCTAGCCCACCCAGGGTAAATAACCTCAACAAAGGACACTGGGAGAATATTTGCTGGTAAACCTTTGAGCCCAGCTGGGCACTCCCAGAAATCTGGGAGAAGCAGAGAAGGAACAAAGAGGTGGGGATGGGGGTTACAGGAGAGCATGGCTCTTGGGACAGGTGGGTCTTCAGAAACCAGGAGAAGGAAAAGCGAAATATCAGGCCAGTCATTCCCACCAGCTGGTTGCAAAAGCCCCACCTCATGGATTCCTTGCCCTCTACAGCAGGGGTCTCCAACCTTGGTCCCTTTAAGACTTGTGGACTTCAACTCCCAGAGGAACTCTGGGAGTTGAAGTCCACAAGTCTTAAAGGGACCAAAGTTGGAGACCCCTGCTCTACAGCCCCCGTCTCCACCCACCATCCTTTGTGGCAAAGAGATGTGAACTAACCCTTGTCTCAGGCACTTTGGACAAAGGGAGGGTGTTGTTGGCCCTCCTGAGCCTCCCTCTGGACTGCTCTTCCACTCCCAAAGCCCCGGAGTCCCTGCACCGATTGGCTGACTGCAAATTGTCCTGGGTGGCCAAAAGCCCGACGTGAACTGTACTTCAACGAATGGGCCATGGTGAAGAGACTGGGACGGAGGGGCCGTGGCCAATGTGCCGGGGCAAAAGACTGGGGGAGGGCCAGCCAAGGAGAAAAGTTTGTGGCTAGTAATGCAAAGGTGAAAACTATTAAGTTTGGGCAATGAAGAGGCAGGAGACCAGTGAGTGACAACAGCTCTTTAGTTTATTGTGATCCCAGCAAAGAACAACAGGCAAAAACCCCTCTTTAAATACTATTTCGGCTGAGGCTTCAACCAATCAGCAACGTGCTTGTTCCCGCCCAAACTTCCCTCCTAAAGTTTAAATACATTACAAAAACCTTAAGGAGAAACAGGCAAGGCGAAGGGTCAAGACGAAAAGTCCCATACTACTCCAGGTAACATCTTTCCTGTTGGTTAATATGATATTCTCAGGGCTTTTACCACTCCTCTCTAATTTATAGAAAGGGGTTAACTGACGTAAGACTTCTTGTAACCAGATTCTTTCCTAAATAAAACTCGTCTTTATTTTCTTTTATGCCAGCACCATCATCAAGAACATTTTTTTTATATAAAAAAAAGTTGTATTCCCATCTTGAGTGTTTATTTTTCCATGCAATTTTTCTCACTGCCTAAAACCATCTGCTAGCTAGCAGCTTATTCTTAACCATTGGTGGTGAAGGATTTGTCTAAATATTGGCTGTTGCTAATATTATTTTCTCAGCAAAAGTGCTTCAGAACGTGGCCATCGAGGCACTCTTGGGATGCTAATTAAGATGACCATTGTTAGAGGCATCTAGAACACAAGGTCAAAGCAGCCCTAAGGCAGCCCTATAGCCAAGAATATCCACATATTAGAAGAAATAACTCCTGTTTCATAGGCCTGAAGCTTGGACAAGATAATCAAATTTTGCCTGGCCCCTTGATAAAGGCTGTATTTATTCATGCTTGCTTGCCCTCCTCTCCCTGTCTAATGTGTGTTCAGTTTATTATAGTCATGAAGCCAAGAATGCCTCTGGAATTGCACTTTCCACTGGTCCATCTCACATTATGAAAATAATTAGATTATAGTTTCAGTTCTCCACATAATTCATTCAGCCATATCTTGGCTTTAGTAAAACTGAGCTTCAAGCTACATATGCTTATATTCTGATTACTTGGTTTAATTACAGTTATATAAGATGAGAACTATTCCTGTTTCAGGGTGTCTAAGAAAGGTATTTCAATAACACGGGAAAAAATGTCAATCAACCTACAGATAACAGGCACAGCAGATGGGCAGGCATGGCAGATGGTTGCGCTGTGCAAACAAGAAACTTTAAAAAGTTGTACTGACCTATAAAATACTGTATTAACATCATAATAGGGCTGCCTTTAATGAGGATGTAAAAACACACACACATATATATATATTTACATCCTCATGCAAAAGTAAAAATTTGTGAATGCTTTAGCCAATAAAAATGTATTAGGGCAACTAGATGATTCATGCACACAACAGAGGATCAGTATGTCGTATCACATTAACAAATTTATCATAATTAAATAGACAACATGTTTCTGGAATGGCTTTTTTTTGTGTGTTTTGGAATATACTCAGTGACTTAGGCTGTGTTAATATATTTGATTTGGTTTTGGTTTATCAAGTTTTGTGATTTTCTTTTTGGTCTTTTTTTTATTTAAACCCATTTTTGCTTTCATCAGCTTGGCATCACAGAAGCTCCCCTACTCAATCCTAACTCTAGATTATTTATATAAGTTAAAAAGTACAAATCTCAACTTCAGACCCTGAGAGACTCTACTTGCACATCTTGCCGGTCTGACATTTGCTCATTTATTCCTTCTGACAGTTACCCTCCAGAGCCTTTGGTGAGATATTTTATCAGAAGCATTTTGGAAATCCAAGTATACTAGAATATACAAGAAGAATAGAATAGAATAGAATAGAATAGAATAGAATAGAATAGAATAGAATAGAATAGAATTCTTTATTGGCCAAGTGTGATTGGACCACAAGGAATTTGTCTTGGTGCATATTCTCTCAGCGTACATAAAAGAAAAGATACGTTCATCAAGAATCATAAGGTACAACACTTAATGATATTATCAACAAAACCATATCTATCTCCCATTATTCTGTTCCCTCATGTTTTGCTTTTGTTGATGAAGATTTTTTTGTGTATTAAAAGTAGACATCTGCATTGCTTAGATTCCGGACTGAGTTTTGTGTCCATTTGTGTGCATCACATCAGTGATGGGTTTCAAATTTTTTTACTATCGGTTCTGTGGGTACGGCTTGGTGGGCATGGCATGGCTTGGTGGGTGTGGCTTGGTGGGCGTGGCAGGGGAAGGATACTGTAAAATCTCCATTCCCTCCCCAATCCAGGCGAAGGATACTGTAAAATCTCCATTCCCTCCCCAATCCAAAGGAAGGCTACTGCAAAATCCCCATTTCCTCACGATCAGTTGGGACTTGGGAGGCAGAGAATAGATGGGGGCGGGGCTAGTCAGAATTTTTACTACCAGTTCTCCGAACTACTCAAAATTTCTGCTACCGGTTCTCCAGAACTGGTCCGAACCTGCTGAAACCCACCTGTGCATCACATATGAAAAAAGGGGGTTATGCAATCTAGAACAAGTTTAGAGAAAGGCAACAAAAGTCTCTAGTAATCAGGAATTAAGAGAAAGACTGAAATTGAGGGAACAAGAATGTTTAATCAATAAAAATTAAAATAACTGAATGGATGTCCCCCACAGGAAGGGGAAATACCTGTTTTTTTTATTCACCACACAGACCTACACGCATGTCTCTGTGTATGTACATTTGTTACAGAAAAAAGAATCTAGCTGAATATTAGGAAAAAAACTTAGATTATAGCATCAATTAGTTTATATAATTGTGCATCGTTTCACTGAATAAATAACTATTGGCTAGAGAGCCATTAGCATTAACACTTAGACTTATATACCACTTCATAGAGCTTTTACAGCCCTCTCTAAACAGTTTACAGAGTCAGCATATTGCCCCTGGGTCCTCATTTTACCTTGGAAGGATGGAAGGCTGAGTCAACTTTGAGCCAGTGAGATTTGAACTGCTGAACTGCAGCTAGCAGTCAGCTGAAGTAGCCTGCAGTACTGCACTCTAACCACTGCATCACCTCGGCTCATTGGTAATAGTATACTTGCAGTGAACAATGGGTTCAATGTGATCATCTGTGATTTGACCTAAAACATTATGATACAACAATCTATTGGGTAAGAAATATTAAGAAAGTTAGTAAAATTAGTGGTTCATTTATTAAGCAAAAGTTAATTATGAAATGTCTGGAACATCTTGCCACCAGAGCAGTGGTGGGTTTCAAAAATTTTTACTACTAATTCTGTAGGTGTGGCTTGGTGGGCGTGGCAGGAGAAGGATACTGTAAAATCACCATTCCCAGCCCACTCCAGGGGAAGGATACTGTAAAATCTCCATTCCCTCCCTACTCCAGTGGAAGGATACTGTAAAATCCCCATTTCCTCCCAATCATCTTGGACTTGGGAAGCAGTGAGTAGATGGGGGCAGGGCCAATCATAATTTTTACTACTGGTTCTCCGAACTACTCAAAATTTCCACTACCGGTTCTCCAGAACTGGTCAGAACCTGCTGAAACCCACCTCTGCACCAGAGATGAGATCTGCTTCCACTCTTCCGGTCTTCTAGAAGCACCTTAAAACCCGATTCTGCCAGTTGGTGTTGGGCATTGGTGGGGGCACACCATGCTGGATGTGGTTGGTTGTGTGAAAGATAAATACCTCCCTGCCCCTGGTACTGTCCATACGCTTGGTTTTTAACCTTTATTTAATTGTTAATTTTAATTTTAATGCTTTTATATTTATGCCATTGGTAATGACTTTGGGTAGTGAGGTAAGCAGCATATAAATCCAATACATTTAACTAAATTAAATGAAAAAAATACTTGGGAAAGACCAATCTACGAGTGGATCAGAGGTTGTGTTTCAGCAGGTTCTGACCAGTTCTGGAGAACCAGTAGCGGAAATTTTGAGTAGTTCTGACTGGCCCCGCCCCGATCTATTCTTTGCCTCCCAAGTCCCAGCTGAGCGGGAGAAAATGGGGATTTTGCAATATCCTTCCCCTGGGTTGGAGAGGGAATGGAGATTTTGCACTATCCTTTCCCTGCCATGCCCACAAAGCCATGCCCACCACACCATGCCACGCCCACAAAGCCACACCCACAGAACCAGTAGTAAAAAAATTTGAGACCCAGCACTGGAGTGGATAAAACACACTACAGCATAATTATCTGTACAGTTATTCATCAAGTGAGGATTGGAGAGTCTCACATAGGAAATTGCAACCATCAAATAAAGGAAAAAGCCCTTTGAATTTCTGCTGTTTCAAGGAACATCTTCAATTCCATTGATTTCAGTAAAACTAAACTTAGGGTGGATCCAAACCATTGATTGTGAGCTATTTCTCTCTGGGTCTTGAAGCCAAACAAATTAACTCCATGTAATTATTTACGAGGGACGCGGTGGCTCAATGGCTAGGATGTTGAGCTTGTCGATCGAAAGGTCGGCAGTTCAGCGGTTCGAATCCCTAGTGCCGCGTAACGGGGTCAGGTCCTGTTACTTGTCCCAGCTTCTGCCATCCTAGCAGTTCGAAAGCACATAAAAAATGCAAGTAGAAAAATAGGGTTTAGTCATGCCAGCCATATGACCATGGAGACATCTTCGGAGAGCACTGGCTCTTCGGCTTTGAAATGGAGATGAGCACCGCCCCCTAGAGTCAGGAACGACTTGCACATATGTGTGAGGGAAACCTTTATCTTAATTATTTACACCCTGCAAAACTACACTTAATAAAATACTATATTCTGTTGGAATTTGAGCTCAGTAGCAATTAGTTTATAATGTGTATTTATTTATTTATTTATTTATTTATTTCGATTTTTATACCGCCCTTCTCCCGAAGGACTCAGGGCGGTGTACAGCCAAGTAAAATTCAATATATAAACATTAAGAGAAAGTTAAAAAACATATTATAATGTGGCCCAAATTTTAAAACAAATTTAAATCTTAAAATATAAATAACCCCAGTAAAATTTCAGTCCAGTCCCGCTTGAATAAATAGGTTTTCAGGATGTTCCCTTATGGTACTTCATCTTAATATCTTTTACAGAACAGTATTTTTACTCTAAATAACAAGAAACCCTCAAAAAGTAGGGTTTTAAATGGAATGTTAAACATTTTAAATTGAATTAAGGCCAAATAATGAGTTCTGAGGGCTCAAAAACAAGTTTTAAATAAATTTGAGGTTACTATTTTAAAATCATCTAGGTGGGGCAAATATTTATAAAATGTTAGGAACTAGAACTCCCAGGTTCCATCCAGCATTTCCATGGTAATTCCAAAACCTCAACAACCTTGTCCTTGAATTATTTGCAAGACTGTACCAAGAGAATAACAAGCTCCAAACACCAGAAAAAGCTGCATCTACCTTTTATGGGAAGGATAGAATGTAAATACAGAAAATAATTTTATGTTAATGGAATAACCCATAGATGAGTTACTTATCGCGAGGATAAATATTTTATAATGACGAATCTGCCCTCGGCAGCCAAGCTTGTCTGAGTATTTTGTAAACGTGGCAGTTTTATTTGAAGATTGGCTCACCCAGGGAAGGACGTTTGTCCATTGGTGATAACAGAGCTAATGTTGCTAGTAATGAATTTTGAAATGGCTTTGTAATCACAGTTACATTATATTTAAAGGTTTTCTATTTTTATTGTGTATGAATGTGAATATTAGTATGTATATATTATGCATGCCTATATTTATTATTACAACTCTATTTATTATGAAAGGTTTCTTCTAGTCTGCTTGTATATGATAGGGACGCATAGTCATATAAGAAAGTACGGTGTGCTCCATGTTAAATTCAAATATTTCTATCAATGTATGAATATCCTTGCATATATATATGTGCACATTGCTCCCAGAAGCACAAACCCGAACAACCAAAGACCTATATATATATATATATATATATATATATATATATATATATATATATATATATATATATATATATATATATATATATATATATATATATATATACATGATTATTTTCAATGTAATTGAGTGTCTTGACGTTTTGAGTCTCATTCGTCATCTTCAGGCTTCAACCGTGCTTCTGGGAGCAATGTGTGATGCAGCTGTTTCTTCCTTTTAACTGCTAGTGGGGTTTGAACTGATTGGGTGGGAGCTTGGCTGTGCTCTGATTGGATGGGGTTTTTCTGTGCTCTGATTGGCTGGGGTGTGTCCTGTGTTGGTGGGGGCTTGGTTGTGCTCAGTCTAGTCTGTGCTGCAGGGGATTTGAGCTGGTGAGCTGCATAGCTGTTGTTTGGCTTTGTGGTGCTACATCTTCATAGTGGGTGTCAGTCTGCTGCATGAATGGATTGGAGGGGTTTGAAATGGCTAATGTTGCAGCTGCGGTCTGGCTTCTGGTCCTTGGTGTGCTTCATGATCAGTGTGGATTTGGGTCTGCTTTCAGGGTGGATGTGTGGTGGTGACATCCTGTGTGGACCTCGTGAGTGTGGGTCTGGTGTCATTCCTCGTGTTAGGGACACGTTTGTCAATAAGAGAAGCCATCGAGATAGAAAAACGCCCACACAGCATGAACAAACGAGATGATACCTCCCGCCTACCAGCCATTTGGAAACCTGCCCTTATTGACCTAACCAGTCCCCAACACGAGGAATGACACCAGACCCACACTCACAAGGTCCACACAGGATGTCACCACCGACATCCACCCAGAAAGCAGACCCAACCACACTGATCATGAAGCACCACCATGGACCAGAAGCCAGACCGCAGCTGCAACATTAGCCATTTCAAACCCCTCCAATCCATTCATGCAGCAGACTGACACCCACTATGAAGATGTAGCACGACCACAAAGCCAAACAACAGCTATGCAGCTCACCAGCTCAAATCCCCTGCAGCACAGACTAGACTGAGCACAACCAAGCCCCCACCAACACAGGACACACCCCAGCCAATCAGAGCACAGAAAACCCCATCCAATCAGAGCACAGCCAAGCTCCCACCCAATCAGTTCAAACCCCACTAGCAGTTAAAAGGAAGAAACAGCTGATCACACATTGCTCCCAGAAGCACGGTTGAAGCCTGAAGATGACGAATGAGACTTCGTCGAAACGTCGCCAAGACACTTCCAATTTTACACGGGAGAAAACCCGAACAACCAAAGACCTATATACAAACACCCGTGAAAACCTCAGAAAACATATATATATATATATATATATATACACACACACACACACACACACAGACACACACATACATATACATATACATACACACACATACACATACCAGTGCTGGTATTCAGCTGGTTCTATCTGGATTGGGTGAACTGGTAGCAGCAGATGTAGGAGGCTCCGCCCATCTGCCCGAACATTTTGTTACCACCGGTTTGTCATGCGTGCACACCCTTGCTTTGTGCACACGGAGCCTTCTGTAAATGTGCCCCCAGCCTTCCACACATGCCCCTGACCTAAAAAATGTGCCTAAATAGGATGGCATAGAGCTGGGGTGGGTGGGCGTTCGGTCGGGCCCACCCATGATTTCTGCTACCGGTTTGCCCGAACTGGTCCAAACCGGTCTGAACCTGCTGAATACCACCTCTGCTTCTGGGATTCAAATCCTAGTTTGCATCCTAGGTCTATACTAGTCTCCCTTTATTTCTTTGTCGGTAAATATAAATTTAACACCACCTTTATCTTAAGTACTTGGTTTTTCTGTTATGGTATGCATTATCCTGGCAATCAAAATGAGATTATATTACCATGAAGGACAAGCCGATCTGCATATCAAAAGAGGAGAAAAGATAGACCTGGATGTATTAAGGCTGTAATTAACCATTTTATCAATAAATACTGTATAATTCCCCTAGATTTTTTTTTCTTTAACCGTTTTACAATCAAGCCATGAGACACCTGGCAATGATTTCATATTTGTTAAAGATTATCTAATGCATAAAGGAGAGATATGTCTTGCTTCTACAGCTCTTTAATTTAACTAGGGATAATTGGCACTTTGAATAATTGTATATGAAAAGCAATCTATTCTCTCACTGCTGTATAATAGGTGATCTCCATTTTCCCACGAGGCCAGATCTGTCTGAATTCTCTTTTAATGGACAGAAACAGCCCTCTTACATTTCCAAAGAAGAGAAATAAAATATTTGCCTCTGGCAAATGATTAATACTAAAGTGCAATGGTTGTATAATCTCGGTCTTTTTTAAAACTTCTACCCCAGATTTTTTTTTTAAAAAATTATTGGCAGTTTTCTATTTTTCTGAGTAATGGATTCATTAGACCTTATGAAACCTTGTTGAAATATATGTGATGTTTGAAATGAAGCTTTTAAACAATTTAACATTAGGATTATACTTGCTCTCCAAAAAGGATCTGTGGTGAAGTAAAACATACAACAACACTTGTGAATGTCCCTGTTCCATAGGCATGGCCCTTCACAAACAGATGTCACATTTGTGAGTGCCTTTGTTACTAGGTGATATTTGAAATGCTTTTCTTTCACATCAGAGCTCTGAATGGACTTGAGAAACAAAAATCCAATGCAGCACCATGGAAATTTACTCGAAATCAAGGGTCACCAACCTTTCAGACCTCAGGGACCACTAAATTAGGGGGCATAATAGCTCAGGCTGTTAGAAGCCTGTTATTAGAACACAGCAGCCTGCAATTACTGCAGGTTCAAGCCCGGCCCAAGGTTGACTCAGCCTTCCATCCTTTATAAGGTAGGTAAAATGAGGACCCAGATTGTTGGGGTGGCAATAAGTTGACTTTGTAAATATACAAATAGAATGAGACTATTGCCTTATACACTGTAAGCCGCCCTGAGTCTTCGGAGAAGGGCGGGATATAAATGTAAATAAAAATAAAAAATAAAAAAAAATAAAAAAATTCATAATTTTAAATTCTGTGGACCACTAATATGATCTGCCTAATGACCGACTGGGTGAGCATGGCTAAGTGGTCATGTGACTGGGTGGGTGTGGCCAACTCGATGTCACTCATGTCAAGGGTCGCCTCGCCAGTCTCTACTACCCCTCCCCTCTCACCCACTGATCTCCTGCCCACCTGGGCTCATTAGGGACCCAATAGGAAGCAGTTGTTGCAGCTAAGCAGCCATGATGAGAGAGTTGGCAAAACAGCTGGCTCAGTTCAAATTGGATCTGACCGAGAAGGAGGCTCAGCAGAAGCACCTCACTGAGGACAACAAGCATAGGCTTTCCAAGCAGAAGGAAGACCTGCGGGAGTGCAAGGCCAGGTACTGGCGCCTGGAAGCTCATCTGAGATGGAAGCAAGGTCCTCTGGCTCTTTGCCACCAGTCTTCCCTCCAGTCTTTGCCCAAAGCCCCGCACTAGGAGGCTGAAGCAGACCCCAAGTCGGAATTTCTCCCCCCCCTCCGATCCACACAAAAAGACCCCGAAGGGGGAGACTCTCTGAAGCAACACAAATGTTCATTGTACATATCCGGCCCAGGGGCCATAGTTTGCTGACCCCTGATTTGGTGTAATATAAAAAATGCAAATATTTTTTCTGCGGACCACCAACATTTTCTCACGGACCACCAGTAGTCCACAGACCACTCGTTGATGACCGCTGCTCTAAATAAGCACCTTGCTCCAAGATGGCAGTCCAGCCCCCTCAGAGATACTGGTTTTAGAAATATCTCCAAACCTATTAGCACCGAAAGCCTCACAAATCTGCTTGACAGAGCACAGACAGTTGAGAATTTCACAAAGCTCTGGGCCTGATCCAGCCCATTTTTAAAAGTTCATCTTTTCTTTTGCAAGCTCTTTCCTCACACCAAATTTGGTTCTGTTCTCTTTAGTTTTGGGTGAATTATCCTGCTGGATGGACAAGATCCTCAGCCCCTTTATGAACTCTTTCCCAACACTTTGTTTCAGAAACAATGAGTTTGATAACCTTTTTGGTAGTATATTCCTTCCAAGTACATGTTATGTGGTCCAGTGATACAGTTGTTTCTGAAGTTCTGCAGTGATTAAGGGTTCTGGAGAAGTTACTTCTACCTTCTAAGCCAGCAATGCTTTTGATCTAAAATTGAAATAAATTGAGGAAATTGATAATATTTATGTTGATGTTGGTATAATGTGCTTGAACGTTGATTGATTTTGGTAAATTGATGGAGGCTTTCACTAAACAATTTTAAATTAGTTTTGTACGATCTTAAAGTGAGACTAATGCAAGAAAATGTTTTGCTTCATATTTAATGGAGGCCTCAAATAACAAGAGCTGACTAGGGGAGACATGATAGCAGTTTTCCAATATCTCAGGGGCTGCCACAGACAAGAGGGAGTCAAGCTATTCTCCAAAGCACCTGCGGGCAGGACAAGAAGCAATGGGTAGAAGCTAATCAAGGAGAGAAGCAACTTAGAACTGAGTAGAAATTTCCTGACAGTTAGAACAATTAATCAGGGGAACAACTTTCCTGCAGAAGTTGTGAATGCTCCAACACTGGAAATTTTTAAGCAGATGTTGGATAACCATTTGTCTGAAGTGGTGTGGGGTCTCCTGCCTAAGCAGGGGGTTGGACTAGAAGACCTCCAAGGCAGGGGTGAAATGCTCCCAGTTCGGACCGGATCGCCTGATCCGGTAGCGATGGCGGTGGGTGGTTTGGAGAACTGGTAGCAAATATCCCTGCCCCCCTTCCCTCGCATGCCCAGCTGAGCCGCGCAATCATCAGAATTTTTTTTTTACTTTTAAAAGCATTTTTTCTTCAGCCAAAAAAATGCTTTTAAAAGTTTAAAAAAGCCCCTGATGATGATCGCGTGGCTCAGCTGTGATTGTCAGAACCTTTTCAAAGCATTTTTTCTACAACCTCTTCGGCCGAAGAAGCTGTAAAAAAAAAAGCTTTTAAAGGGTTCCGGCAATCAGGCAACTCAGCTGGGATTATCAGAACTCTTTCAAAGCATTTTTTCTACAACCTTTTCAACTGAAGAGGTGTCGTGTCCCACTCCTCCGCTGACAGCCGGGTCAGGGAAATCCGAATCAGGTGTGCCTCTGCAGCTCTGCCAAAGTCCTAGCAAAGTCCTCAGGGCAGACAGGAGACCAGAAAGTGACTTCAGCAAGATATGTTTAGATTTTGCCTGACTCAGAGAATGCCAGAAAGCAGATCCTTTATATAGGTCATGGGGTGTGGCTCCATGACTCAGCACTTATCCAGGCCTGCCCCTCCCTTCCTTCTGTTGCCTCCGTCTATCAAGTCTTCTGACGCGAGGGTCACTCCAGTCTGTAGCTGTTGGCAATTGACCTCCCTCAGGCTCACATGCTGTGGAGGAGGGTTCTAGTTGCTCCGTTTGCCTGGGCATGGAGCCAGAGCTGGGGGCTGGAGATATTTCTTCCTCTTCAGCCTGTCTGGGCATGGAGCCAGGGCTGGGGCTGGGAGGCATACTAGAACATTCCTCCGTGTTCGGAAGCAGATAAGAAGACCCCGGCTGAGGTGAGATTGGACGAGACACAAGAGGTTGTAGAAAAAATGCTTTTAAAAGTAAAAAAAAAAAGTTGGCCTTGCCCACCCAGTCACATTACCCCCCACCAAGCCATGCCCATAGAACCGGTAGTAACAATTTTTACATTTCACCCCTGGTCCAAAGTCCCTTCCAACTGTGTTATTCTATTCTATTCTATTCTATTCTATTCTATTCTATTCTATTCTATTCTATTCTATTCTATTCCATTCCATTCCATTCCATTCCATTCCATTCCATTCCATTCCATTCCATTCTCTTCCAACTCTATTATTTTGTAATTCTGTATTTTCTTCTCAGGCTCTTGGACTGTCCTCCTAGTAAGATACACCTAGCTAAGTGCTATCCCTGTAATGTATTTCCTTTAAATAAATTGCCTTTTTATTATGGTTATAAAACCTACTTCACTTAAGTTGCTGAGGTTGCGTTCTTACCAGATGAATCCCACACAAACATATGGAACGCCTCCACTTCCATCACAAGCAGATAAATGACGCTGGCATGTGGATGATATAAAGCATACTGAAGGAGAACACAACAGATCTTTTGTTGATTTTTATTTATGCAAGTGGTAAAGCTGTGTGGCTTGGAGCTTCTTTTGTGTGTGTATGGGGTTTGTGGCAGGGGTGAAATGGTCCCGGTTTGGCCGATCGGCCGATCCGGTAGTGATGGTGGCGGGTGTTTCAGAGAACCGGTAGCAAAAATCCCTGCCCCCCCCCCATGTCCATGCCCACCTAATTGCCTAGTCGCCCGCTTCCCTGCTTCCCCGCTTGCTGTTTCTTTTAAAAAATGCTTTTAAAAGGTTAAAAAAAGAGGCTCTGACGATCCCAGCTGAGCCGCGCAATCATCAGAGCCTTTTTTACCTTTTAAAAGCATTTTTTACAACTATTTGGCCGAATAGGTTGTAAAAAAATGCTTTTAAAAGTAAAAAAAAACAAGATTGTGTGCCACAGCTGATCACACACCCTCTGTCCATTGTTCTACTTACCCCATGCCTTCTTTTGGCGTGCACCTTGTATTTGGTGCATGGTGCGCATTGCGCGTGTGCGCGCAACGTGCTTACTCAGCCAGCGAACCGGTAGTAAACTAGTTCAGATTTCACCACTGGTTTGTGGGTATGTACTTTTACAAAAAGTCTTAGAAAATGATTAATGATCATACTGCAGGCAATGAATAGTAACAACCTCAGCTTTTTTGAAAAAAAAAGCAACAAAGATTGTTTAATAGTAGAATATAACCTTCATTTTTTTCTGCTCCACACCTATGTTGAAAACGCTACAGGCAGTTCCTGAGTTACAACTACTGAGCTTGGCAATTACGATTGTAAGTTGTGATGGTCACAACTTACATCACAAGCAGTGATGTAGGAGATTGCTACAGGTGTGGATTTTACAACCTTTGTCATAGTGATCATTAAGCAAAAATGAAGTTGTTTTTGCCAGAAATTGGAAGTAAGTGTAACATAATTCTTGGATACTAACATTTTTAGCATGCCAATTTGCTTAGTGGTGGGATTAATTATAATAACCATAGGGCATTCATAATATTTCATTCTGTTTCAGAAATCAGAGGATAAAAATGAGATGAAAACAGGAACCACAACTTCCTGGGTGAAACTCCATTATGCATACATTTATTCTTCATCAGCATATACCAGGTTCATATACCAGGGGTGAAATGCTCCTGGTTTGGACCAGATCACCTGAACTGGCAGTGATAGTGGTGGGTGGTTCGGAGAACCGGTAGCAAAAATTCCTCCCCCCCAGCTGAGCCGCGTGATCATCAGAGGGGTTTTTTTTTGTTGTTATTTACTTTTAAAAGCATTTTTTCTTTGGCCGAAAAATGCTTTTAAAAGTTAAAAAAAGAGCCTCTGATGATCATGCGGCTCAGCTGGGATTGCCAGAACCTTTTAAAAGCATTTTTTACAACCTCTTTCGCCTAAGAGTTTGTAAAAAAAAAATGCTTTTAAAAGGTTCTGGTGATCAGGCAACTCAGCTGGGATCGTCAGAACCCATTAAAAGCCTTTTTTTCCTCTGGCGATCTGAGCTGAGTTGCCTGATCATCACAGGCTTTTAAAAGCATTTTTTTACAACCTCTTTGGCTGAAGAGGCTGTAGAAAAAATGCTTTTAAAAGTTAAAAGAAAAGTTGGCCACGCCCACCCAGTCACATTACCCCCGCACCAAGCCACGCCCACAGAACCAGTAGTAACAAATTTTACATTTCACCCCTGTCATATACCATACAATATTTGTATTTTAGTGGCATAAATCCTATTGTAGAAAATTTATTAAAAATAAAATAAAGGTTTTGAAAGATGTCAGGTGTAGGTTTTGAAAGAGGTCAGGTGTCTACCTGGTGCTACTGCCAGCAGAGACAAGAGGCGTATTCTTAAGATAGTCAAGAATGCCAGTAAGGATTCTGATGTTGATGCTATTATACATCTTGGCACAAATGATCTGTCCCAAAAGGATGTACTTTCTGTGCAGAAGGATTTCCAGAGCTTGGGGTATGAACTTAATAGCATAGGTTGTAGGTTTATCTTTTCAGAGGTTTTACCAGTACATTAGGAACAAAAAGTTAAAGGCCAACGTGTAGTGGAGTTTAATGTGTGGCTAAAGGAGTGGTGTAAAAGGGAAGGCTTTGGTTTTATTAGTCACAATGTCTGCAACTGGTCCAATGAAAAACTGTACAAAAGAGATGGATTGCATCCATCAAAGAAAGAGACTGAGTTACTTAGCAATAAATTCACAGATTTTCTGGAGAAACATTTAAACTGAACAGTGGGGACAGAGAATTAACTGATACAGAAAATTTCTGTCCCCAGCAATCGAAAACTAAAAGGGTTATCAGTGCATGTAACATAGATGTCTGTATGGGTAAGACTATCAGCCCTGCTATCAAGCAAAACCAAGCATTTAACAGTGAGTGCCATACCATGTGCACTAAACCAACAGGTGGCAAGAAAGTAGGGGCAGTCAACACAGGTTATGTAGACAGTAAACACAAGGTCAATCCAAATGGACTCAAATGTCTATACACCAATGCACAGAGTATGAGGAATAAACAGGGTGAATTAGAAATTCAAGTAAATGAGGGCAGATATGATATTGTTGCCATTACGGAAACTTGGTGGGATGAAACTGACAAATGGAACATACAGATAGAGGATATAAATTATTTAAAAGAAATAGACCAAATAAAAGAGGAGGTGGAGTTGCACTATATATAAGAAATAACTACATCTCTACAGAAATAGAGCACAACAATGATGAAAATCATCTTGAATGTATTTGGGTCAATATAAAAGGGTGAAAACGATATTGCCATAGGTCTATACTATAGGCCACCCAACCAAACAGAGGAAGTAGATGAACTTTTGCTAGTCAGCTAACTAAGGTATGTAGGAAGCACATCACAGTAGTAATGGGGATTTTAACTACCCTGACATCAACTGGGAAACAAACTCTGCACCAAGTGGAAGATCCAACAGGTTCCTAACAAACCTAGCAGACAACTTTGTTTCCCAAAAATAGAGAAGGCAACAAGGGATCAGCCATATTGGACTTAATTCTCACTAACAGAGATGAAATGATAGAAGGTGTTGAAGCTACAGGAACCTTGGGGCAAGTGACCACGCAATATTGGAATTCGACATTGAGCAAATACAAATAGTAGAACAAAGTCAAACTAGAGTCTTGGACTTTAAGAGAGCTAATTTCAATAAACTTAGAGAGAGCTTGAGAAGGATTCAATGGATGAGAATCCTCAGGGGGAAAACAACTCAAGAAGCTTGGGAAATTTTGAAAAGTGAGATTATAAAAGCGCAGTCTAGCACAATACCAATGAAGAAGAAAAATAATAGATCGCAAAAGAAACCAGCATGGATGCATAAAGAACTATCTGACAAATTGAAAGACAAAAAGGACAAATATAAAAAGTGGAAAGAGGGGCAAATAACTAAGGCAGAATATCAGCAAATAGCCCGAGCCTGTAAAGATGAAGTGAGGAAAGCTAAGGCTCACAATGAACAAAGGCTAGCGACAAAAGTAAAAAATAACAAAAAAAACCTTCTTCCAACATGTTAAAAATAAGAAAAAAGTCAAGGAAACAATTGGCCCATTGCTGGGAGAAAGTGGCAGGGAGAAAGCAGATCTACTTAACTCATTTTTTGCATCTGTCTTTACACAAAAGGAAAAAACAACCCAACCTATCAAAAACAGCACTACAAAAAACAGATTAGAAACACAAGTTAAAATAGGGAAGAAAATGGTAAGTGAACACCTGTCTACCCTAGACGAGTTCAAATCACCAGGACCGGATGGATTACACCCCAAGGTTCTGAAGGAACTGGCAGACATGATCTCAGAACCACTGAACTATATCTTTCAAAGATCCTGGAGCACAGGGGAGCTGCCAGAGGACTGGAAAAGAGCTGATGTAGTTCCCATCTTCAAAAAAGGGAAAAAAACAGATCCAGGAAACTACAGACCTATCAGCCTGACCTCAATACCGGGGAAGATTCTGGAAAAGATAATCAAGCAACGAATCACCGAACACCTAGAAGCAAACAAAGTAATAACCAAAAGCCAACATGGGTTTGTCAAAAACAGATCATGCCAGACTAATCTTATTGCATTCTTTGACAAAATGACAAAATTAGTAGACCAGAGGAATGCTGTCGATATAATTTACTTGGACTTCAGTAAAGCATTTGATAAAGTAGACCATAACCTACTACTAGATAAAGTAGAAAAATGTGGGTTAGACAGCACCACCACCAGATGGATTCGTAACTGGCTGACCAACTGCACTCAACGTGTAGTCCTCAACGGAACTACATCCACATGGAGGGAAGTATGCAGTGGAGTACCCCAAGGCTCTGTTTTAGGCCCAGTACTCTTCAACATCTTCATCAATGACTTGGACGAGGGGATAGATGGGGAACTCATCAAATTTGCAGATGACACCAAGCTGGCAGGAATAGCCAACACTCCAGAAGATAGGCTCAAGTTACAGAAAGATCTTGACAGACTTGAACATTGGGCGCTATCTAACAAAATGAAATTCAACAGTGAAAAAAGTAAGGTTCTACATTTAGGCAAAAAAAAAATGCACAGGTACCGTATATGTGGTACCTTGCTCAATAGTAGTACCTGTGAGAGGGATCTTGGAGTCCTAGTGGATAACCATTTAGATATGAGCCAGCAGTGTGCAGCAGCTGCTAAAAAAGTCAACACAGTTCTGGGCTGCATAAACAGAGGGATAGAATCAAGATCACGTGAAGTGTTAGTGCCACTTTGGTAAGGCCACACTTAGAATATTGCATCCAGTTTTGGTCTTCACGATGTAAAAAAGATGTTGAGACTCTAGAAAGAGTGCAGAGAAGAGCAACAAAGATGATTAGGGGACTGGAGGCTAAAACATATGAAGAACGGTTGCAGGAACTGGGTATGTCTAGTTTAATAAAAAGAAGGACTAGGGGAGACATGATAGCAGTGTTCCAATATCTCAGGGGTTGCCACAAAGAAGAGGGAATCGGGCTGTTCTCCAAAGCACCTGAGGGTAGAGCAAGAAGCAATGGGTGGAAACTGATCAAGGAAAGAAGCAACTTAGAACTAAGGAGAAATTTCCTGACAATTAGAACAATTAATAAGTGGAATGACTTGCCTGCAGAAGTTGTGAATGCTCCAACACTGGAAATTTTTAAGAAAATATTGGATAACCATCTGACTGAGATGGTGTAGGGTTTCCTGCCTGGGCAGGGGGTTGGACTAGAAGGCCTCCAAGGTCCCTTCCAACTCTGTTGTTATATTATATTATATTATTAGGTCTTTCATTTGATTTTTTTAAATTAAATCATCTTTAAATTATTTTATCCATCTAGCATTGCCAGGCCATAGCTCTGAAGTCCTGTAACCTACATGGCAACAGATCAGAGGTGGGTTTCAGCAGGCTCTGACCAGTTCTGGAGAATCGGTAGCGGAAATTCTGAGTAGTTTGGAGAACCGGTAGTAAAAATTCTGACTGGCCCTGCCCCCATCTATTCTCAAGTCCCAGCTGATCAGGAGGAAATGAGGATTTTGCAGTAACCTCCCCCTGGATGTGGGAGGGAATGGAGATTTTACAGTATCCTTCCCCTGCCATACCCACCAAGCCACGCCCATCTAGCCATGCCCCACCTACCAAGCCACACCCACAGAACCAGTAGTAAAAAATTTGAAACCCACCACTGCAACAGATACCCAGGAACTCTAGCATCTGATGCAGTTATATTATGATTATGGTTCATCATATAGTCATCCAGATGTTTGGACTGGATTTAGCATTTTTATCTTCCTCTGAGCCCTTCCCCATACTAAACAGATGTTGTTATTTGATGTATTAAAGGTATCTTCACAAAATGTAAGCTGCTCTGAGTAAAGCTGCAGTTTGCAATTGATTGATGGTGATTTTGTTAATGCTGATGGTGTTCAAGTGATGCTCCATTTTTTTGAGGGATTGCACTCATGATACTTATTACTATTGGTACTACCTTTGCTATCTTTTGCCACAATCATACTATTTCTATTTGCTGGTCTATGTATTTTGTTATCTTCTTGAGTTCTTTCTCTTCTCTTCTACTATCTCCAGTACTGTCACATCCACTATTCAGACTTTTTTGTCTTTTTTTATCAACAACCGTTAAGTTTTGGGGTATTATGTGGCAAGTACCTGTTGGTTTGAATTCTAAAGTCAGCAGAGTACTTTAGCTTCTTCGTTTTCTATTATTTTCTCCATGCGATGGTCCCATGAGTTCTTGCTTGTAAGCAAATGGATATTTCTTGCAGATCTTCCAATGCACCATTGATGCTATTTGTCATGCCATTTCTTGTAATCAATCTGTGCAATCTTCTTGCAGCAGCTAAACAGATGGTCCACTGTTTCTTCAGCTTCTTTGCAGAGGCAACACTTTCTAACTTCTCAATTCTGGCTTTGTAGGCATATTATCATATCTCTTTTATTCATTAAACATGAAAGTCAGTCAACTGAACATTTAAAAATGTGTCACAAATACCATTGACCAGTGCTAATGGTTGATACAGGTTACTGTCAGTATCCTAAGTATCAACCGAGTACTTTCTTAAGATCTATGGTGTTCTGAGTAGCGCAGGTTTTTCCAGTTCCACTGGTGTTATTGCAGGAAGCTGCAATTTCTTGATGTGTTTTGTAAAATACTTGGACCTGTACCAAGTGCCCTGATGACAATGGGTATCACTGTTACATGTTTCATCCATAGCCATGTAGTTTCGGTGGCCAGGTCGCGATAGTTCATGATTTTTTCCAGTTCTTTTTCTTCGACTCTGGTGTCTCCTGGTACAGCGATATCGATAAACTGTACACTTCGACCCTCGACAACTGTGATATCTGGCATGTTGTGTTCCAAATGATGATCTGTCTGTATTCGAAAGTCCCACAAGATCTTCACCCTCTCATTTTCGATAACTTTGTGCTCCCATGACTTTTCGGATACAGGTATGTCGTATTTCTTACATAATGACAAGTTGACTAATTTAGCAACTTGATCGTGTTGTTGTTGTTGTTATTATTCACCATCATCATCTTCTTCTTCATCTACAATTCAATTCACAGTCTGGGATTGATAAAAACTTAGCAGGTCAAGTCCTAGCCAAGAACCTAAGAGCTGTTAAGTTAACATCTGAGATATACAGGACAACATGACTTTTTTGGGTGCGGAGCATGGTGCATTGCCATTAGTTTTCTTGCCTTTCGATCAAGTTGTAGCTGAGTCCAATCAATTATTCCAGCTGAATATTGTATCATAGACACTGCTCAGTTGTTAATTGCCTTTATGATATTTCCTCCACTCAGCTTTGATCTCAAGATTTTGTGGACACATTTTATGTATTTTGTTGAAGTAGTTCTTTGACTTGATTGTGCAACTTGTACCTTTCTCCTAATGTTACTGCGTTTATCAATTATTCATTATCAAGTTTGAATCTATCATCTTCAACAGTTTTTCCTGCCTTAACAGCAATTGTTGCACATTTGTCAATGCTAAATTGTATTTCAATGTCTCCGCTTTTCAGCAGTGACCTCAATTCAGCTTTTGTTTCTCCAAACAATTATTATTATTATTATTATTATTATTATTATTATTATTATTATTATTATTATTATTATTATTATTATTATTATTATTATTAATTATTAATTATTAATTATTATTATTATTATTATTATTATTATTATTATTATTATTATTATTATTATTATTATTATTATTATTATTATTATTATTATTATTATTATTAAACACTACTGTGGGATTTCCGAATACAGACTGATAAAGTTTTGGAACACAATTCCCCGCATATTACAATTGTGGAAAAGAAAAAAGTGTGGATAGTCAACATTGCTATACCTGGTGACAGCAGAATCGATGAGAAACAACTTGAAAAAGTCACCAGATATCAAGATTTGAGAATCAAATTGCAGAGACTCTGGCATAAACCAGTGCAGGTGGTTCCAGTGGTACTCGGCACATGAGAGCTGTGCCTAAAGACCTAGGCAAGCACTTAAAAGCAATTAGCGCTGACAAAATCACCATTGGTCAGCAGCAGAAGGCTACCTTACTGGGATCTTTCAGGGGAGGGCTTATATTGTGGGGAGGGCTTATTTTTAGGGAGGGGTAATGTTGGGGGAGGGCTTATTTTCAGGAAGGGCTTATGTTGGGGGAGGAGGGCTTATGTTGGAGGAGGGCTTATTTTAAGGGAGGGCTTATGTTGGGGAGGCTTATTTTTAGGGAGCGGTAATGTTGGGGGAGGGCTTATTTTCAGGAAGGTCTTATGTGGGGGGAGGAGGGCTTATGTTGGAGGAGAGCTTATTTTAAGGGAGGGCTTATGTTGGGGAGGCTTATTTTTAGGGAGGGCTTATGTTGGGGGGAGGGCTTATTTTCAGGGAAGGGCTTATGTTGGGGGGAGGGCTTATGTTGGAGAAGGGCTTATTTTCAGGGGAGGGCTTATTATTGGTGGAGAGCTTATTTTCAGGGAGGGCTTATTTTTGGGGAGGGCTTATTTTGGGGGATGACTTATTTTGGAGGCAGGGCTTATTTTCAGGGAGGGCTTATTATCAGGAAAGGGCTTATGTTGGGGGAGGGCTTATGTTGGAGGAAGGCTTATTTTCAGGGAAGGCTTATGTTGGAGAGGAGGGCTTATTTTCAGGGGAGGGCTTATGACAATAAGCCCTCTTTGAAAATAAGCCCTCCCCTTATGTTGGGGGGGAGGGCTTATTATCAAGGGAGGGCTTATTTTGGAGGGAGGGCTTATTTTCAGGGGAGGGCTTATTTTAAGGGAGGGCTTCTTTTCAAGGAGGGCTTATATTGGGGATAGCTTATGTTGGGGAGGCTTATTTTCAGGAGGGCTTATTTTGGGGAGGGCTTATGTTGGGGAGGGCTTCTTTTCAAGGAGGGCTTATATTGGGGATAGCTTATGTTGGGGAGGGCTTTTTCAGGAGGGCTTATATTAGGGATAGCTTATGTTGAGGGAGGCTTATATTCAGGGAGGGCTTATTTTGGGGGAGGGCTTATTTTGGAGGAAGGGCTTTTTTTCAGGGAGGGCTTATTTTGGGGGAGGGCTTATTTTGGGGAGGGCTCATTTTCAGAGAAGGGCTTATTTGGGGGGGGGGTTTATTTTCAGGGGAGGCTTATTATTGGGGAGGGCTTATTATTTGGGGAGGGCTTATTTTTGAGGGAGGGCTTATTTTCAGGGAGGGCTTATTTTCAGGGAGGGCTTATTTTGGAGGGAGGGCTTATGTTGGGGGAAGGGCTTATTTTCAGGGGTGGGCTTATTATTGGGGGAGGGCTTATTTTGGGGAGGGCTTATTTTGGAGGAGGCTTATTATTTGGGGATGGCTTATTATTGGGGAGGCTTATTTTGGAGAGAGGGCTTATTTTCAGGAGGGCTAATGTTGGAGGAGGCTTATTTTCAGGAGGGCTTATTTTCAGGGAGGGCTTCTTTTCAAGGAGGGCTTATATTGGGGATAGCTTATGTTGGGGAGGCTTATTTTCAGGAGGGCTTATTTTGGGGAGGGCTTATGTTGGGGAGGGCTTCTTTTCAAGGAGGGCTTATATTGGGGATAGCTTATGTTGGGGAGGGCTTCTTTTCAAGGAGGGCTTATATTGGGGATAGCTTATGTTGAGGGAGGCTTATATTCAGGGAGGGCTTATTTTGGGGAGGCTTATTTTGGAGGAAGGGCTTTTTCAGGAGGGCTTATTTTGGGGAGGCTTATTTTGGGGAGGCTCATTTTCAGAGAAGGGCTTATTTTGGGGAGGCTTATTTTCAGGAGGCTTATTATTGGGGAGGGCTTATTATTTGGGGAGGGCTTATTTTTGAGGGAGGGCTTATTTTCAGGGAGGGCTTATTTTCAGGGAGGGCTTATTTTGGAGGGAGGGCTTATGTTGGGGGAAGGGCTTATTTTCAGGGGTGGGCTTATTATTGGGGGAGGGCTTATTTTGGGGAGGGCTTATTTTGGAGGGAGGGCTTATTATTGGGGGATGGCTTATTATTGGGGGAGGGCTTATTTTGGAGAGAGGGCTTATTTTCAGGGAGGGCTTATTTTCAGGGAGGGCTAATGTTGGAGGGGAGGGCTTATTTTCAGGGGAGGGCTTATGACAATAAGACCTCCCTTAAAATAAGCCCTCTCCTTATGTTGGGGGGGAGGGCTTATTATCAAGGGAGGGCTTATTTTCAAGGGGAGGGCTTATTTTGGAGGGAGGGCTTATTTTGGGGGAGAGCTTATTTTCATGGGAGGGTTTATTTTCAGGGAGGGCTTATTATTGGGGAGGCTTATTTTTAGGGAGGGCTTATTTTGGGCTTATGTTGGGAAGGGCTTATTTTCAGGAGGGCTTATTATTGGGGAGGGCTTATTTTGGGGAGGCTTATTTTGGAGGAGGGCTTTTTCAGGAGGGCTTATTTTGGAGGGAGGTCTTATTTTGGGGGAGGTCTTATTTTGGGGGGGCTTATTTTCAGGGGGGGCTTATTTTGGGCGAGGGCTTATTTTCAGGGGAGGGCTTATTATTGGGGGAGGGCTTATTATTTGGGAGGGCTTATTTTGGGGGATGATTTATGTTGGGGGGAGGGCTTTTTTCAGGGAGGGCTTATTTTCAGAGAGGACTTATTTTCAGGGGAGGGCTTATTATTGGGGGAAGGCTTATTTTGGAGGGAGGGCTTTTTTTCAGGGAGGGTTTATTTTCAGGGAGAGCTTATTTTCAGGGAGGGCTTATTATTTGGGGAGGGCTTATTTTCAGAGAAGGGCTTATTATTCGGGGAGGGCTTATTAATGGGGGAGGGCTTATTTTCAGGGAGGGCTTATTTTGGAGGGAGGGCTTATGTTGGGGGGAGGGCTTATTATCAGGGGAGGGCTTATTGGGGGAGGGCTTATTTTTAGGGAGGGCTTATTTTGGGCTTATGTTGGGGGAAGTGCTTATTTTCAGGGGAGGGCTTATTATTGGGGAGGCTTATTTTGGGGAGGCTTATTTTGGAGAGAGGGCTTATTTTCAGGAGGCTTATTTTCAGGAAGGGCTTATTTTGGGGAGGGCTTATTTTCAGGAGGCTTATTTTGGGGAGGGCTTATTTTGGGGAGGCTTATATTGGGGATGACTTATATTGGGGAGGAGGCTCATTTTCAGGAGGCTTATTTTCAGGAGGCTTACATTGGGGGAGGGCTTATGCTGGGGGGAGGGCTTATTTTCACAGGAGGGCTTTTTTCGGGGGAGGGCTTATTATTGGGGGAGGGCTTATTATTGGAGGATGGCTTATGTTGGGAGGGCTTATTTTCAGGGGAGGGCTTATTATTGGGGGAGGGCTTATTATTGGGGGAGGGCTTATTTTGGAGGGAGGGCTTATGTTCGGGGAGGGCTCATTTTCAGGAAGTGCTTATTATTGGGGAGGGCTTATTTTCAGGAGAGGGCTTATTTTGGAAGAGGCTTATGTTGGGGAGGCTTATTTTCAGGAGGGCTTATGTTGGGGAGGGCTTATTTTCAGGAGGGCTTATTTCTGAGGAGGCTTATTATTTAGGAGGGCTTATTTCTGAGGAGGGCTTATTTTTAGGGAGGCTTATTTTCAGGAGGCTTATTTTGGGGGAGGACTTATGTTGGGGAGGGCTTATTTTGGGGGAGGGCTTATGTTGGCGGAAGGGCTTTTTTTCACGGGAGGGCTTATTTTGGTGGAGAACTTATTTCGGGAGAGGGCTTATATTGGTGGATGGCTTATGTTGGGGGGAGGGCTTATTTTCAGGGAGGGCTTATTTTGGGGGAGGGTTTATTTTGGGGGAGAGCTTATTTTCAGGGAGGGCTTATTTTGGGGGAGGGTTTATTTTGGGGGAGAGCTCATTTTCAGGGAAGGGCTTAAATTGGAGGAGGGCTTATTGTCAGGGGAGGGCTTATTATTGGGGAGGGCTTATTATTGGGTAGGGCTTATTTTGGAGGGAGGGCTTATTTTCAAAGGAGGGCTTATTTTCAGGGGAGGGCTTATTTTCAGGGGAGGGCTTATTATTGGGGAAGGGCTTATTTTGTGGGAGGGCTTATTATTGAGGGAGGGCTTATTTCCAGGAGAAGGCTTATTTTCAGGGGAGGGGTTATATTTGGGGAGGGCTTATTTTCAATGGAGGGCTTAATTTCAGAGGAGGGCTTGTTATTGGGGAGGGCTTATTTTCAAAGGAGGGCTTATTATTGGGGAGGGCTTATTTTCAGGGGAGGGCTTATTATTGGGGGAGGGCTTATTTTCAGGGGAGGGCTTATTATTGGGGAAGGGCTTATGTTCGGGTGGAGGGCTTATTTTGGGGAAGGCCTTATTTTCTGGGGAGGGCTTATGTTGGGGAGGGCTTATTTTGGGGAGGCTCATTTTCAGAGAAGGGCTTATTTTGGGGAGAGCTTATGTTGGAGGAGGGCTTATGTTGGAGGAGGACTTATTATTGGGGAGGCTTATTTTCAGGAAGGACTTATTTTGGGGAGGGCTTATTTTCAAGGAGGGCTTATTTTGAGGTGGGCTTATTTTCAGGAGGCTTATGATTGGGGAGGCTTATTTTGGAGGAGGGCTTATGTTGGGGAGGGCTATGTTGGGGCAGGACTTATTTTCAGGAGGGCTTATTTTGGGGAGGGCTTATTGTCGGGGAGGTCTTATTTATTTATTTATTTATTTATTTATTTGATCGTATTTTTATTGGGGAGGATTATTTTGAGGAGGCTTATTTTCAGGAGGCTTATTTTGGGGAGGGCTTATGTTGGGGGAGGGCTTATTTTCAGGGGAGGGCTTATTTTGGAGGAGGACTTATTTTCAGGGAGGGCTTATTTTGGGGAAGGGCTTATTTTGGGGAGGGCTTATATTGGGGAATGACTTATATTGGGGAGGGCTTATTTTCAGGGCTTATTTTGGGGAGGCTTATTTTCAGGAAGGGCTTATTTTCAGGGAGGGCTTATTGTCGGGGGAGGGCTTATTACTGGGGGAGGGCTTATTATTTAGGCAGGTCTTATTTTTGAGGGAGGGCTTATTTTCAGGGAGGGCTTATTTTGGAGGGAGGGCTTATTTTCAGGGAGGGCTTATTATTGGGGGAGGGCTTATTTTGGAGGAGGGCTTATTTTCAGGAGGGTTTATTTTCAGGAGGGCTTATGTTGGAGGAGGCTTATGTTGTGGGGAGGCTTATTTTCAGGAAGGGCTTATTATTGGGGAGGGCTTATGTTGGGGAGGCTTATTTTCAGGAGGGCTTATTTTGGGGAAGGGCTTATTTTGGGGAGAGCCTATGTTGGGGAGGGCTTATTTTCAGGAGGGCTTATTTTCAGGGAAGGGCTTATTATTGGGGGAGGGCTTATGTTGGGGGTGGGCTTATTTTCAGGAAGGGCTTATTTTGGGGGAGGGCTTATTTTCAGGGAAGGGCTTATTTTCAGGGAGGGCTTATTGTCGGGGGAGGGCTTATTACTGGGGAGGCTTATTATTTAGGCAGGGCTTATTTTGAGGAGGCTTATTTTCAGGGAGGGCTTATTTTTGTGGAGGGCTTATTTTGGAGGGAGGGCTTATTTTCAAGGAGGGCTTATTATTGGGGTGGGCTTATTTTGGAGGGAGGGCTTATTTTCAGGGGAGGGCTTATTTTCAGGGAGGGCTTATTTTCAGGGAGGGCTTATGTTGGAGGAGGGCTTATGTTGTGTGGAGGGCTTATTTTCAGGGAAGGGCTTATTATTGGGGGAGGGCTTATGTTGGGGGAGGGCTTATTTTCAGGGAGGACTTATTTTGGGGAAGGCTTATTTTCAGGGGGGAGTTTATGTTGGAGGAGGGCTTATTTTCAGGGATGGCTTATGTTGGGGAGGGCTGATTTTTAGGGAGGGCTTATGTTGGGTGGAGGGCTTATTTTCAGGGGGGGCTTATTTTGGGGTAGGGCTTATGTTGGGCGAGGGCTTATTTTCAGTGAGGGATTATTTTGGGGGAGGGTTTATTTTCAGGGGAGGACTTATGTTGGAGGAGGGCTTATTTTCAGGGAGGGCTTATTTTCAGAGGACTGGTTTTTTCAATTGAGCTCAGTGGTCGGCTTGAGGGCCCATCATTGTTTATGCTGGAAAAGCTGCTTAACACATTTTATAGACGGTTCACAGTGATGTCCCTGGGCATGTATAGCCAGCAATTCTTTGCTTTGATTTCCTTGACTGCAGAGATCCATTCTCTTCATGTTGAAATTGTCAGTAAGAAAAATAAAAACGGCGACCATCTTGGGGACATAACTGTGTGGAAATGTACTTTTCACAACACATCCCACAATATCCTAATGCTAATTGCTGCGGCAATTATTTTAACAGTGCCACATTGAGCAAGAAATCACAGCTAGAAAGCTGCTAATACCAAGACAGTTTCCTAGATAGGTGTTATTTTCTGTACTCACATTAATGTGGAACTAAATGGATAGTTGCATGTCTCTGTGAACTTCCTATCTGAGAGGATTAAACTAAACAAAAGGCACCTATGTTCAAAATGAGCTTTACAGTTAGAAGCAGGATTGTAAATGACTGAAGTAAAGTTGCTGGCCATTGTTTTAAAATTCTGGCTTAAATTATTCTTGTTTGCCCATACATCTGGTTCCGTTGATATTTCAGAATACCTGTTGGTTTTTTTAGAAGTGAAATAAAGGAGATAAAAGATCCATGCTTTTGTGTTTGCTATGAAGTATGTGATGCTGTTAGGATTTATTAATGTTAAGTAAGTACCTAAATAGAATAGAATAGAATTCTTTATTGGCCAAGTGAGATTGGACACACAAGGAATTTGTCTTGGTGCATACGCTCTCAGTGTACATAAAAGAAAAGATGCCTTCATCAAGGTATAACACTTACAACACAATGATAGTCATAGGGTACAAATTTAGCACTTAATGATACAACACTTAATGATAGTCATAGGCTACAGATAAGCAATCAGGAAACAATCAATGTCAATATAAATCTTAAGGATACAAGCAACAAAGCTAGAGTCATACAGTCATAAATGGAAGGAGATGGGTGATGGGAACGATGAGAAGGTTAATAGTAGTGCAGATTTAGTAAATAGTTTGACACTGTTGAGGGAATTATTGTTTTAGCAGAGTGATGGCGTTTGGGGAAAAACTGTTCTTGTGTCTAGTTGTTCTGATGTGCAGTGCTCTATAGCATCGTTTTGAAGATAGGAGTTGAAACAGTTTATGTCCAGAATGTGAGGGATCTGTGAATATTTTCACAGCCCTCTTTTTGATTCGTGCAGTATGCAGGTCCTCAGTGAAAGGCAGGTTGGTAGCCATTATTTTTTCTGCAGTTCTAATGATCCTCTGAAGTCTGTGTCTGTCTTGTTGGGTTGCAGAACCAAACCAGACAGTTCTAGAGGTGCAAATGACAGACTCAATAATTCATCTATAGAACTGGATCAGCAGCTCCTTGGGCAGTTTGAGCTTTCTGTGTTGGTGCAGAAAGAACATTCTTTCTTGTGCTTTTTTGATGACGCTTTTGATGCTAGCTGTCCATTTTAGATCTTGCGATATGATAGAACCTAGAAACTTGAAAGTCTCTACTGTTGATACTGTGTTGTCTAGTATTGTAAGAGGTGGAAGTATGGAAGGGTTTCTCCTAAAGTTTACCACCATTTCTACGGTTTTGAGTGTGTTCAGTAAAGTAATAGGAATATTCTATCTAATCAAAATAGGATTGATAAGTCTGGGGAGAGTTTTACTGAAGCTAGATTTTGTTTACCAATCTTACAAGTTAGAAGAGCATGTGTATGTGTGTGCAATTTAATGTACTTCTATTGTCCCTCCTGGACCACAGGTTTACAAGAATACCATACTCAAATTGTATCTGCCTATGTGATCCTGGTAGGATAGATTGATAGCAAATATCCTGGTATCTATCGCCTAGAATACCGAGACATTGCAGTAGCAAATGCTGTGCTATAATTTCTTGATGTTTGTCAATAACTGGATTTCAAGTTCTGATTTTTTCATAAAGCTTCAAATCATTCATATAAAGCAAATATGAGATTTTATTAACACTTTTTCCTATTTAATAGCCAAGAATTTGCTTTTTTCAAAATGGGATCATAGCTTTGGCAAATAATAAGGATGATAATGAGCCACCCTGGGAGATACGTCTCAAGCCCATAATTTCATTTCCAAAAGCCAATTCTGTTTATCTGCTGCTTCATTATTTTTTCTATAAACATTCTAATTTTTTACTGGCACCTGTTATTTCCAAACATTTTATGATTCAACTGTATGGTAAAGGATCAAATACCATTTTATAATCAACCCAAATCATATGTATATTGGTTTTTCAACTTTGTCAATTTTCCAAAACCACTTTTTCAGTCTGTAGTTGACCTTTTGTATGTCTGCTTTTTCAATTTATTTCCTTTCTGTTCTACTGGAAGGATGTTATTTTCTTCTAAATAATCTTGGATGTTGTCCACTATAATGCCTGTGAATAATTTAAATATTGTAGGCAAGCTTGTTATTGGTTTACAGTTTCCTGGTGATGTTCCTTTCATTGAGTCTTTTGGAATCAAATCAGAAGTGGTATTAAACTGGTTCGGACCGGTTCGGGCGAACCAGTAGTTCCAGTGATCAGCTGGCCCCGCCCACTCACCCCCGCTCTATCCTGTCCTTTTATTCCTTCTTCCTGGCTCAGCTGATTCATGCAGCACAGCTGATTTCCGCGCCTCCAGTGTTCTATTTACTGGGGCTGCCTTAGAAGGTAAGCAACTGAGCTTCAAATTGCTATATTTTGAACACTGCGCGCAAGCGCATTAGTCACTGAACCAGTTGTTAAACTGGTTATATCCCACCACTGAATCAAATACATTATCCAATACATTAAGCTGTTTAACTATGTAATTAGTCAGATATTTGAGCCAAAAGCCATGCAATTGCTCATTTCAAGGAGATGTCGAGTTTTTAATCCTTTTCACTTGGTTTTTACAATTTCTACTGTTATTATTATGTGTGGCTAAAGGAGTGGTGTAAAAGGGAAGGCTTTGGTTTTATTAGTCACGATGTCTGCAACTGGTCCAATGAAAAACTGTACAAAAGAGATGGATTGCATCCATCAAAGAAAGGGACTGAGTTACTTAGCAATAAATTCACAGATTTTCTGGATAAACATTTAAACTGAACAGTGGGGACAGAGAATTAACTGATACAGAAAATTTCTCTCCCCAGCAATCAAAAACTAAAAGGGTTATCAGTGCATGTAACATAGATGTCTCTATGGGTAAGACTATCAGCCCTGCTATCAAGCAAAACCAAGCATTTAACAGTGAGTGCCATACCATGTGCACTAAACCAACAGGTGGCAAGAAAGTAGGGGCAGTCAACACAGGTTATGTAGACAGTAAACACAAGGTCAATCCAAATGGACTCAAATGTCTATACACCAATGCACAGAGTATGAGGAATAAACAGGGTGAATTAGAAATTCAAGTAAATGAGGGCAGATATGATATTGTTGCCATTACGGAAACTTGGTGGGATGAAACTGACAAATGGAACATACAGCTAGAGGGATATAAATTATTTAAAAGAAATAGACCAAATAAAAGAGGAGGTGGAGTTGCACTATATATAAGAAATAACTACATCTCTACGGAAATAGAGCACAACAATGATGAAAATCATCTTGAATGTATTTGGATCAATATAAAAGGGGTGAAAAACGATGTTGCCATAGGTCTATACTATAGGCCACCCAACCAAACAGAGGAAGTAGATGAACTTTTTGCTAGTCAGCTAACTAAGGTATGTAGGAAGCACATCACAGTAGTAATGGGGGATTTTAACTACCCTGACATCAACTGGGAAACAAACTCTGCACCAAGTGGAGAGTGCACCAACAGGTTCCTAACAAACCTGGCAGACAACTTTGTTTCCCAAAAAATAGAGAAGGCAACAAGGGGATCAGCCATACTGGACTTAATTCTCACTAACAGAGATGAAATGATAGAAGGTGTTGAAGCTACAGGAACATTAGGGGCAAGTGACCACGCAATATTGGAATTCGACATTGAGCAAATACAAGTAGTAGAACAAAGTCAAACTAGAGTCTTGGACTTTAAGAGAGCTAATTTCAATAAACTTAGAGAGAGCTTGAGAAGGATTCAATGGATGAGAATCCTCAGGGGGAAAACAACTCAAGAAGCTTGGGAAATTTTGAAAAGTGAGATTATAAAAGCGCAGTCTAGCACAATACCAATGAAGAAGAAAAATAATAGATCTCAAAAGAAACCAGCATGGATGCATAAAGAACTATCTGACAAATTGAAAGACAAAAAGGACAAATATAAAAAGTGGAAAGAGGGGCAAATAACTAAGGCAGAATATCAGCAAATAGCCCGAGCCTGTAAAGATGAAGTGAGGAAAGCTAAGGCTCACAATGAACAAAGGCTAGCGACAAAAGTAAAAAATAACAAAAAAAGCTTCTTCCAACATGTTAAAAACAAGAAAAAAGTCAAGGAAACAATTGGCCCATTGCTGGGAGAAAGTGGCAAGAAGATGACAAGCAACAGGGAGAAAGCAGATCTACTTAACTCATTTTTTGCATCTGTCTTTACACAAAGGAAAAACAATCCAACCTATCAAAACAGCACTACAAAAAACAGATTAGAAACACAAGTTAAAATAGGGAAGAAAATGGTAAGTGAACACCTGTCTACCCTAGACGAGTTCAAATCACCAGGACCGGATGGATTACACCCCAAGGTTCTGAAGGAACTGGCAGATCTGATCTCAGAACCACTGAACTATATCTTTCAAAGATCCTGGAGCACAGGGGAGCTGCCA
The DNA here is from genome assembly GCF_028640845.1 of Ahaetulla prasina. Lineage (NCBI taxonomy): Eukaryota > Metazoa > Chordata > Lepidosauria > Squamata > Colubridae > Ahaetulla > Ahaetulla prasina. The sequence continues at coordinate 19,375,266 of NC_080544.1, read as the reverse complement.
GAGGACTGGAAAAGAGCTGATGTAGTTCCCATCTTCAAAAAAGGGAAAAAAACAGATCCAGGAAACTACAGACCTATCAGCCTGACCTCAATACCGGGGAAGATTCTGGAAAAGATAATCAAGCAACAAATCACCGAACACTTAGAAGCAAACAAAGTAATAACCAAAAGCCAACATGAGTTTGTCAAGAACAGATCATGCCAGACTAATCTTATTGCATTCTTTGACAAAATGACAAAATTAGTAGACCAGAGGAATGCTGTCGATATAATTTACTTGGACTTCAGTAAAGCATTTGATAAAGTAGACCATAACCTACTACTAGATAAAGTAGAAAAATGTGGGTTAGACAGCACCACCACCAGATGGATTCGTAACTGGCTGACCAACCGCATTCAACGTGTAGTCCTCAACGGAACTACATCCACATGGAGGGAAGTATGCAGTGGAGTACCCCAAGGCTCTGTTTTAGGCCCAGTACTCTTCAACATCTTCATCAATGACTTGGGCGAGGGGATAGATGGGGAACTCATCAAATTTGCAGATGACACCAAGCTGGCAGGAATAGCCAACACTCCAGAAGATAGGCTCAAGTTACAGAAAGATCTTGACAGACTTGAACATTGGGCGCTATCTAACAAAATGAAATTCAACAGTGAAAAAAGTAAGGTTCTACATTTAGGCAAAAACAACAAAATGCACAGGTACTGTATATGTGGTATCTTGCTCAATAGTAGTACCTGTGAGAGGGATCTTGGAGTCCTAGTGGATAACCATTTAGATATGAGCCAGCAGTGTGCAGCAGCTGTTAAAAAAGCCAACACAGTTCTGGGCTGCATAAACCGAGGGATAGAATCAAGATCACATGAAGTGTTAGTGCCACTTTATAATGCCTCGGTAAGGCCATACTTGGAATATTGCATCCAGTTTTGGTCGCCACAATGTAAAAAAGATGTTGAGACTCTAGAAAGAGTGCAGAGAAGAGCAACAAAGATGATTAGGGGACTGGAGGCTAAAACATATGAAGAACGGTTGCAGGAACTGTGTATGTCTAGTTTAATAAAAAGAAGGACTAGGGGAGATATGATAGCAGTTTTCCAATATCTCAGGGGTTGCCACAAAGAAGAGGGAATTGGGCTGTTCTCCAAAGCACCTGAGGGTAGAGCAAGAAGCAATGGGTGGAAACTGATCAAGGAAAGAAGCAACTTAGAACTAAGGAGAAATTTCCTGACAGTTAGAACAATTAATAAGTGGAACGACTTGCCTGCAGAAGTTGTGAATGCTCCAACACTAGAAATTTTTAAGAAAATGTTGGTTAGCCATCTGACTGAGATGGTGTAGGGTTTCCTGCCTGGGCAGGGGGTTGGACTAGAAGGCCTCCAAGGTCCCTTCCAACTCTGTTGTTATATTATATTATATTATATTAAAATATGGAACAAATATCATCATTTAAGTTTTGGAATGCTCTTGTCAGCTTGGAAAATGATCTGTAACTACTCAGTGAAATTAAAGAAAGCGAAGCTTAAATCGTTAAAAAACAAAAGCCCTTCTACAAATGACAGGCAGTAGTCCACTTTAGCTTGTACTTCTAGCTTGTTCAAGGAAGAACATCTACGTGAATCTTAGTTATCTACATAAATTATTTCTAGCAAAGAATTTGTGTTCAGAGTACATTTTTCTAGGCCTGAATGTCCGTGTAAGCTAATGGGATGAAATAATGGAGACATGAATTTTAGCTAATACAATAATTAAAGCTAAATGAATCAAGTTTATTTTAGTTATTGTGGTGACTCAAAATTAACAGAAACAAATTGGATTTCATTATAGGTTGGCTTCACAGCTGCTTGGTGTCAGAAAGAGATACATACCAACAGCGTGGGAGGGTGAAAGGAAGATATTGATGGCATCCCTAATGGTCAATAGATTCTATAAATATTGGATGAAGACATTTCCCATCTCTTGCTTGCTGAGTAATATTTCCAGAGCTATTCATCTGTACATGTTATGAATTATACTGTTTTGCCCAATGGCAATCCTTCTCTGGAGAGAGACCAATTGGTTCAAATAGGCTATTTTAGAAGAAAAATATATGAATACATCTATCTATATATATAAAAATGGCCGTGTGTGTATGTCTCTGTTTGTGTATCTTCCAGCATAACTCTGGAATGCCTGGGCAGCTGAAATGAAAAGAAATGAATTATATCTATAGTAGATCTATAGAATATCTATAGAAATGAATTATATCTATAGTGTGAAATCCAGCAGGTTCTGACAGGTTCTGGAGAACCAGTAGTAGTGGAAATTTTGAGCAGTTCAGAGAACCGGTAGCAAAAATTTTGAGTAGTTTGGAGAACCGGCAAATACCATTTCTGGTTGGCTCCAGAGTGGGGAGGGAATGGGGATTTTGTAGTATCCTTCCCCTGGAGTAGGGTGGGAATGGAGATTTTGCAGTATCCTTCCCCTGCCATGCCCACCAAGCCACGCCCACCAAGCCACGCCCACAAAACTGGTAGTAAAAAAATGGATTTCACTACTGGTCAAATCACAGTACTTTGGACAATGATGCTATGCATTTTGGATTCAAGTTCTGTTAAGATACAGTCTGTTGTGCCTTAAAATGGCTTCTACTGTACAGTATAGTGGAGTTGTCATGGTAATGGCTTCACAGTACTCCACAAGGGGGCTCCCTCTGGTAAGGGGGATTGGTTCTTAAAAAAAACCAAACAAACCCCCTAGACCCTCAGCTTCAAGCAAAGAGGGCAAGAAGTCAGAGGCGGTTCCTGCTAATGCAGATAATCACCTCAGTCTGTTCCCTGTAGAATTTTTCCCAGACTTTTGGCCAGAGCGATTAGGTCCCTAATTCTCACCACAACGGTTGAGCCAGATTTCTTCTACGACTGGTAACAGGCCCAGGCCCAAGTGTCTTTTTCTTACTTTACTGTATTCCATAATAATAGATTTAATTGCTGTAACGATGCCTCCCAGGAAACGTCACAGGATTGGGATAAATAAATATCCAGGCAACGCGAGGTTTATCAGCTAATATAACATAAAACTCTAAATAGAGAATACATTTCAAGAGATAGGATAAAATCAGGGGCTGCAAAACTAACGGCAGTAAATATAGCTGAACTTTGTGGTAAAGTCAAAATGAAATATGAATGTTCTAAAAGATCAAGAAACATTTTAAATGAGTGGCAAAATCAAAGTCTTTGTGAGTCTGAAAATATAGGTGTTGCTCTCTGCAGGATCTTGGGCCCTGGTAGACGTTATTTCAGATAGCTCAAATTCAATTCTCTAATTTTACTTTGATTCATAATACAGGGTTTCCCTACTTATTTTCCTCTGTGTATACCAGTAGTGGGTTTCTCTTTTTTTACTACTGGTTCTGCAGGTGTGGCTTGGTGGGTGTGGCTTGGTGGGCATGGCTTGGTAGGCATGGCAGGTGAAGGATACTGTAAAATCTCTATTCCCACCCCTCTCCAGGGGAAGGATACTGTAAAATCTCCATTCCCATCCACTCCAGGGGAAGGATACTGTAAAATCTCCATTCCCTCCCCAATCCAGGGGAAGGTTACTGCAAAATCCCCATTTCCTCCTGATCAGTTGGGACTCAGGAGGCAGAGAATAGATGGGGGCGGGGCCAGTCAGAATTTTTACTACGGTTCTCCGAACTACTCAACATTTCTGCTATTGGTTCTCCAGAACTGGTCAGAATCTGCTGAAACCCACCTCTGGTGTATACCCCTTGTCTCTCCTAATACCTTCTCTAAAGTTGATATTGTGTAATACTTTATATTAAATAATCCCAAATTTAGATTGTTCTGGATTGTTCTGGGTGTTCTGGGTTTTACAACTCTATTCAGCTTTCAGGTTCTGGCTGTGTGCTTGGTATCCCATCCCTCTTTTCTGTGACTCCACAATTCCTGTAACCACAAACAAGTGACTTGTCCCATTCACTGTAATTTCTTCTTTTCAAGGTTCATGTGATAATATTTGGAAAAATCAAATAACTGCTGTTGCAGCATTATCGCTGTGCTTCTTCCATCGTGGCCTGCCGATTTCTGCTCTCATGGTCTGCTTTGGCTATTCTATGATGTCTCAGGGCAAGGGTAGGCAATTATAGGCCCTTTATGACCTGTGGACTTCAACTCCCAGAAATCCTGAGCCAGCATGATTGTCCACTCTGTTTTAGTGTGTCTATGGCAGAGTAAGGAGAAGTATCTTTGAGTACTGAGGGCCAACTTGACAAGTTTTGGAGGAGCAAGATCTGCAGTGAGTTTAGAGATTTCATATTCGTAAGATAAACAGGATTGTCTCATATTTCCCCCCCTAAAAATAGGCATATAAGCCAGTGGTGAAATGTAAAATTTGTTACTACCGGTTCTGTGGGCGTGGCTTGGTGGTGGGGTAATATGACTGGGTGGGCGTGGCCAACTTTTTTTTTAACTTTTAACTTTAGCATTTTTTCTACAACCTTTAAAATGCTTTTAAAAGGCTCCGATGATCACAACTGAGCCGCTCAATCATCAGGGGCTTTTTTTTTTACTTTTAAAAGCATTTTTTCAGCCAAAGAAAAAATGCTTTTAAAGGTTAAAAAAAAAAGCCTCTGATGATCGTGCGCCTCAGCAGGACATGGGGGATGGGGCAGGGATTTTTACTACCGGTTCTCCGAACCACCCGCCATCATCGCTACTGGATCGGGCGATCCGGTCCGAACCGGGAGCATTTCACCCCTGATATAAGCCTGACACATACATCCTGTTTTAATTAATTTCCTGCTTCAAAATGGTGGAAAATCAAGCTGTGCAGTGTTAAGTGGCTATGGTCGGATAGTGTTCTAAGGGCCACAGAAATGGGCCATAAGGGCACCTTGCAATGCTAAGACCCCAGGTTGAGCATCAGTGGGCAGAAGACCAACCTTGTGCCTGCCATTCTTCTGTGACTTGTCAATGGTTCCCTTCAAGAGTCTTGGAAAATTATTGTTTCATGATTTCGCACTGCTATGTCTTGTACAAAATGAGGGTCTATATTCCTACGCGATCCTATCAACACACAAACACAAACATCGCTCAGTTAGAAAGAAATAGGTGGGGGACAATGTTTTAGTGAAAGAAAGAGACTTCCCATGCTGCTACCTTTTTCACTGATAACAACATTTTCACATTTGACTAATCTAGTCTATCCAGATGATGAGACACCTCCAGAAGACTTAAAAGAAAAAGACCTGCCTTTATGACCACATGGTGTTATTGGGGCTTGTATGAACAGAGACTGGTGTTTTGTGTCGTCACACATATGGTGCTTGTCAAGAAATTCATCGATGTGGTCTCCCCTCATTTTCATGTGGGAAAATATAATGATATTAACATTTCCTTCATATTTATGGTCTAATACAGAGAGATTGGGAGAAGTGGGTCAACTACTTTGAAAAGTGTACTTTATCTCCTAGAGCATATATTTTTTTACTTATTGCATTTTATCATTCTTCAGTTATTTTAACTGCTGTTTTATCTGCCCTCAAAATGCTAGGATTATGTCTCTCAATAACATTTGTAAACCAACATTTGTTTAACCATGGATTATTGACGAAGGCACAGCTGGTTGGAATTTGCAGTACACTATAATCCAGTATAAAAATCCCAACAGTTGGGTTCCTCAAATAAGACAAAACTGAACAACCTACATGTGTATATATCTTCTTCTATATATAAGGGCCGGTTTAGCTCTGCCTGGTAAGGCCTGTTATTAAGAACACAAAGCCTGCAATTACTGCAGGTTCGAGCCCCGCCCAAGGTTGACTCAGCCTTCCATCCTTTATAAGGTAGGTAAAATGAGGACCCAGATTGTTGGGGGGGCAATAAGTTGACTTTGTAAATATATACAAATAGAATGAGACTATTGCCCTATACATTGTAAGCCGCCCTGAGTCTTCGGAGAAGGGCGGGGTATAAATGTAAACAAAAAAAAAAAAAATCTATATGTCTATATGTCTCTATCTCTATAGATATAGATATAGATATGAAATCTTCCAAGAGTTTCAATTTCTATTTCTCTGCTGCAAAAGAAACACTTAAAAGTTTAGGAGAATTAAGAGCTCTTGGATCCTGAAGGAAGAAACAAAAGAGGGAGAGAACCTCCATCAGTGAGGAAACTACTCCCCTGTTACTCCTCTGTTTCTACCTATTTTCTGATAGTAAAGACATTTTAATCACGTAAAGTGTTAATACCACTTCATAATGCCTTGGTAAGGCCACACTTGGAATATTGCATTCAGTTTTGGTTGCCACAATGTAAAAAAGATGTTGAGACTCTAGAAAGAGTGCAGAGAAGAGCAACAAAGATGATTAGGGGACTGGAGGCGAAAACATATGAAGAACGGTTGCAAGAATTCGGTATGCCTAGTTTAATGAAAAGAAGGACTAGGGGAGACATGATAGCAGTGTCCAAATATCTCAGGGGTTGCCACAAAGAAGAGGGAGTCAAACTATTCTCCAAAGCACCTGAGGGTAGAACAAGAAGCAATGGGTGGAAACTAATCAAGGAGAGAAGCAACTTAGAATTAAGGAGAAATTTCCTGACAGTTAGAACAATTAATCAGTGGAACAACTTGCCTCCAGAAGTTGTAAATGCTCCAACACTGGAAATTTTTAAGAAAATGTTGGATAACCATTTGTCTGAAATGGTGTATGGTTTCTTGCTTGGGCAGGGGGTTGTACAGAAGACCTCCAAGGTCCCTTCCAACTCTGTTGTTGTTGTTGTTGTTGTTGTTGTTGTTGTTGTTGTTGTTGTTATTATTATTATTAACATCTTTCAGTAGGATCTTGATGCTAAGGCAAAGGAGAAATTCCTTCACTTATCCTTACTGATCTCTCATCACAAACATCTGAATATTTTGAATTATAAATTCTAGTTTAATACCTGTCTAAAGTGGAACCAGATAACTCCACTCCTGCTTGGTTCAACATCCTGAAAAGTCTTGTTGCTCCAGTAGACAGCATGTTCTATCTTCCTCAGTCCCCATGCCATCACTTTATCTGAAAGAGAGTTATTCCCTAATAAATTATATAAGATAATCCACATCCAACTTCATCAGTTGCCAATTCAAAATCATGCATATGTATATGACACATACAGATGGTTTCTAGGTATTAAGAATAGCTATGGAACTAGTGTTGTGTACAGGGGTGGGATTCAGCCGGTTCAGACCAGTATGGGCAAACCGGTAGCTCCGATGATCATCTTGAGAGTGAACCAGTTCACTCCAACAATCAGCTGGGCCTGCCCACCCGCCGCTACATTATGCTGACCTATATTTCCTTTGTTTGAAGCCCAGCTGATTGGCGCGGCAAAGTGGATTGCCTCAGTTGTTTTACTCACTGGGGCTGCGGTAGATGGTAAGTTTTAGAGCTGTTTAGAGCTCGCATGCGCGGCAGTGGTGGGTTTCAAAAATTTTTTACTACTGGTTCTGTGGGTGTGGCTTGGTGGCGTGGCATGACTTGGTGGGCGTAGCTTGGTGGGCGTGGCAAGGAAAGGATACTGCAAAGTCTCCATTCCCACCCCGCTCCAGGGGAAAGATACTGCAAAATCTCCATTCCCACCCCATTCCAAGGGAAGATTACTGCAAAATTCCCATTTCCTCTCGATCAGCTGGGACTTGGGAGGCATAGAATAGGTGGGGGCGAAGCCAGTCAGAATTTTTACTACCGGTTCTCTGAACAATTTAAAATTTCTGTTGCCGGTTCTCCAGAACTGGTCAGAACCTGCTGAAACCCACCTCTGGCGCGCGGAGCATGTTTTTGAAGCGCGCTCAGTGAACTGGTTGTTACATGGGTTGAATCCCACCACTGGCTGTGTAGAGGGGTTGGTGGAACATTTGTGATCTCTGAGATCCTTTCTCAATAGTCTCCTGTACAATTCTGCAATGAGATACTTGAAATTTGCCCCCGGGCATTTTCTGGAAAATATTTTTAGGAAAACATTTCTAGGATTGTACCATAAAAATTTACTTTCCTTAATGTTAATTGAGGAAATGATTGCAATCATTTCTACACAGCGACGGTATAGCTTTCAATTTTTGCCTGGCTTTTTCAACGATATATTTTATCTTATCTGGTGATATGAACATTAATATTTACAGTCAATATACTTTGTAATAAAATGACAAACCAAATCAGATTTTAGTTTAATAGCTCCGTATTCATTTGATGGCATCTATTTCTTGAGCAGTTCACATGGAGAGGCTGAAAATGAAAAGTAAAGTACAGTCATAGTGCTTAAAAATATGCTCAGGCATATTACATTAAAAATTCAATTCCTTGTCTTTGTAGCATTTATTAGGTCTCATACCAAGATTACTATATTAATTGTAAGTAAGTTTAATTTGATACACATATTATTGTAAATAAATTTGTTTAGGCTTATATTATGTATATTTATGTGTCTAAATATAGATACATAAAAAGGATACACTGAATCTGTGTGTGTGTGTGTGTGTGTGTGTGCGTGTGTGTGTTTAATTTGCATTTATATCCCGCCCTTCTCCGAAGACTCAAAGCGGCTTACACTATGTCAAGCAATAGTCTTCATCCATTTGTATATTATATACAAAGTCAACTTATTGCCCCCCACAATCTGGGTCCTCATTTTACCTACCTTATAAAGGATGGAAGGCTGAGTCAACCTTGGGCCTGGTGGGACTTGAACCTGCAGTAATTGCAAGCAGCTGCTGTTAATAGCAGACTGCATTAGTCTGTTGAGCCACCAGAGGCCCTTTGTATATCCAGTGTTAAAAAAGTATGCATGTAACAAGCACACACACATGTTCAATGCATCAAATAGGCTTCCAGACAGCTTTGATTACTCCAGAAATATGTGGCTTATTGTTTAAACATGACCAATTTGTTATAGCATCTAACGAAACAGACTTTGTTTAAAATTAAACTGTAACAGCTTCTATTGTCTTTATTTGTTCAGAAACAGTAGTCATTGTAGCATTCATTGAATACAAATAGAATTTGCAATGGAGCTACTTTTATTGTGGTAATTGACTAATTGGATTAAGGGCAAATATTAAAGTGAAGAATTTTGCAACGGTTGTTCCAATCGTTCTTATAAATTTAAGATTTGAGAATGTGGGAAGTTTGCTCAGACTCTGAACTTGTCAGCCTGTTCATTTACATTATGTAATTTAAACCACACAGCAAGACCTGGGTTTAAATGTAATTCTTGATCCGAATCTGTGAATCAGGCTAAAATTATTTTTCAGCCGCATGGAATCTGCCACCTACTCAGCATTAATCTCTAAACTGCATCTGCCTAAATCTTGTGATTGAGCAGGAATCAGAAAATATCAACAGGATTACGATTGGCCCATGCTTAGAATGTTATATGAAGTCCAAAGCACAAATAAAGACTGAGTTGAGAAATATATATGATTTGAAGGCCCCACTATAATGATGTCATTGATCCATCTTGTTTTAGGTCTCTTTCATTAATGCTTTTATCTAGTGGGATCCATTCCAGTGGTGGGATTCAGCGGTTCAGACCAGTATGGGCAAACCAGTAGCTCCGATGATCATCTGAGAGTGAACAGTTCACTAACAATCAATGGGCCTGGGTTATGCTGACCTATATTTCCTTTGTTTGAAGCCCAGCTGATTTACACAAAGTGGATTGCCTCAGTTGTTTTACTCACTGGGGCTGCAGTAGATGGTAAGTTTAGAGCTGTTTAGAGCTCGCATGAGTGGTTTCAAAATTTTACTACTGGTTCTGTGAGTGTGGCTTGGTGGCGTGGCATGACTTGGTGGATGGCTTGGTGGGCGTGGCAAGGAAAGGATGCAAAGTCTCCATTCCCACCCGCTGGGAAAGATACTGCAAAATCTCCATTCCCACCCCATTCCAAGGGAAGATTACTGCAAAATTCCCATTTCCTCTCGATCAGCTGGGACTTGGGAGGCATAGAATAGGTGGATAAGCCAGTCAAATTTTACTAGTTCTGAACAATTTAAAATTTCTGTTGCGGTTCTCCAGAACTGGTCAGAACCTGCTGAAACCCATATTAGCATGTTTTTGTATCAGCGAACTGGTTGTTACATCGGTTGAATCCCACCACTGGCTGTGTAGAGGGGTTGGTGGAACATTTGTGATCTTTCTCAATAGTCTCCTGTACAATTCTGCAATGAGATACTTGAACTTTGCCCCCGGGCATTTTCTGGAAAATATTTTTAGGAAAACATTTCTAGGATTGTACCATAAAAATTTACTTTCCTTAATGTTAATTGAGGAAATGATTGCAATCATTTCTACACAGCGACGGTATAGCTTTCAATTTTTGCCTGGCTTTTTCAACGATATATTTTACCTTATCTGATGATATGAACATTAATATTTACAGTCAATATACTTTGCAATAAAATGACAAACCAAATCAGATTTTAGTTTAATAGCTCCGTATTCATTTGATGGCATCTATTTCTTGAGCAGTTCACATGGAGAGGCTGAAAATGAAAAGTAAAGTACAGTCATGGTGCTTAAAAATATGCTCAGGCATATTACATTAAAAATTCAATTCCTTGTCTTTGTAGCATTTATTAGGTCTCATACCAAGATTACTATATTAATTGTAAGTAAGTTTAATTTGATACACATATTATTTATTTATTTATTTATTTATTTTTCAAATTTATATACCGCCCTATCTCCCTAAGGACTCAGGGCGGTTCACAGGCAGTTAAAATACATATAAATACAAATTAAAAACAACAATTAAAAAACTTATTCTATTGCCGAATTTAAAAAACAATATAAATAATAAAAAACCCTTAAAACCAATAACTTTAAAATCTAATCCAGTCCCGCGCAGATGAATAAGTGCGTTTTCAGCTCGCGACGAAAGGTTCTGAGGTCCGGAAGTTGACGAAGTCCTGGGGGGAGTTCGTTCCAGAGGGTGGGAGCCCCCACAGAGAAGGCCCTTCCCCTGGGTGTCGCCAGGCAGCACTGCCTAGCTGGCGGCACCCTGAGAGTCCCTCTCTGTGAGGCGCCTTGCAGGTGAGAGGTATTTGGTAGCAGTAGGCGGTCCCGTAAATAGCCCGGCCCTATGCCATGGGCGCTTTAAAGATTGTCACCAACACCTTGAAGCGCACCGGAAGGCCACAGGTAGCCAGTGCAGTCTGCGCAGGATAGGTGTAACAGGGGCCGAGGGCTCCCTCTATCACCAGCGCAGCCGCATTCTGGACTAACTGAAGCCTCCGGATGCCCCTCAAGGGAGCCCCATGTAGAGCATTGCAGTAATCCAGGCGAGGCGTCACGAGGCGTGGTGACCGTGCATAAGGCATCCCGGTCTAGAAAGGCGCAACTGGCGCACCAGGCGAACCTGGTGAAAGCTCTCCTGGAGGCGGCCGTCAAATGGTCTTCAAAGACAGCCGTTCATCAGGAGACGCCCAGATTGCGCACCCTCTCCGCCGGGGCCAATGACTCGCCCCAACAGTCAGCCGAGGACTCAGCTGACTGTGCGGGATGCGGCATCCACAGCCACTCTGTCTTGGAGGATTGAGCTTGAGCCTGTTTCTCCCCATCCAGACCCGTCGGCCTCCAAACACCGGGACAGCACTTGATAGCTTCATTGGGGTGGCCGGTGTGGAAAAGTACAGCTGGGTGTCATCAGCGTACAGCTGGTACCTCACACGAAGCCACTGATGATCTCACCCAGCGGCTTCATATAGATGTTGAACAGAAGGCGAGAGAATCGACCCTGCGGCACCCACAAGTGAGGCGCCTCGGGGCGACCTCTGCCCCTGTCAACACCGTCTGCGACCGGTCGGAGAGATAGGAGGAGAACCACCGATAAGCGGTGCCTCCACTCCCAATCCCCAACCGGCGCAGCAGGATACCATGGTCGATGGTATCGAAAGCCGCTGAGAGGTCTAATAGGACCAGGGCAGAGGAACAACCCCTATCCCTGGCCCTCAGAGATCATCCTGCGACCAAAGCCGTCTCCGTGCTGTAACCGGGCGGAAACCGGACTGGAGCAGGTCTAGATAGACAGTTTCATCCAGGTGCAGAGGAAACTGATATGCCACCATACTCTCTACAACCTTCGCAGCGGCGGGTTGGAGACGACGATAATTACCTAAGACAGCGGGTCAGGAGGCTTCTTGAGGAGGGCCTCACCACCGCCTCTTTCAAGGCGGCGGAAGACTCCCTCCAACAAGGAGGCACTCGTGTCGCCTGGAGCCAGCCTCGTGTCACCTCCTGAGTGGCCAGCACCAGCCAGGAGGGCACGGGTCCAATAAACACGTGGTGGCATTCAGCCTACCCAACAACCTGTCCATGTCCTCGGGAGCCACAGGGTCAAACTCATCCCAACAAATGTCACCAAGACCACCCTCAGGCGCCTCATCTGAATCGCGCAATTTTGGTCTAGACCGTCTCGAAGCTGAGCGATTTTATCGTATAGATAACCGTTAAACTCCTCAGCACGTCCCTGCAGCGGGTCATCCCGCTCCCCTGGTGAAGGAGGGCGGGTCACCCGAAAAGGCGGCTGGGCGGTTATCTGCCGGCGCAATGAGGGAGGAGGCGTAGCGCCTCGCTTCCCTCAGTGCCACTAGGTAGGTCTAGTATAGGACCTAACTAGTGTCGATCAACTTCTAAGCGGCTAGACCTCCAGGAGCTCTCTAGGCGTCTTCTCCGGCGTTTCATCCCCTCAGCTCCTCGGAGAACCAAGGGCGGTTGGGATCTGCGCGGGTCAGAGGCCGCAGAGGCACGACACGGTCTAAAGCCCCAGCCGCAGCCCGTTGCCAGGCTGCGGCTAGTTCCTCTGCCGTGCCGTGAGCCAGACCCTCAGGAAGTGGCCCAAGCTCCGTCCGGAACCTCTCCGGGTCCATCAGGCGCCTGGGGCCGGAACCAGCGTTGTGGTTCCGTCTCCCTGCGATGTTGAGTGGCGGTCAGAAAGTCCAGCCGAAGGAGAGTGATCTGACCATGACAAAGGTTCTATGACTACATCTCTCAAATCCAGATCCTTCAGCCACTGACCAGAGATAAAAATAAGATCCAGAGTGCCACCCCCGATGTGAGTGGGGCCATCAACTACTTGAGTCAGGTCCAAGGCCGTCATGGAAGCCATGAACTCCCGAGCCACTGTCGATGACGAGCCGGCCGATGGCAAGTTAAAGTCCCCCATGACTAAAAGTCTGGGGGTCTCTACTGCCACCCCGGCAAGCACCTCCAGGAGCTCGGGCAGGGCAGCTGTCACGCAGCAAGGAGCCAGGTACGTGACCAGCAAGCCCATCTGACACCGATGACCCCATCTCACAAAGAGGGATTCACACCCGGCGATCTGAGGTACAGTGGTCTCCCTCGGCTCTAGACTCTCTTTAATAGCAACCGCCACCCCTCCACCCCTACCCTGGGCCCTCGGCTGATGGAATGCACGGAAACCCGGTGGGCACATTTCGACCAGGGGCACGCCCCCTTCAGTGCCCAACCAGGTCTCCGTAACGCCTATAAGATCCGCGGCGCCCCCCTGGATATTACTGTAAATACATTTGTTTAGGCTTATATTATCTATATTTATGTGTCTAAATATAGATACATAAAAAGGATACACTGAATCTGTGTGTGTGTGTGTGTGTGTGTGTGTGTGTGTGTGTGTGTTTAATTTGCATTTATATCCCGCCCCACTCCGAAGACTCAGGGCGGCTTACACTATGTCAAGCAATAGTCTTCATCCATTTGTATATTATATACAAAGTCAACTTATTGCCCCCCACAATCTGGGTCCTCATTTTACCTACCTTATAAAGGATGGAAGGCTGAGTCAACCTTGGGCCTGGTGGGACTTGAACCTGCAGTAATTGCAAGCAGCTGCTGTTAATAGCAGACTGCATTAGTCTGTTGAGCCACCAGAGGCCCTTTGTATATCCAGTGTTAAAAAAGTATGCATGTATGAATACATATGCAAGCACACACACATGTTCAATGTTTAAATCATCAAATAGGCTTCCAGACAGCTTTGATTACTCCAGAAATATGTGGCTTATTGTTTAAACATGACCAATTTGTTATAGCATCTAACGAAACAGACTTTGTTTAAAATTAAACTGTAACAGCTTCTATTGTCTTTATTTGTTCAGAAACAGAAAGGGGTAGTCATTGTAGCTTTTGTATTCAATGTATTCATTGAATACAAAATTTTTGTATTTTGTATTCAATGTATTCAGAATTTGCAATGGAGCTACTTTTATTGTGGTAATTGACTAATTGGATTAAGGGCAAATATTAAAGTGAAGAATTTTGCAACGGGTTGTTCCAATCGTTCTTATAAATTTAAGATTTGAGAATGTGGGGAAGTTTGCCTAGACTCTGAACTTGTCAGCCTGTTCATTTACATTATGTAATTTAAACCACACAGCAAGACCTACGGCTGGGTTTAAATGTAATTCTTTGATCCGAATCTGTGAATCAGGCTAAAATTATTTTTCAGCCGCATGGAATCTGCCACCTACTCAGCATTAATCTCTAAACTGCATCTGCCTAAATCTTGTGATTCTGTCTACTCGTGCAAGTTGCTCTCTGAGCAGGAATCAGAAAATATCAACAGGATTACGATTGGCCTTTCGAACATGCGTTTAGAATGTTATATGAAGTCCAAAGCACAAATAAAGACTGAGTTGGAGAAATATATATGATTTGGAAGGCCCCACTATAATGATGTCGTTGATCCATCTTGTTTTAGGTCTCTTTCATTAATGCTTTTTATCTAGTGGGATCCATTCCAGTGGTGGGATTCAGCCTGAGGCAGACCCCCCTTTTATAATGTTCCTATATAATCCAAAAGCTTGATACTAGCAAAACTTCTCCATAGGGCTTTGTGAAATCTTACTGTTACTATAAAAGCAATAGTGTGTTGTAAATGTTCAGGAAAGTACTGAAATCTTTCTACTGGTTATTCTTTGTAACCTGTTTTCCAGTCTGTTCCAGTAACATCATTTTGTAAGGAAAGGGTATCGAAAGTAACAGATGTATCAAGAGAGTGTATGATATATTCCATATATGGGCAATTGTTTTTGATAACCAATTAGGCTAACTTCTTCTTTTCTATTATGAACACTTTCTGTAACCAAAACTATAAAGAGTGATGCTTGGGCGTTGCCCGAGGTCCAGATCTTGTTTTCCACATGAGTGGGGATCTGTTCCTTCTTTGCACAAAGAATTAAATAAATAACTCTTGTTTCTCTTATCCTTCGTGGTCTTGTCTCCTCCACTGAAAACTAAATATTTCTGTAACAAGCCGGTTCGGACCAGTTTGGCCGAACCTATAGTTACATTTCTGGCTAGCCCCTCCCTTCCAGGAGTCCCCACATGCCCCATTTTGGCTTCCAGGTAAGTGCAGGGAGGCCTACTAGGCCCAAAATGGAGTACAGAGAGGTGTGGCATGGCCCTCCCACGGCCTATTTCGCTCCCAGGAGGCTGTAGGGAGGCCTACTAGGCCCAAAACAGGGTGTGGCGACCCCCTGTGCCCTGTTTTTGCTTCCAGGGTGCTGCAGGAGGCCAAGGGCTGCCTGCACACCCCTGGCCATGCCCACCATGGCCACGCCCACCCAGCCAGTCATTAGGGGAGAGAACCAGTTGTTAAATTATTTGAATCCCACCACTGATCCATTCTATAACTGTCTTGGTCCACTTGCCATCAGTTCTACTTGCTATGTTACCAGCCCACTTCCATTTCAATTCTTTTACTCTCTTGATGATATCGTATACCTTTGTTTGTTCTCTAATCCATGTGCAGATCTTTCTATCTTCTCTTGTAATGCTGAGCACATATCTTTTCAGGATTTCATATGAATGTAATGAAAACAGAGAAGCATATAATGATTTATAGCAAGCATCAGTTGGGTCAATGAAAAAGATATTTTTTATAAGATGGCATTGATGCAACTTGCGAATGCTATGGCTTTCAAGTTTATTTATTTATTTATTTATTTTTCACATTTTTATACTGCCCTATCTCCCTAGGGACTCAGGGCGGTTCACAGCCAGATAAAATATACATATAAATACAAAATAAAACATCAATTAAAAAACTTATTATATAAGGCCGAATAATTAAAAATAGCAATACAAATAATAAAACCCCATTAAAACCAAATTCAAAATTTAAAATTCTAGTCCAGTCCTGCGCAAATAAATAGATGTGTCTTAAGCTCGCGGCGAAAGGTTCGAAGGTCAGGAAGTTGGCGGAGTCCTGGGGGAAGTTCGTTCCAGAGGGTGGGAGCCCCCACAGAGAAGGCCCTTCCCCTGGGTGTCGCCAGTCGGCACTGCCTGGCCGACGGCACCCTGAGAAGTCCCTCTCTGTGAGAGTGCACGGGTCGGTGAGAGGCATTAGGTAGCAGCAGATGGTCCCGTAAGTAACCCGGCCCTATGCCATGGAGTGCTTAAGTTAATTATCGGGTGATCTGGTTTTGCACCATAGTACTAGGGACATGGTAGCTCAGTCCCTAAGACACTCAGCTTGCAAATTGAAAGGTTGGCAGTTCAGAGGTTCAAATCTCTAGTGCCGTGTAACGGGGTGAGCTCCCATTATTTGTCCCAGCTTCTGCCAACCTAGCAGTTTGAAAGTATGTAAAAAATGCAAGTAGAAAAATAGGAACCACCTTTGGTGGGAAGGTAACAGCATTCCGTGCACCTTTGGTGTTTAGTCATGCCGGCCTCATGACCATGGAGACGTCTTTGGACAGCGCTGGCTCTTTGGCTTTGAAACAGAGATGAGCACTGTCCCCTAGAGCTGGAAATGACAAGCACATATGTGTGAGGGGAACCTTTACCTTTATCTTAGGAATTCTACAAGATAGCTATATTCAATTCTAGACCAAAACTTTAGAAAATTTGCAGCATTCTTAAGAAAACCATCATTATATAGTCAGTTTGAATTTTGAGGATGGGGGTACTTTCTGAATCAATATTGACTCCTGGTGACTGCTTGGCCTAATCCCTGCAGTTTTCTTGGCAAGATTCCAGAAGTGATTTGCCATTGCCATCTTCCTAGGGCAGGGAGAAAGAGACTGGCCCAAGCTGGCTTTGCTCCCAATTTCTAGCCCATTATACCAAACTGGCTGTCTTACTTTGAATATAAAGGTAAAGGTTCCCTTCGCACATATGTACTAGTCATTCCCAACACTAGGGGGCAGTGCTCATCTCTGTTTCAAAGCCGAAGAGCCAGTGTTGTCTGAAGACGTCTCTGTGGTTATGTGGCTGGCATGACTAAATGCCAAAGGCACCTGGAACGCTGTTACCTTCCCACCAAAGGTGGTCCCTATTTTTCTACTTACATTTTTTTACAGGCTTTCGAACTGCTAGGTTGGCAGAAGCTGGGACAAGTAATTGGAGCTCCCCCTCCCGCTTACGCAGACCTAGGGATTCGAACCACTGAACTGCCGATATTTCAATTGACAAGCTCAGCATCTCAAATCAGAATTTTTTGTCATGACAGTGATCCTCACGATGGCCAATATTCCCCAAAGAATCTCCACTGTATTCCTGCCCTTTAACACCACATAAATATGCAAAAAATAATATAATATACATCATGTGGAATCGCAGGAAAGAAAATTAATTTAATGAATGGCCAATATGTCCTTTTGCATTATTTATTTGTTTATTGAAATAGTCATCTTTCATCTTCAACCTTTAAAGGGATTCCCAAGGTAGTTCCAAATTAAAATTTAGCGCAGACTATAGTACACATAGAAAAATAATAGAAATCAAACCTAGCACGTGGAAAAAAGGGCTGTATTTATCCAAAAACTAAATTAATTCTAACTTTGGTTAAATGAAAAAAATCTTAGTGAAACGGATACTTGGGCCAAGGAAATCTATATGTGGATGGGTAGAACTCCATAGTCCTTGGCAACAAACTGTGCTTTCAGTTATACAAATCCCAATTAATGCATATCAATGGTGGGTTGCTCCCGGTTCTCTCTGGTTCTTGCGGACCGGTAGTAAAAGTAGTGGGAGGCTCCACCCACCTGTCCTGACATCATATTTTGCGATCTGTGCATGCACAGAAGTTTCCGTTGCAAACCGGTAGTAAAGGTAAGTAGAACCCACCCCTGATACATACACAATACATGTAATAATAGCATCTGGATTATGTCCAGACACAGACTGGTGATCGGTATTTGCTGACTAGTCCTAATGCTGACTAGTCCTAATACTAGCATTAGGATTATATTGTGGTTATATATTTACATGAACTGATACCTAACACTTTTCCAAATTATCCTATCTAGGCATAAAGAAATCTAATGAGCAGGAATACAGCTTGGATGAGATTGAGGGTTGTGTTCTGTTGGCCAGATCTTTCTTTTTCAGGAAGGAATTTGTTGTGACCCAGGCTGAAGTAGGTAGTAGTAGATGCACTTAGTTCAAAAACAAACAAACTTTATTAGAATAGCTGAGAATTAACTCATTCTCAGCGTCGTCCAAATTAAATCAAAGCAAATTCTTCATAACCCAATTCTTCAGTCTCATCACCAACCTTGGTTTAATTAGGCAAAGGCTTTTCTTGGCAAAAGTTCAAAAGCAGAAGACGCCAACGAGAAATAAATGCAGCAAGACAAGGAGCAATTCTATCAACGTTGTTTTCCGGCAAAGAGCCCCAAACGCTGTTGCTGGTCTTTTAAGCCTTATGGAAAGGGCCAATCATCTCTTACTTATTTATTTACTTATTTACTTATTTACTTATTTACTTATTTACTTATTTATTTATTTATTTATTTATTTATTTATTTATTTATTTATTTATTTATTTATAATTACATTTCTATACCGCACCATCTCCCGAAGGATTCAGGGCGGTGTACAGCCAATATTAAAATACACATACCACTATAATATAAATTGGCCCTACTCCCGAGTCATCATCTTTGCTTTAGCTTCTCTTGCCTTCTCCTGTTCCTCTGCCTCACTACCCTCAGCCTCTGGAGGCTCCGGAGTCTGCACATCACTCCCAGATGGCCCTGGCCCCATCTCTGCCTCCGATGCAGAGCCCTCATCCAGCCCTTCCCCAGCCTCCAGGACTGGCCCATGTTCTTCCTCAGCCTCATCACTGTCCAACATTGTTGCCAGCTCCACAACAGAATTTAACTAACCTTGACTGCCCTCTGAGTATACAATTAGGATATTAATCAAAATGAAAATAGTGGGATGTGGATGGTAAGAAGGCTTTGCTGGCCACAACTGAGTCCAGATAATGCAGTGTTTTTCTAAGAATTTAAAGACCTGACATTAGCCTTTGGCAGTTGTCAGGAATAGTCATCAATAGCTGCTGTGTTTATTTATTTTATTTATTTATTTATTTATTTTGTCACAACATCATACAAAAAGATTATATAGTATATACACATATAAACATATATAGGAAGAAGAAAAGAAAAACAATAGGACAGGAACGGTAGGCACGTTTGTGCGCTTATGCACGCCCCTTATGGTCCTCTTAGGAATGGGGTGAGGTCACTAGTAGAAAGTTTTTGGTTAAAGCTATTAGAATTATGGGAAGAGACCACAGTCAGGTAAAGTATTCCAAGCACTGATGATTCTGTTGCAGAAGTCATATTTTCTGCAATCTAGATTAAAGCGGTTTACATTAAGTTTAAATCTATTGGTTGCCCTTGTATTATTGCAATTAAAGCTGAAGTAGTCTTTGACAGGAAGGACATTACAATAGATGATTCTGTGAGTTAAACTTAGGTCTTGTCGAAGGCGACGGAGTTTGTGCCCTTTCAACCAGCTTTTCGCCAGGCTTATAAGCAGTGATGAAATCCAATTTTTTGGATTTCTGTGGGGGTGGCTTGGTGGACATGGTGTGGCTTAGTAGCCATAGCAGGGGAAGGATACTGCGAAATCCCCATTCCCTCCCCCCTCCTGGGGGAAGGATACTGCAAAAATCTCCATTCTTACCCCACTCCAGGGGAAGGATACTGCAAAATCTCCATTCCCACCCCACTCTGGGGCTAGTCAGAGGTGGTATTTGCCAGTTCTCCAAACTGCTCAAAATTTCCGCTACCGGTTCTTCAGAACCTGTCTGAAGCTGCTAGATTTCACCCTTGTTTATAATCTTCCCCACTTCTATGATCTCAAATCATAGATGGGTTTCTTGTAGACCAATATTATCATTGCCTTTTCAGGAATGCAGCTGAATTAGTTATTCTGCATCTGTTTTCTTATGTTTGGTTTCATCCTACCATTGGAGGGAAGTGTTGTGACCCAGGCCCAAGTAGGTAGTAATAAACTTAGTCCGTGGAAAAACAAACTATTCGAACAGCTGGGAATTACTTCATTCCCAGTGTCGTTCAACTCGACGTAAAACAAATGGCTACCAACACAAATTCCTCAGTTATCTAAAAAACCTTAGTCCAATTAGACAATCTGCCAAAGGCCCTTCCTGGCAAAAATCCAGAAGCCACAAAAACAAAGATGTACATGAAGCAGAAGATGAAACAGAAGACACAGATACAATGTTGTTTTCCGGCAAAGTTGAAACACCAGTGCTGGTCTGTTTTAAGCCTTACGGGAGGGGCCAATCATCTCTTGGCCCTACTTCCGAGTTGTCCTCTCTGCTTGAGCTGCTCTTGCCTTCTGGCAGCTCTTCTCATGCGTGCATTAGGAACAGGCTCCTCCTGTTCCTCTGCCTCACTATTATCAGTCTCTGAAGGCTCTGGAGTCCTCACCTCATTTCCCGATGGCCCTGGCCTCACCTCAGCCTCATCACTGTCTAACTCCATTGCCAGCTCCGTAGGCTGCTGACGGACCACATCAGTTTCATCCTACCATTGGCGGGAAGATAAAATACTTCTTGACGTAAGTGAAGCTAAAAGGATTACACACTATTCTTCCAATGAACAGGTTCTTAGTCATCTCACATTTGTTGTAATTCCTTTCTATGAAGGTACAATTCCTTGCTGAATTCATCGCTGTGACTGGTGCTAGCTTTAATGTTACCCACAGAGATAAGGGAGAAATGTCTATTGATTTCCTGACTGTTCACATCTCAAGAACTGCCCTTTTTGTCTTTCAGGAAAAAAAAAATTCTTGTAGCATTCCTCAAATAAATGGACATGGAAACAGCTCTGATTAAACTTTTGGGAGGGAAATGGGTTTTCTGAGCAAAAAGTATGAATGTCCCCATGTGAAAAAAATATTCTGGATTTCTTAAAATAAAGGTGATTGCAGAACATCACTTACCAAATTCTTCTAAGGTTAAATCTATCAATAGACTTAAAATGAACTTACATATACTATGTGTGATAGGACCAGAATTTTGCTTCTAGTTATGAAATCTTTGAAAAGATTTAGCTAGATCAAACATCAAAAGAGAGGAAGATGTTTCTGGAAAGTCCCTCAGAGGACTTGAAAGAAATAGATTTCTCCAACAACTGGAAATAAATGACATGAAATTCTGCTTGTGAAATAGCACAATATTAATCCATTTATTAACCACTGATTTGCTCACTGCCAATTAACTTAGGATGCCTATTTGGGGGCCATTGGTTCCAAAATAATTAGAAGAATCATTATATGAAAAATGACTTTCTTTTGTTTATTCTGAATATCTCATTTACACTTTTTTTTTAAAAAAAAGTCAGTCTTATTATGGAAGCCAAATACTTCGATAATTTTTATCAAATAAATAATAGCAATAGCACTAAGACTTATATACCGCTTCACAGTGCTTTTACAGCCGTCTCTAAGCGGTTTGCAGAGTCAGCATATTGCCCCCAACAACCTGGATCCTGGGAAGGATGGAAGGCTGAGTCAACCTTGAGCCTGGTGAGATTTGAATTGCCAAATTGCTGGCAGCCGGGGATCAGCAGAAGTAGCTTGCAGTACTGCACTCTAACCACTGCACCACCGTGGCTCCTGTAGTTTTTAATTTTTAATTTATTTATATTTAATTAATTTATTTATTTTGTCGATCGTATATAAGATAACAGGTAAAAGTCTAAACATAATTTGAATACATGAAAAGAGTAAGTAAAAAGGAATATTAGGACAGGGACGGTAGGCACGCTGGTGCACTTATGCATGCCCCTTACAGACCTCTTAGGAATGGGGTGAGGTCAACAGTAGATAGTTTAAGGTTAAAGTTTTGGGGGTTTGGGGAAGAAACTAGAGAGTCAGGTAGTGCATTCCAGGCATTAACAACTCTGTTACTGAAGTCATATTTTCTGCAATTGAGTTTGGAGCGGTTCACTTTAAGTTTGTATCTATTTATTTATTTATTTATTTTATTAATCGAACTTATATACCGCACCATCTCCCGTAGGACTCAGGCATATTAAAACAGTACAATAAATAAACATTAAAACCCGATTAAAACTAGATAATATCATGGCCTGATCACTAAAAAATAAAAAATCTATAAAAACCCCATTAAAATATGCTAAAATCTTTTATCTTAGGCTAGTCCTGCACGCTGAAACAATAGAGTCTTCAGTTCCCGTCTGAAGGTCCGGAGGTCGGGTAGTTGTCATAATCCTGGAGGGAGCTCGTTCCACAGGGCTGGTGCCACCACAGAGAAGGCCCTTGTTTGGTCGGGAGGCCCACTCTGTGGGAGCGCACAGGTCGTTGGGAGGCAATCGGCGGCAGAAGGCGGTCTATTGTGTGCTTGTGTATTGTTGTGGTTGAAGCTGAAGTAGTCATTGACAGTAGGACATTGTGACAGATAATTTTATGTACTATGCTTAGGTCAGACTGAAGTCGGCGTAGTTCTAAGTTGCCTAAGTCCAAAATTTGGAGTCCGGTGGCGTAAGGTATTTTATTGCGGGAAGAGGAATGGAGGACTCTTCTTGTAAAATATCATAAATAATGTTTCCGTTTCCATTTTTTTCTTCCTTAAAATGGATTATTTCAAGAATACGTGTCTATGTATACCTTAAATAAATAATAAACATAAAATAAGTAAAACCTTACAGAATAAATATGCTTGACATTACCTCTATGAGAAAAATGAATGATGCTGTGCCCAACGTTTTACAGGAGAAGGAACAGCAGCTTTGGGATAAAAGTGAAAGTCAAAAGCCTGCCATTCACACTTTAATGCAACTTTTATTTTAGTTTTATACTGCAGTGATAAACAAGGAGCAGTTAAATATACAGTATTGTGGTGAGCAAGTTCCATGTACCCTTTATTTTCCAAACGTATACAGAAGTGTATGGAACCAAACAAATTCTACTTGTACTACATTGTAATATAAACAATCTAAATTAGCACATTCATCATAAAAAAATGGTGCCACACTGGTTGAGCTATGCCTTTGTGTATGATATTGTTTTGCAGCATTATTATTTTATAAGCTTTGGAAAATACATTCAGAAATCCTTTCGGCGTTTTTCCTAGAAGAACTGCGAAAATGCAGATTTGTCTGATGTTTAGCCATCGGTAAAGCTGGTTAATTTTTTTCCACATTTTTTTCTGGGTGATGGTGATATCCATAACACAGCAGTGACATCAAAATGACAAGTGGTGTCGTCACAGAAATTCTGTCATGATGTGCTTGTGTCCTGATATCTGACACAAGAGCATAAGTCAGCAAACTACGTGTTGTGTCTGCGCCCCCCTAGCCGGCCCTCCTGCCCGAAAGTGACTTGGAAGGGCCGTCAGGACTTACCTGAGGAGCACCGGCTTCCCTGGCTCAGCTCCAGGAGCCAGAGGCAGGCCATGTGGAAGAGATAACGAGGCCTCCATCCCCTGACTCTTCCCCACCCCCAGGCCACACCTTCAGACCCAACTGATAGCAATCAGGCTTGGTTGGACCCTAGGTTTCGTAGGCAGGAGAGGAGGGAACAATAGAAGCAGGGATGGGGCTGGCCTAGGAAGTGCTGAGTCATGGAGCCATACCCCACAGGATATAAAGGCAGCGAGAGCTGCTGTGCCTCTTCGTAGCAGGCAAATCAACTGATTAACTAAGAGCTGAAGTTTGTTCCTGGGTGACTCATCGGCGTCGAGGGAGATAACAGAGACACTTGGCATACGCTTGCTATTTTGCTGCCAGAGCTGATAGTGCCGGCTAATTAAGCCATCACTCGGACGGAGGTGAAAGAGGACAGAACACTGCGGCTCTGGAGCCGCATGTGGCTCTTTCACCCCTCTGCTGCGGCTCCCTGTCACTCAAAATATGTGTCACAACCACCAATGTGCAACAACCACCGGCATGCAATTTATTGAGCTTTTCAACCCCTGGTAGGCCAACCATGGATAAATCCAAGCAGAGAAAAGCTTCAGAAGAAAACAGAATCTTTAATTCAACTACTACATATGCTAGTTTTGTGGCCGCTCAAGAAATAGTCAGGCATGGGAAGGGTTATGTGGCTCCCCGTGTTTTCTTTTTTGTGGGAAATGGGTCAAAATGGCGCTTTGAGTGTTTAAGGTAGCAGACCCCTGGCATAAGTTATGCCATTTTTGTGATAATGTTATCATTTATTGCGATCATTTGCCATTGATGCCCACTCATTGTGGGGGCGGGAGTAATTGATCGTTGTCTTCTATATTTTAAATGGTATTAACTATTGAAGCATATAATGGCTGTATCTTTTCTGCAGGAGAATGTCTAATTAATTGGCTGATTATGTGCTATCAAGTCAGTGCTTCTCTTAACAACCACATAAATAAATTTCCTCCAGGATGATTTGATCCTACCTGGTCTTTCATGTCTTCCAATGGGTGCATCCATCACTACTATAATTGAATCCATCCATCTTGCTGTTGGTCATTCTTTTTTCCCTTTCCTTCCACCTTTCTCTAGATTGTAGACTTCTTCAGGATCTAGGTAGTGGTGGGATTCAGCCAGTTCGCACCTATTCGGGAGAACCGGTTGTTAACTTTCTAAGCTGTTCGGAGAAATGGTTGTTGGAAGAAATCTTACTTTATTTTTTTCCACTTTCCAGGGCTAATCCTGTAAGGAAGGTAGGAAGGAAACATTCTGGTGGTGTTTCTAGCCTAATCTTTATTGCCCTGCTTACAGAAACTGCCTCTCTGGTTAACCCTTATTAGATTGTAACAGCTAAGGCGAAGCGCCTATTGGCGTGAGTGATGTTGAGTTGGCCACGCCCACATGGTCACATGACCACCGAGCCAAACCTATCCGGCTGGTCATTAGGGCAGAGAACCGGTTGTTAAATTATTTGAATCCTACCACTGGATCTAGGTATTTGTGTAATGTGTTTAAAGTAAGGTAATTTGAGTTTTAATTTGAGTCATTTGTTCCTTAAGTTTTGTTTGTTGTTGTTTTTTCCCCAATGATCCATTTGCTTGTTTTCTTGGTTATCCATGGTATCCTCAGGAGTCTTTCTCCAGCACCAAAATTCAGAAGTGTCAATACTCTTTCGCTCCACAGGGTTAACATCATTGGCCAGAGGGTCATTGGTTGCCCTCATCCCTCCTTGGAAGAGCTTAACAGCTCCCATTGCCTTAAGAAAGTTCAAAATGTTCTTAAAGACCCATCTCATCCTGGACACCCTTTTTTTTTGAACTATTACCATCCGGCAGATGGTACAGGACAATAAAAACAAGGACAAATAGGCTGAAAAACAGCTTCTATCCCAGAACAGTAACTATGTTGAATTCTACTGTATGCTGCAATATTAATGCACTACTAGGGGTTTTCAATTCTATTGTGTAGAATATGAAGGATGTTTTTTTTACAGTTTTCTTATGTATGATATACACTGAAGATGGCATTTAATTTTGTTGTACAAGGTGCAATGACAATAAAGTGAACTTAAATTTTCCTGCTTGCTTCTTCAAAGTCCAATTTTGCTTCCATAGAATGTCATGGGGAAAATCATTGCCTGCACAATTCTTTGTAGGTATAGACACATACCCTAACATCTGCATATATTTTCCAAGGTCGATGTCTACTCTGTTAAATATTAGTCTGTGTTTTATTTCTTGGCTGCTGGTTCCTTTACTATGGATAGTTAATCCTAAAAGCAAACTCTATCAGTGACTTTAATATCTTCATTGCCAGTTCTAAAGCTGATTGCTGTATCTGTTATTATTTTCGCCTATCTTTTTTTCACTGTGCTTCTTGAATTTTATTACTGAAGCTTGTGTTGGAAGAAATGTCCATCTGGGTTCAGTTCCAAATGGGGAGAAAGACAGTGAAAACATGGAAGTTGCTTGGAAAGAAGGTTTATTGATGAACAGGATCACATGCTTTGGAGATCTTGGGCAATAAAAGGGAAGAGATGCTGAGAGTCCCTGGGTTTTATACCAGGGGTGAAATCCAGCAGGTTCTGACCGATTCTGGAGAACTGGTAGCAAAAATTTTGAGCAGTTCGGAGAACCAGTAAATAGCACTTCTGACTGTCCCAGAGTAGGATGGGAATGGAGATTTTGCAATATCCTTCTCCCAGGAGTGAGGAGGGAATGGAGATTTTGCAGTATCCTTCCCCTGGAGTGGGGTGGAAATGGAGATTTTGCAGTATCCTTCCCCTGCCCCGCCCACCAAGCCCCTCCCACCAAGCCCCGCCCACCAAGCCACACCACGCCCACAGAACCGGTAGTAGAAATTTTGGATTTCACTACTGTTTTATACCCTCTCTGGCTTTGAATTTCCTGAAGCACAGGAAGAGTATCCTGACTGGTTGCTGTCAGAGGTCATGGCTAGCTTTGCAGGTTGTCTGAGTGCTAAATTTGGTTGAATCTTGTTGGGTGATTCAACGAAGGGCAACTAAATGGCCTCTGGTGGCTCAGCAGACTAAGTCTGTCTGTTATTAATACAGCTGCTTACAATTACTGCAAGTTCGAGTTCCACCAGGCCCAAAGTTGACTCAGCCTTCCATCCTTTATAAGGTAGGTAAAATGAGGACCTAGATTGTTGGGGGCAATAAAAGCTGACTTTGTATATAATATACAAATGGATGAAGACTATTGCTTAACACAGTGTAAGCCGCACTGAGTCTTCGGAGAAGGGCGGGATATAAATTCAAATAAAAAATAAATTTAAAAAAATGGCTCTGCCTGAAGGAGGTAGATCTTTGTTACATAGAATGGACTGGCTCAGGCCTTAATGGCCCATTAACAAGGGGGGGGGCTGAGTTTCTGCCTCCCTTTTAGGGGAAATATTCTGCCCTTTTACTATTTCCTAAAATATTTCATTTTTCTAGGGGAGGGATGGGTGATAACTTCCTACACTTGCAGATGATTTGCATTTTCAAAATACGTTTGAACTCTGATAAAAGAAATCAGATATGTATTTCTTAATTCAGATCACTTACCTGGACCAGATGAAAGCCAATGTTTTTCCAAAGGACTATATATGATCAGTGGTGGGATTCAAGTAATTTAACAACTGGTTCTCTGCCCTAATGATTTCTTCCAACAACCAATTTGCCAAACTGCTCAGAAAGTTAACCGGTTCTCCCGAAGTGGTGCGAACTGGCTGAATCCCACCACTGTATATGATCCAATCCATTAAGGCTGATTTAAACTCCAAATAACTCAATCTTGGCCCTAATATTAGGTAAAATGAGATAGCAGCCACTTTAAGCACTGAACTGACTATCATTTTTAATTGCTATCCCAAGCCTTAAATAGGAGTCATTTGTCTTCTGCTTAAAAGGAGACGTTGAGGAGATAGTAAATTTTCTTGGCATATACATGAATCAAGTTTTCAAATCTCCAAACCTCTCATTGTTATCTTAACAAAAGCACGTTTTACAAATTGTGCACAGTTCATACACGGGACATATTTCTCAAATTTTATACGACATGCAATTTATTTCCCATGCAGAGGAAAGTGCTCATAATTAGGCAATTAGGTCTGTTTTCGTCTTGGACTCTGCTGCTCCCCATCAAACTTTCTAGTTTATGAATCCGAAAGGCAAGTTGAAAACCGTGGACCGAGATGTGCGTCACTTTTTCTTTCACTTGATCTATGCAGCTTTCAGCAACAGAATTTCAGTCTCCTACAGCCGTCACAGTACAAGCTTTTACCATTGTTCTCTAGCTTCTTTAAAAAAAAAAATCTAAATAACTTTTGCTAATGCCTATCAAAACTGCAGTTATGAGGTGCATCTTCATTGTATTAAATTGGCCTTCTAGATACGTTCAGGAATGTCTTGAACTTTTATATACCGTCTTATAACAAAGTTTTCACACTCCACATTTTGTTAGGTAAGTTATTGCCTACATTCACTGTGCTCCCTGATCCGAGTGCTGAATTTGTACAATTGCACTGTAATCATTTTTAGCATCTCCGTATTAGTCAGAGTGTTCCAAAATGCACAAACTATTGAAAAGGTGCCTTAGGGCAGGACTGTAAAATGGACAGAATGGTGGAATCCAGTTTTATCAGTCGAATGCAATCAATGATCCGAAAGTATAAATTCACAATTAATACTACTTTCTGAAGTGATTCTCACTCACATATTTAATTAAATAATATACACTGGGAACTATTTGTTTACTTATGTGTCCTATTGTAAAGTGATAGAAATAAGGATTTTCTTTTTGTGGAATATTATTTTCTTAATACTTAATACAATTCAAGGGGTGAAATCCAGCAGGTTCTGGAGAACCGGTAGCGGAAATTTTGAGCCGTTTGGAGAACCGCTAGCGGAAATTTTGAGTTATTCGGAGAACCGGCAAATACCACCTCTTGCAGTATCCTTCCCCTGGAGTGGGATGGGAATGGAGAGTTTGCAGTATCCTTCCCCTGGAGTGGGGTGGGAATGGAGATTTTGCAGTATTCTTCCCCTGGAATGGGGTGGGAATGGAGATTTTGCAGTATTCTTCCCCTGGAGTGGGGTGAGAATGGAGATTTTGCAGTATCCTTCCCCTGCCATACCCACCAAGCCACGCCCATAGAACCAGTAGTAAAAAAAAAAAATTGGATTTCACCACTGTGCCACTTGCATTCTGCCTCTGAGAAATGGTCAAAGCATTTTCTCAGCTCAGCACAGTTGCATTTGAAAGCCCTAAATGAAATACATCCTCCTTTAAGTTTGTAAGTTCATTTCTAGATAACTAACTTCAGAAGAAAAATAGAACTACTATTTATAAGGGAAAATGTCTATTATACCTTAATATATTTTTTTAATCTCAGGAGTAATAATATACAAGTATATTGCTACATGGCCACACAGTTTTTGTCTCTAAAACTTCATCTCATTTCCTTATTTTCATCCCCCTCTAGAAACATCATCAGTTTTGGTATCTGTAAAACATTCTTGTTTATATTAACATGAGAAAATAAGATCTTATAGAATCTATGCAATACGAAGCAAATTTAATAAAGTTGATAGTCCTTGTCTAGACATAAGCTTTCAGGGTTCCAACGGATGCCCCAATTAAATCACAGTCTCGAGCCAAACTTCAAAAGAAATCCAATTATTTATTAGGAGCTTCATGTTGGCACGTTTCCAAGTGAAGCCATCTCTGATGCTATGTAATTTACATTCCAATTATGGCCCTGTTTCCTCCCCCCCACAGGGTGTGTCATCAATCACATTCACCTATGGAGCAATTTTGCGGGTTGTAGAAGTCACTCCCCTCCGGCTGCTGCAGGTAACCCTAGGATACAGCCTTGAGAGAGATAAGCATAGAATGTGCATCTGTCTTTGGCTGCTGTGCAGTTTCGCTGGTTCCCCATCCCCCCTGACCTATGGCAACTCAAGAGCAGGCCAGGGATGCTTTGCAAGTTGACATAGGCATCTGAAGTGTTTTTCTTCATTGGTTCCTCTTATTTCATTTGGAAGGATGCTTTTTCACTCTGAACCCAAGCATCTTCCAAATGTGAAGTTCTGTAATTTTTCAGGATTGGCTTAGCTATGATGGTGGAGATCTGAATCAGAAAGGAAATCCAGAGCTGCCTATAATGAAACAAGTGGAAATGTGCTGATGATAGCCGTAGGGTGACTATTTCATTAAACTTCTGAAAGATGTTTTGATCTTTTTTTCTTTTCCATCACATGAAAGGGAATGTTGGGGAGGTGATGAATCACTCTGTTTGTGGATAATATTGCAAAGGATCCAACGTCAGGGGGCGAAAAATGAAAAGTAGACTTTATTGCTGTTGTTTATTCTGAACTGCAGCTGAAGGGAAGTAGTACCTTGCACATATAGATAATATTTATAATCAAAATTATTACAAACAGAACATCAATGAACCATACAACCATCTCATTATATCAGGCTATTACCATAGGGCAGGGGTCTGCAAACTTGGTTCTTTTAAGACTTGTGGACTTCAACTCCCAGAGTTCCTCAGCCAGCAAAGCTGGCTGAGGAACTCTGGGAGTTGAAGTCCACAAGTCTTAAAAGAGCCATGTTTGCAGACCCCTGCCATAGGGGGTTTCTTTGGGTACATAAGCGAATGGCCTCAGACCTGATATGATTTTTGTCAGATGTTGCACTATGCATTGGGCAGCCGTATGAATAGATGATAAATAGATAGATAGATAGAGGGGTGGATGTATAGATAGATAGATAGATAGATAGAGGGGTGGATGGAGAGAGAGAGAGAGAGAGAGGGAGGGAGGGAGGGAGGCAGGCAGGCAGGCAGACGAGAAAGAGATTGTGCTAACTGCCATAAGATCATTAGTGAATTCATAATAGCTCACATTGGAGCTGATTTCCATGCTATTGTCTTCGGAAGTATTTGGACCTGTTTGGGTGACATTTTTTTGCTTTGATACTAGCTTTAAAAATTTTACATTTTTAAAACATTCAAAAAGTTTGCAAGAGCTTTTGCAGAGAAAAGTTTTTTAAAAATGTGCATAGAAAAGAAGCCAGAATTTTGATTACCTGGTCCCTTACTATAGAAGGGGAAAAAAATGTGTTACAATAAAAACAGTAAGGGATCTTTGCATTCTAAACTTCTAGCTACATTCCAAATCAATTATACTCATAATGGACTGCAGCAATAATATGCACTTATGTCATATGAAGTTAGAGATCATATAATTTGTTGTTAATTGCGAAGTCATGTCCGACCCATCGCAACCCCATGGACAACGTTTCTCCAGGCTTTCCTATCCTCTACCATCCTCTGAAGTCCATTTAAGCTCACGCCTACTGCATATGCACCAAGACAAATTCCTTGTGTGTCCAATCACACTTGGCCAATAAAAATTCTATTCTATTCTATTCTATTCTATTCTATTCTATTCTATTCTATTCTATTCAGTGACTCCATCCAGCCACCTTGTTCTCTGTCGTCCCCTTCTTCTTTTGCCCTCAATCTTTCCCAGCATTAGGCACTTCTCCAGTGAGTCCTTCCTTCTCATTAGGTGGCCAAAGTATTTGAGTTTCATCTTCAGGATCTGGCCTTCTAAAGAGCAGTCAAGGTTGATCTCCTCTAGGACTGACTTGTTTGTTCGCCTTGCAGTCCAAGGGACTCGCAGGAGTCTTCTCCAGCACCAGAGTTCAAAGGCCTCAATTCTTTGACGCTCGGCCTTATGGTCCAACTTTCACAGCCATACATTGCAACTGGGAAAACCATAGCCTTGACTATATAATATTTATAATATAATATAATAATATAATATAATATAATAATATAATATAATATAATATAATATAATATAATATAATATAATATAATATAATATAATATAATATAATATAATATAATATAATATAATATAAATACAATACAATACAATACAATATAATAATGATCATATAATTACTAAAAATTAATTTAGATGATTGGTGATCAGCAATGACCTGCTAAAGGTTTCAATGTAGAAATATAAATGACCTCAGCCAGGATGTCTATGAGGTGGGAGGGTTTGGTGGATATCCAAATGTCAAGAGAGTGACTGCGAATCATTTATAGAACTGTCTCTCGGCTACTTGAACATGTGTGAAGCCAGCTTGGAGAATTCTAGGAGTTGAAGTCCACCCATCTTAAAATAACCAAGGCTGAGAAACATGAATTTATAGTATAAATTAACACATATATTAATTTAATAATAAATATAAATATTTAAAAAAATCTAAAAAAGATGTTGAGATTCTAGAAAAAGTACAGAGAAGAGCAACCAGGAAGATTAGGGGACTGGAGACTAAAACATACAATGAATGGTTACAGGAACTGGGCATAGCTAGTCTGATGAAGAGAAGGACCAGGGGAGACATGATGGCAGTCTTCCAGTACTTGAGGTGCTGCCACAGAGAGGAGGGAGTCAAACTATTTTCCAAGGCACCCAAAGGCCAGACAAGGAATAATGGATGGAGACTGAACAAGGAGAGAGTCAACCTAGAAATAAGGAGAAATTTTCTGACAGTGAGAACAATCAACCAATGAAACAGAAGTTGCCTTCGGAAGTTCTGGGAGCTTCATCACTGGAAGTTTTCAAGGAGAGACTGGACTGCCATTTTGTCAGAAATGGTGTTGGGTCTCCTGCTTGGGCAGGGAGTTGGATTAGATGACCTACAAGGTTCAACTCTGTTAATCTGTAATCAGTATATTATACAGTTCTATCAGTTTATTGCTTTGCTTTGTAAAAGGCATAAACAGTGATATATTTTTTTTCTGTTAATTGTAATACCGCTTAAGCAAATCCAGGAAGATTCATGAATGTCAGTTATTATATTGTTGAGATTCGATCCCCTATATTAGCAACCATTATTCTGAGCATCTATATTTCCCGCTGAATCTCTTTATCAGCTAGGAAAAGAACACTAGTTGTGAAACACATGCTCCATTGGCGTCATGTAAACACCGAGGTCACCAGCATTGTCATAATCCTGCTGCAGTTTAGTGAAATTCTTCTTGTTTTATCTGGCACAGGGCAAAATTTTACACTTACCAAACTTGGCAGTGTTCCTTTTATTCTCAGAGGAATTCTTCCTGGGAATAGCTCCAGGTTTTCAAACGAATGCCCCTAACTGTTAACTCAGCCTTTCCCAAGATGCTACTTTATCTCCAAATGAGATAAAATATAACCTAAAGTTACCTATTATTCTTTTTTTAAAGTATACAGTATACACTCAGTCAATGTGGATAGATGATTTTTTTTTTTGCTTCCTAGATCACAGAGTGGTGACAAAAGACAGCAGACACTTTGAATAAAAATGAGCAAGGTTTTGTTTAAGATTTTTCTTCTTCTTGGCAATCCTTCATATAGAATCAGAGATGAATAAGATACATCAGACAGGCTTCAGAAAAGTGGAGTATCATGTTTGATGCCACATGGATCTGGATCCACATTCAGCGTATTGTCCACAAAGCTCCTGGCTATATAACTGGCTATATATCTACAGCCTGCAAAAGTGATCCATTGGAGAATGTGATTTATGACACACCCTGGGAGGAGGGGGGAAACAGGGTCATAATTGGGCCGTAAATTACGTGGGGCAGAGCTAGCTTCACTTGGGTACGACATGTTGCTCCTAATAAATAACTGGATTTCTTTTGTAGCTTGGCTCTGAGACTCATGATTTCATTAGGTCAGAACCGTGACAGCAAGGCAGCTCTGCCCCATGTAATTTATGGCCCAATTATGACCCTGTTTCCCCCCTCCTCCCAGGGTGTGTCATAAATCACATTCTCCAACAGAGCACTTTCCCGGGCTGTAGAGATCACACCCTTTTGGCTGTTCCAAGTAATCTGGGATAAAGCCTTGAGAAAGATATGTGTGGAATGTGCTTCTGGTTGTGACTGCTGTGCTGCTCCATCAGTTCCCCTCCCCCTCCTGCCTATGGGAACTTGAGAGCAGGCCAGGGATGCTTTGCGAGTTGACAAATATTTTATTAATACATCCTATCTCAATAAAGCCTGGTTCTAGTTTCCTCGTGGAGTCTGGATTATCTGGACTGATAAACAGAAGTAGAAGGTTGTGAACAAGCTTCTTCATGAACAGATCAAATACTTACTTAACATTATCAGGTGATGGGGGCTTTGTCCCATTCCAGGATTGTCCACCTGCTTACCTCACCTTGGTTACACCCCACTGCCCCCAATGCAAAGATAGGGCATAACCAGAGTTGTGAGCGCTCCATCACTGGACGTTTTCAAAACTAACACTGGACAACCATTTTGACCAGCATGGCATAAGGTCTCCTCTCTTAAGCTGGGGGTTTGGACTAGATAACCTCTGAGGTCCCTTCCAGCCCTAGAATCTATGTTCCATGTTCTAAGAAGACATTTTGTATAAATTTAAGAAAAAAGTCTTTTTCCAAATCTCATGCAGATATAGTTGAGCAGGAATATTACGTTCCATACCAATTGAATAAAAAAGTTTTGGATCCCTATAATTAACTTGAGAGTGTGCAAAGCCCAAATGTTGGTTGGTGTCAGAACCTCCAAGCACATCTTTCCTTTTCCAATACAGGTAGTCCTCGATTTACAACAGTTGATTTAGTGACCATTCAAAGTTACAAGGGCACTGAAAAAAAAAATTAACTTATGACCGTTTTTTACACTTATGACTATTGCAGCATCTCCATAGTCATGTGACCAAAATTCAGACGCTTGGCAACCGGCTCACGTTTATAATGGTTGCCGTGTCCCCAGGTCATGTGATTCCCCTTTTGTGACAAGCCTTCTGACAAGCAATGCCAATGGGGGAGCCAGATTAACACAACCATGTTGCTAACTTGACAACTGCAACGATTCACTTAACAACTCTGGAAAGAAAGTGTCGTGTCCCACTCCTCCTCTGACGGCCAGGTCATGGAAGTCTGTATCAAGCGTGGCCACAAAGCCTCTGCAGCTTTGCCAAAGTTCTGTCAGAGTTCTCAGGGCAGGCAGGAGTCCAAGGTGTGACTTCAGCAATCCAAATTAGACTTTGCCTGACTCAAAGAATGCCAGAAAGCAGATCCTTTATATAGGCCATGGGGTGTGGCTCCATGACTCAGCACTTATACAGGCCTGCCCCTCCCTTCCTTTTGCTGACGTCGCCTCTCCATTTTCCAGAAGCGTGGATCCGTCCACCCTCCAGCTGCCGGCAATTCCAGCTCGTGACTGGCTTCATGCTCCTCATGCTCACATGCTGTGGGGGAGGGGTTTATTTGCTCAGTCTGTCCGGGCATGGTGCCAGGACTGGGGGCTGGAGGCATGCCAGGCCATTCATCTGCATTATCAGTCCCTGGCTGAGATAACAGGAGATGAGAGGGGCTCAGCTGCAGAGAGGGGGGTGGGCGAGGCACAACAGAAAGATTGTAAAATAGAGCAAATCTCACCTAACAGCTGTCTCGCTTAGCAACAGAAATGTTGGGCTCAGTTGTGGCCATAATTTAAGGAGGGCTGAGTGCACCCTTTGCTTGCTGAGCAGTGGCAGAAATTTGGGCGAAAATTGATATCCCTCTCTCTCTCTAGAAAATCATGCTCGAACCATTGCTGGAGGAACTCAATACAAAGCTAAAACATAGTAGCCATGGACGCAGAACAGATTTTAATATTTCACCCCCATTTTTGAAAGCCTATTTTAGTATTTATCTTAGTGTTTACATCAGGGTGGAATTCAGTCGGTTCGTATCGATTCGGTTGAACCAGTAGTTGTGACCTTTGGGTGGACCCGCACCCGCCCACCTGCCCCAGCGCTATTCCGTCCTATTTAAGCTGCACTTTTAAGCTGTACGCATGCGTGCAAGCACATGTATGAACAAAGTGCATGTGCAGAAGGCTGCGCACACGTGCAGAAGGCATGCACACGCTCACATTTTTATAAATTATGTGAAGCCCACCTCTGGTTTACATCTATGGCTTACAGAAGAGCTGGAAACCTACCGGGCACCCATGTTATTAACTGGTTTGTAAGCGATATTCAGGCTGCATAACTCATTTCCCCCCTCGTGGAGTATAAGAGAGGCCTTTTTATAGTTTCAGTGTAGGAAAATCTACCTAGCAACTTGTAACTAAAAAATCCAATTGCTTTCAAGAACGAGTTTCCAATTACTGAGTTAGTCCTTGACATGGCAACTACAATAATTTAAAGTTTACCTCTAGCTGACTGACTGGACAGATAATAGAAAAGTACAGAAAAGCCAAATGCTGTAGGTAGAAGACTTCAAAACCTATGTTTCCTTTTCCCCCATCCACAGTTTGTTGTAATGGTTCCATTTACTTCTCAGTTATTACTGTAATTAGAGGAAAAACTATCTTGTTCATATAACCTCGTTGACCCTTCAGTTTTCTCTTTTTCATGATATCCTGATGTTATAACCAATATTGCTAATAAACTAATTGCTGTTTTTCTAATTATTTTTAAACTATTGTTTCAGCTCAGTGTTTGTGCCATCCAATATGTGTCAAGAAAGGTCATTGACTTTGTTTTTCTCTAGTTGACATGAATATTTTTTTGCAGTGATGGGAAAGAAGGAAATAGACAAGTGTTGGAATGGGCTGACGAGTATTGTGTACCAGACAAATGTGCTAAACTTTAGTTTGTAAGATATTCGGAGGTGAGGAACCAATTTTAGTTTATAAAGTGCTTGGTTTAATGCATGTTTATAGTCCTGTTTATGTGCATGTGTGTCTTTGTGTGGATTTGTGCAGGATAGATAGATACTGTATTTTTCGGAGTATAAGATGCACCTTTTTTTCCCCCAAAAAAGAGGGTGAAAATCGGGGTGCGTTTTATAATGTAGCCCCGCCCAGCTTCTCAAACGGAGGTTTCAGAGGCTGAAAAAAGCATCAGAAATGAAGTTTCAGAAAAGAAGCCCTCAAACAGAGCTTCAGAAAAGAAGCCCCCAAATAGAGCTTCAGAAAAAAAGCCTCCAAACAGAGCTTCAGAAAAATAAGCCTCAGAAACAGAGCTTCAGAGGCTTTTTTCCTTCGGAGGCTTTCAGAGGCATAATTTTTTTTTTCTGAAACTGAGTTCTAGAAGTTTCAGAGGCAGAAAAAAAAAGCAAAGAAAAAGCAAGGCACAGAGCTCACAACCAAGGAACCTGTTGCTAAAATTCACCTCTGGGAATAAGGTGAGTCTTATACTCCAGTGCGTCTTATGCTCCAAAAAATATAGTAGGTAGGTAGGTAGGTAGGTAGGTAGGTAGGTAGGTAGGTAGATAGATAGATAGATAGATAGATAGATAGATAGATAGATAGATAGATACATACATACATACATACATACATACATACATACCTTGGAGTCCTAGTGGATGATCACTTAAACATGAGCTAGTAGTGTGTGGCAGCAGCGAAAAACACTAATACAATCTTTGGTTGTATAAACAGAGGCATAGAATCAAAATCATGTGACGTATTAGTACCATTTTATAAATTCTTAGTAAGACCACATCTGGAATACTGCATCCAGTTTTGGAATAGAGTTGAGTAGAATAAAATTGAGACTTTGGAAAAAGTGCAAAGAAAAGCAATTAAGATCATTAAGGGCCTGGAGATAAAAACATATGAAGAACAGTTGCAGGAATTGGGAATGGCTAGTCTAGAGAAAAGGAGTAGGAAGTGACATGATAGCAGCATTCCAGTGTTTGAGAGGCTGCCACAAAGAAGAGGGGGCCATTTTATTTTTCAAAGCACCAGAGGAAAGGACAAGAAACAATGGACGGAAACAAATCAAAGAGAGACACAACCTGGAATTAAGGAGAAACTTCCTAACAATGAGGACAATTAACCAGTAAAATAGCTTGCCTTCAGTAGTTGTAGGTACTTCATTACTGGAGGTTGCTGAGAAATGATTGGCCTGTCTGAAATTGTGTAAGGTCTCCTGCTTGGACTAGAAGACCTCCAAGGCCCCTTCTGATTGATTTAAAAAAATATCTCATTTGAGATAGATTTTTTTCAAAAATTTTAAAGCCCCACTCTTTCTCCCAGTGGTGGGCACCATAGTCAATTCTTCCCTCTTTTGTTGTGTAAATTCGACCGTTTAAATATCAGTCAGGTAAGCCCGCTATTTTACTTCATTTTAGTGAAATCTGTGGAAATCCACATCGTGTTTTGGTCATTTCAGTGAAATATATAAGAATAAAAACCACCTCAGCACACATGGAACTCAAGAAAATTTCACTTGCGTTCAGCAGGATTTAATTTGCGAATCTTCTCAGTGTAGCAAGAATTTTGAAGTGTTGAAGATAACTGGAGAGAAGAAAATGGTACGATGCATAAGAGTGTATTATAGAGGCCCATCATTGCCTCTGTAACTTCCAGTTGGTTTCTGGGCCCATTCAAAGTGCTGGTTTGGAGTTATGCCCTTGTCACTTCCCACCTGGACTACTGCAATGCTCTCTACATGGGGCTCCCCTTGAAGAGCACCAGGAAGCTCCAACTGGTCCAGAATGCGGCTGCGCGGCTAATAGAACGGGCACCGCGATGCTCCCATATAATACTGCTCCTGCGCAGCCTGCACTGGTTACCGGTGGTCTTCCGGGTGCAATTCAAGGTGCTGGTCATCACCTTTAAAGCGCTCCATGGCACAGGACCGGGTTACTTATGGGACCGCCTACTGCCACCTATAGCCTCCCATCGGCCTGTGCGCTCCCATAGGGAGGTCCTCCTCAGGGTGCCGTCGGTCAAACAATGCCGACTGGCGGCCCCCAGGGGGAGGACCTTCTCTGTGGGGGCTCCAGCCCTATGGAATGAGTTGCCTCCAGGGTTGCATCAACTCCCCGACCTCCGGTCCTTTAAACGCAAGCTCAAGACTTTCTTATTTCACCGTGCGGGGCTAGCTTGATGGAATTTTAAGGGGGGTTTAGGATTGTTTTACTTTAGTTTTAAATCTTAATTGGCCATTTTATAATCAGATTTTTAATATGTTTTTAATTTGTCTACGTGTTTGTTGTTTTTACTTGGCTGTGTACCGCCCTGAGTCCTTCGGGAGAAGGGCAGTATAAAAATCTAATAAATAAATAAATAATAAATAAATAAATAAATAAAACTCTACTTAGCTCAGGACCTGATTGAACATCTCTTCCTGTTTTTGTCTACTTATGCCTTATATTTTGTACAGACACTTTCTGAATGCTGAAAAAATCATGTGGGAAAGAGGGGCTCTTAATAGCATGTAACCTACATGACTAATGATGAACTATAGTTTGTAGCTTCAGAGCTAGAGGTAGATATTGATCAACATCAAAATTTCCTCCTCCTCCTCCTCCCACAACACAAAGAACCAGGACAAATAATTTGTCATGCTTCTCTGACTAATATTCTTTGGAAATTTGATTTTGACCCAGGAATCTAGGAATTGTTCAAGTAACACCATAAAATGATGAAGATTTACTACGCATATGTCACTTAATTACTTATCGTTGATGTATTATAAGAAAATGATTTCAGTTGCTTGAATTGCTCTTTCCTTTTGCCTCATATTTTAAAACATTCTCTAAGCTACTCTAAGGTTATTTTATAAAGGAAAGCGATAAAAAAAATTGCAAATGCAACTCTAGCATATCTTAAATAATCTTAAATTGGGGTTTTTATTGGGTTTTTAAATTTTTTTATAATTTTAAATTTAAACTTTTAATTATCAGCCTTTTGAAATTTGCTAGGTTTTAATTGTTGGTTTTAATTGTATATGTATTGTGTTTTATCTTTGGCTGTACACCGCCCTGAGTCCTTCGGGAGAAGGGCGGTATAAAAATTTAATAAATAAATAAATAAATAAATAAATAAAACAGCAGCATAAAAATAATACAATAATGACGTTTTGGAATGTCTGTGGCAAGTTAAGAGGATATTTCCATATAAATGAGATTTCTAATTTTTAAGTTATTAAAGCAACAAAATTTTGACCTCCCGAATTTGTGTAATAGATCAAGCCACCTTACTTTGCCATAATCACTGTATTTATGCAATCCATCATTGTTTACTGTTAACTGGCAGTGGCTTGTCAAAGTCATCACTGAAGGCATCAAATCCTCTATCCCTTAAAAAAATCATAAATACCCAATATTTTTTGTTCCCAACGACGTTCGATTCAATTCAAACCTTTATTTTCAGAGTACAACACAGTGGTGGGATTCAGCCAGTTCGCACCTATTCGGGAATCGGTTGTTAACTTTCTAAGCAGTCTGGAGAACTGGTTGTTGGAAGAAAACTTATTTTATTTTTTTCCACTTTACAGGGCTAATCCTGTAAGGAAAGCAGAAAGGAAACTTTCTGGTGGTGTTTCTAGCTTAATCTTTACGGAAACTGCCTCTCTGGTTAACCCTTATTACATTGTAACAGCTAAGGCGAAGCTCCTATCGACATGAGTGATGTTGAGTTGACCACGCCCACACAGTCACATGACCACCAAGCCACACCTACCTGGCTGGTCATTAGGGCAGAGAACTGGTTGTTAAATTATTTGAATCCCATCACTGGTACAACATGTGTATAATGAGATAGGCTGAGCCTCCTTGTGTACCCTGCAACACAATACAACTCACAGTGAAAGACAAAAGAAAAACAAAATCCTCAGCCCAGTGAATCCTATTAACAAACACACAATCCTACTGCACCATGTGAATTTATTGCACATCGCACCGGCCCCGCAAGTCAATTGTACTACGTTGTTGTAAAATTATTTTCCATTCAGAGGCCTGACAGC
The DNA here is from genome assembly GCF_028640845.1 of Ahaetulla prasina. Lineage (NCBI taxonomy): Eukaryota > Metazoa > Chordata > Lepidosauria > Squamata > Colubridae > Ahaetulla > Ahaetulla prasina. The sequence goes on along the minus strand of NC_080544.1, from coordinate 19,334,760 downwards.
CCACGGATAAAAACTGTTCTTCAGCCCATTTGTGTGGCTACCTATGCTTTTATATCTCCTTCCTGAGGAAGAAATATTCCTAAATAATTCCTAAACAATTATTCCTAAATAGTGGTTGAAATAGGAGTAGAAATACAAGAACAAATAGGAGGAAACAAAAATTGAAGAAAGGAAATTGTGTACTCGCTTATTTATATGTATATATGCAAATAAATAAATTAATATTAGAAGTATATGTATACAAATATGTCTATGTAAAATTTTATAGGTGTAAAAGATACATTAGAATAAGGGAGAAAAAATGTATAAGTAAGAAATTCGTTATTGACGCGAGCCTGTTGAAAAGAAAAAATTGTCAAAGTTTATTTTTGTTTTTAAAAAATGTTTAATAAAAATAATTTAAAAGAAGAAGAAGGGCTGACCAGGGTGTGAGTCATCCTTGAGGATTTTCCTCATTCTTCTAAAGCAGCGAGCCTTAGTGATATCATCTAGTAGTATCAGGGAACAGCCCACGATGTTTTGTGCTGTGCTCACCACTCTCTGTAATCTGTAATCCCTTCTTCCCTATTTGGACCAGTAGATTTTCCAGTATATAGAATAGAATAGAATGGAATGGAATGGAATGGAAATGGAATAGAATAGAATAGAATAGAATAGAATAGAATAGAATAGAATAGAATTTTAATTGGCCAAGTGTGAGTGGACACACAAGGAATTTGTCATGGTGCATATGCTCTCCGAGTACATAAAAGAAAAGATACATTCATCAAGAATCCTAAGGTACAACACTTAATGATAGTCATAGGGTACAAATAAGGAATCAGGAAACAATCAATATCAATATAAATCATAAGGATACAAGCAACAAAGTTTCAGTCATACAGTCATAAGTGGAAGGAGATGGGTGATAAAAACAATGAGAAGATTAATAGTAGTGCAGATTTAGTAAATAGTTTGACAGTGTTGAGGGAATTAATTGTTTAGCAGAGTGATGGCGTTCGGGAAGAAACTGTTCTTGTGTCTAGTTATTCTGGTGTGCAGTGCTCTATAATGTCATTTTGAGGGTAGGAGTTGAAACAGTTGATGTCCAGGATATGATACATTCTTTAAATTTTTGGAAGATAATAGTTTGTTTTTTGTCAGCATATTAATTTGTAGAATTTTGTTAAATCCATTCTTCTTCCATATTTCTTTTCTTTTCTTTTCTTTTTTGGTGTGTGTGTGAGAGAGAGATCAATCCTGTATCATTTGCAGAGAGACATCACATTTGGGTCACATTTTTCTTTATGAGGGAAAAATATCTGACCAAGACAATGTACATACCACTCACTTTATTTATATCTACTGTCTAATTGTTACTATTTGCTGCTCCTCAGTATGATCCAACAATTTACACTGATACCTATTCACAGCCTTATCACCGCCCTGATATTTACTTCTAAAATCTTCTTTATACAAATTTGTTCCATTCATTTGAAGAAGTGAATGGAATCATGAAAACTGTATGTGATAATAAAAATGGTCAGCCTTTAAGGTTCTGTATAACTTTTGTTATACTTTGCCTTCACAGGACAGCAAATGATAGATTTAATTCCCAACTAATTCTTTACTCAAGTTTTTATACTCACTTTTGCTATATCAACATTCCAATTATTGAGTCTGTCATCTGCACCTCTATAACTGTCTGGTTTGGTTCTGCAACCCAAAAGACAGACACAGACTTCAGAGGATAATTAGAACTGCAGAAAAAACAATGTCTACCAACCTACCTTCCATGGAGGACCTGTATACTGCATGAGTCAAAAAGAGGGCTGTGAAAATATTTACAGACCCCTCACATCCTGGACATAAACTGTTTCAACCCCTACCCTCAAAACGATGCTATAGAGTACTGTACACCAGAACAACTAGACACAAGAACAGTTTTTTTCCAAACGCCATCACTCTGCTAAGCAAATAATTCCCTCAACACTGTCAAACTATTTACTAAATCTGCACTACTGTTAAACTTCTCATCGTTCCCATCACACATTTGCTCCCACTTATAACTATATGACTGTAACCTTGTTGCTTGTATCCTTACGATTTATATTGATATTGTTTCCTGATTGCTTATTTGTACCCTATGACTATCATTAAGTGTTGTACCTTATGATTCTTGATGAAGGTATCTTTTCTTTTATATACACTGAGAGCATATACACCAAGACAAATTCCTTGTGTGTCCAATCACACTTGGTGGATAAAAAATTCTATTCTATTCTATTCTATTCTATTCTATCCTATCCTATCCTATCCTATCCTATCCTATCCTATCCTATCCTATCCTATCCTATCCTACTCTACTCTACTCTACTCTACTCTACTCTACTCTACTCCACTCCACTCCACTCCACTCCACTCCACTCCACTCTCTTCTGTTCTGTTCTGTTCTATTCTGTTCTATTCAAGTACCAGTTCTATGAAAAGCAATTGAGGCTGGTTCTTGGCACTGCTGTGTGCATGAAGGGATTACGCTCTGGAAAAGCTGAACTTACAGATTCTGGAGTGCACGTGCACCCAACAGTCAGCTGGCTGGCGCGCATGTGCACACCGATTTTCGGCACTGCCACGTGCACGAAGGAAAGTTGATTGTCACATGCCAGAAACCCGGAAGACAAACAGGCAAGGTGACACGTGTCGGGTGATATGGCTTCACATGCCACTTTGGGCACACGTGCCATAGGTTCGCCATCACGGCTATATATTCTTAGATGCTAATAATTGATTAGGAGAATCATTTGTATATCTGCATGTTCCTTTCAGAGAATCAGTTTAGGTTTGTAACTAAGCTAAAATAAAACTCTTGTATATTTTGGCAGGTTTTTAAAAGGAAATCTTTCAGAACAGGATGTGGTTTATGATATTCCAAGAATATTCTAGAATAGAATAGAATAAAATAATAGAATAAAATATTCTAATAGAATATTTTGCATTTCTCTATAATATTCCCTAGCTGAAATATTTTACACATCCCCATGTTTGATGATATGACCTTACTTAATTGTTTCTTTTTAATCTTTAAAATACATTCAGGTATCTTTGCTTCCCATTTAAATAATCTTGATGCACTTGTATTTGCCTGGTTGTATTCAACTAATCCGCATTTCACTGATAATATTTCAGATACTTTCCAATTAGAATAAAGGATATTTCCAATGGTTACATTTTTAAATGAGTCAATGATCTCGCAATGCATTTTAGATTTGTATGTTCTAAATGTTGCATACACAAGTAATTGAACATTTTACTTTTTGATTGTGTCGCTAATAGTATCATTAGTGACAGAGGGGAATGGGTATGCATGTGATATTGAATCCGATTATAACAATAAGAGAAGATGCCACCAATGTGAAACTGCAGATGTTTTGAAGCTATAATTACATTTGGCACATTCTCTTCACTGTTGCCATTTCTTTCTTTACCCTTTGCAGCAAATTATCTTAACAGTTTTTAATAAGCTGAAAGGATTTTATTCAATAGAAGTTGACAGACTTTATTGAGACAAAGGGTTTTTTTTCAACCTAAGGGAAGTACAATACAATACTGGCAGAATATAGCACAATTTTTCACTAGTCTTTGCATGCTACACTTCTCAGTCTGGCAGTACAACGGATATCCTGTAAAGGTACAACATTCTACGGTGTTTACACCTGCCAGCATAAAGAAGATTTTTTTTTGTCTTAAAGTTTTTTATTTTTTATTTTTCTTATACACATATTATAAATGTACATTTTCTTATTCATAGATAATCATACATATTCTCTCTAAATAAAGCACAAAATAAAACTTTTTAATTACTTTTGGAGTTGCTTTTCTATTCTTTCTTTCCCTTTGTTTTACAACAAACCTTCTTCTCTTTTCCCTTTCTCCTTCTCCTTTCCTACTCTCTTCCTCCTCCTCTCCTTCCTCAAAGCTCCTTCCCTTTCCTCTCCCCCACTCCTCTTCTCTTTCCCTCCTTTCTCACCTTTTCTCCTACTCTTATCCCCTAACTTATCTTCCCCTCCTTCTCCTTCCTTCCATCCCTCTCCCTCCTTCACCTCCTCTATCTTACCTTCTATTCCTCTCTTCTTTCTTTCTTCCTTGTTGTACATTATTTCCCTTGTTTGGTATCCGAGCAACTCCAATCTTCTGATAATATATACTTTCTTTTCGATTTCTTTTCTATTTTACCCAATCCATCATTTCATGGTTGTACATTTATATCTATAATCTTCTTTCCTTCATCCCCCCTCCCACAATTCCATCGAAGAATTGAAAGGCAAAAAACAGAGCGTAAAGGTTTCTGGAGTCTACTGAATCATCAATCCAGATTTACAGATTGCAAATCCTGTGATTTCACTATTAGACTGGAGTAAGCTCTGTTCCAGCAGTGGATTTCACATTTTGTTACCACCGGTTCGCCAAGCAGGTGTGTGGGAGCCTTCCACACATGCGCCCAGCCTCAAAAACGTGCCTAAAGAGGACAGCATAGAGCCGGGCCTGGTAGGCCGACCCACCTGCGATTTCCGCTACCGGTTCAGGCGAATCTGTCCGAACTGGCTAGCTACCACCTCTGCTTTGTTCATGATAACAAGTTCTTCTGCGACAACTTGACTGGATTCTTAATTAAAAAGTGGCTTGTGGTTTTTCTTACAGGGGCTATCTTTTGAAATTACCTGTAACTTTCCCGATTAATACTGCTGTATTTAAGATTCACTTAACTGGAGATGCCATGGTGATTATAAGTCCAAGGACCAGTTGTAACTTTATTTTTTTCAATGCTGTTGCAACTTTGAATGGCCACTAACCAAGGCAGTCATTAAATGACGACTATTCCTAATAAAATGCATCTCACCAAATCACGGGCCTTGGTTATAACCTAAGCCATCGGAGGACAAAAGATCATGTAAGGTTTTCTGTGATTCTATCAAAATTTACTAATAGTGTTTTTCCTTACCCTTGTTCAGGTGGCTAATCTTGCTTGCTCAGTATCCACAAATGAAGAAGGAATTAACATTGTCCAAACAGCAGCCAATCACTTGGAGACTTTGTACCCTCAGGTATGACTTCTCTTTTTTACTACCTGTAAATACATAAGTACATAGAACGGTTTTTCATTCACACAACAGTCCTTGCGCTGTTTTCAGGTTGAGAATAGGATTCGTATGCATCCTTGTGAGATGTGTGATATTCCCCCCCATTATCTCTCTCATCTTTTTTGAAGGATACTAGGCTGCTTAAACTAAGAAAAGTTTAGTCTGCTTTAGATCATCCTTTCAGCCTCCAAGTCCTGTTCATTTGAGCTGCAATCTTTGCCTCGATTGATCAGAATATATATTCCCTTTAAACAAAAGTCTTGAGGGTATAATTTATTAGCACTTAAATAAACCTTTCAGAGTTTCCCTCACTGGAGCTTCATTATTCAGGGCTGAAATTGCCTTTTGTAGATAAAATGTAGGAGAGGATCAGAATCTCTTCACTGGCTCCACCCTTGAGATCCATCAAGCTAATCAGGAGCTTACATTCATACAATTGTGCATATAATACAGAGGCACTTTGCCTATAGTGACCAGATTTTAACATTGGTAAAGTGGGACACCATTTTGGTGGGGGGTCTAATTGTTTTTAGTACCGGTTCTGTGGGCGTGGCTTATTTTGGGGTGTGGCTTGGTGGTCATGTGACTGGTGGGCGTGGCTAGCTGCTCATGTGACCCGGTGGCCCTGGCTATGGGCATAGAAACTACTCAGAGGGCTAAAATTTCTGACCGATCCTCGCACTTATGACCATCCTCACATTTATGCCCATTGCAGCATTTTTAACAACCATGTTACTTATTTCACAACTGCTTCTCTTCACCACGGTTACAAGATAGGGTGCAAAATGTAAAATGTGAGGACAGTTGTAGGTGTAAGGACCAGTCAAAAGTGTGAGGACAGGTCAAAAATAACTTTTTCTCTGAGTAGTCCCTATGCACAACATGCTGCAACAGGGATAAATGATGACCGGTCATAAGTGTGAGGACTGGTCAAAAGTGTGAAAGCCTGTCAGAAATCACTTTTTTCAGCCATCTGGGTAGTCCCTATGCACATAGGGACTACCCAGAGGACTGAAAAAAGTGATTTCTGACAGGTTCTCACTGATCAGTCCTCACTCTTATGACGGGTCATCATTTATCCCTATTGCAGCATTTTTAATAACCATGTCACTCATGTCACAACTGCGGTGCTTCATGTGACCGGGTGGGCATGTCCAGGTGGTCATGTGACATAGATTCTTTGCCCTAATGACTGTTTGCTGCAATGTTCTTAAGTGTGAAAAAACAGTCATGTCACTTTTTCAGTGCCATGCTTGTTAAACCAATTACCAGAACAAATCCATTCTCCTCCTCTTTCTCCTTCATCTTTCTCCCCTCTTTCTCTCAATCTTTCTCTCCTTAATCTCTCCTTCTCCTCCCTCTCTTTCTCTCAATCTTTCTCTCCTTAATCTCTCTTTCTCTCCTTCATCTTTCTCCCCCTTTCTCTCTTCATCTTTCTCTCTCTTTCTCTCAATCTTTCTCTCTCCCTCTCTTTCTCTCCATCTTTCTCCCCCCTCTTTCTCTCAATCTTTCTCTCCTTAATCTCTCCTTCTCCCTCTCTCTCTTTCTCTCCATCTTTCTCACCCCCTTTCTCATCTTCATCTTTCTCCTTCTATCCTTCATCTCTCTTTCTCTCCTTCATAATTTTCTGCCCCCCTCTTTCTCTCCATCACTCTTTCTCCAGATGGGTTAGGGTAGGCTGGCGCTGCGTGGGTGGGAGGCAGCCGCAGGACAGTCCTGCTGGGTGGACAGCAGGCCGAGGCGATTGACACACGCTTCGCAGCCCAGTCCAGGCGTGGAGACCTTCCTCCTCCTGCGGGAACCAAGCGACACCCCCGGCCTTCCCACGCACCCACCTTGCTATGAGGGCTCTGCTGCTCCCTGCCGTCGGGATGGGCTTGGCTTGAGGGAACTTTGTCCGCCGGCGCCAGGCAGGTGCAAGGCCGGAGAGTCGAACGGGGCCCGGGCAGAGCAGGAACACGCCTCCGTCTCCCTAGCAACACCCAATTGCCAGCGTGCTTCATCTGCGCAACCAATGGCAAAGCTCTCTTTTTGAGAGGAGGCCAGAGGGAGCCAATCGCGGTGCAGCACGGGAAGCCGTGGCTGGGAATCCTGGGAGCTGAAGTCCACGTGTCTTGAAAGTTGTTGCCTCTGCAGGAAAAAGTGGGCCTTTTTTAAAACGCCATGGGACGCGGGACAAATTTGCCAAAAGCGGGACTGTCCCGCCAAAAGTGGGACGTCTGGTCAGCTTAACTTTGCCTTCTTTTTATATTATGTATTATTCTGGGTGCCAATCAGGGTTCTGACTTCTCAAGCTTTACAAGGCATGATCTCTCTAAGTTCACCTTTGCATCCCACAGGGCAGGGGACACCTGCCCATCCCACTCCAGGCCCTTTCCCTCAAATACTGTCATGTTGTGTGCCTTTGGAAGCATGCCTTTCCCATTGCAGCCAGAGTTGGTATTCATCCGGTTCAGGCCAGTTCGGATGAACCGGTAGTTTCATACCTAGACAAAATTCCAGATGGCCTCTACATGTCAATAAAGGTACATCCTATTCTAGCTCTTTGGCACCACCTAACAATCATTCAAATTGTGCAGCCCAGATATGCCTTTCTAGGCCATAGAGTGCGAGTCAGCCTTGCGGTTTATATAAACTATATGTATAAAAGCAAAAACCACTCATGCCATAATCATGAAATCTCCAGAACCGTAAAGCCTACAAACTTGAAATTTGCCATGTATATTTCTCTTGGCTTCTAGGTGCTCACTAAGAAAGGATTTTTTGAAATGACCATCAGAGCATTAGTATTTCTGATATTATTATAACATGCTCTGATGCTAATTAGTTAGACATTCTACTCCCCCTCCCAACTTGAAAATAACTCTGGAGAGAACAGGATAGCATAGGACAGGCTTCTGTGGGGCAAGCCTGAGGGAGGGGAGAGGAGAGGAGAGGAGAGGAGAGGAGAGGAGAGGAGAGGCAAGGAGAGGCTTCTGTGGGGCAAGGCTGAGGGAGAGAGACGGGGAGATGAGAGGTCGATCGTAACTACTCAATAATTTTCAAGCTGTAGAAATTATTAGACAAAGCGACACAGGTAAAATTGGTATAGGAATGCGGCTTCAGTTCCACTATTGATAAACGCATGCAAGATACCATGGATAATCATGGATAAGCCCATTGCAGATATAAACTGACCTTTGAAAAATGTGTCGCCCATGGATAAGCAGTCATTGAATCGCAGGCAGAAAACTGCAAACGGTTATGTCATCATTTATAAAATCGTGTGATATTCAGATCGTGACAGGCTCTAAAAATCTGAGCTCTGGTTTGCAGAAAAGCCAAACCCAATTTTGGCATGTATTTTGGAACTTAAAATTCTTGGTTTATCAATGAGTATAAGTAATATCTGTTAGCAAACTAGCTTCTCAGCTAGCAGTAATATAATAATCCAGAACTGCCAAGACTCCTGATACAGAGCATGATTCAGAGATGGGCCAATTTGAAAAGAACATTCAAACATCTAAATAAATTTGGAAGCATTGTCATCATTCAATGGGAAATTTCTGATTTCTGTATCATCTCTTAACCCTGGAAGACTGAGTCAAATAATGCTTCTCTTCTTAGATTAACCACGATAGTGGTTGCTGTTGTTTATAAGGCTAAAACATTGAAACACAAGTTAGTGCGTCAACGTATTCATATTCTAAGGCCTGAGAACTCCATTTTTGTGTGTGTCTTTGGGCTGTGAATAATCTCATGAAACGGTTGACGGGAGGGCTGCTCATTCAAACATGGTGGTTGTGGAGGATATAATTGGTTACAAACTACCATAGAGATGTCAATGTGGAAATACGTGGCTCAAAGTCCCCATTGTTTTATACCGACAAGGATATATATGTTGATGATAGTGAAATCATCCTAATAGGAAGGCAGAAGTTAATGCATCCAGCCTGGTCAGGGTGAAAGCCCTGTGGAATTTCATAGTGGTGATAGAAAAATGGCAAAATTCCATTGGAAAAGACTCCAATTGCAGCAAGTGTGATGTGGATATGAACTGAGATTCACATCAGTTCAAAAATCAGCGCCCCAAATATGTTGTTGAAGGATACTTGGCTTTATTGCAAACTAATGGGGAAAGGCTGCTTCTGATAGCCTGTTTATGTCCCCATTCACCTTCTGCAATGAACAGGGTGTCAGCTTTGGAAGCCATATTAGTCCCGGAAGCTTCCACGCTGTCACCTTCTCGTGTGTGGGAAAGTAGGAGGAGGGGGGATTTAGTAGAGGGAATGTATTTAGACAAAATAGCATTCTTCCTTTTGGTCAAGGTCAGGACGATCCTGCATCTGGATAAGGAGTGGTTGGAGTGATGTCTCGAGATGGGACAGATGGTGATTGGAGCATGTGATGGACTGATGGTTGAGGAGATGGTTTTGGTGGTTTTGATTTACTGAGGTTTTCAGTAAAGTCTCAGATTCAGGTTTTCCCAGATGTGCCAGTAAACCTACTCTAATAAATGGAACTTTGAGAAAATGCTTGCCTTGGAATTTTTAATTGGAGTTGGGGTTTTCTGGAACACTGACACAGGTTCCCTGGTTTATGGCTCTCATATTATTCTGTTGATTTCAGTGTGTGTCTCTTGCTCTTGATTTTTGTCCTACATTATCTCCTACTCTGATGTCTATGGAGATTCTCAGTCATCCAGGTCATAGTTATCCCAAAGGTGCTTTTTTCAAGAGGCAATGGGTCTTTCTTGTTTTTCTCTGAAGATGTTTCGCTTTTCATCCAAGGAGCTTCTTCAGCTCTGACTGGATGGTGGGGGAATGGAAGGATTTATATTCCTTGCAGACAGCTGGTCATTTGCATTCTTTTAGAGCAGGGGTCTCCAACCTTGGCTACTTTTAGACTTGTGGACTTCAACTCCCAGAATTCCTCAGCCAGCAAAGAATTCTGGGAGTTGAAGTCCACAAGTCTTAAAGTAGCCAAGGTTGGAGACCCCTGATTTAGAGAGTCTTTGAGGCCTCCTAGAGGTTTGACTGTGTCCTCAGGGTCACATGGGTAGTAAAACAAGGTGTGGAGCCTTCTTGGAACTGCTGAAAGGACTGTGGAAACCTTCTTTTTCTGCAGGAATGTTTTCTGCCCTATGTCCCTTTTGTTGGAAGTAATATCCATCTGTTCAGTTCCAAGCTGGGAGAAAGACACTGGAAACATGGGGGCTGATTGGAAAAAGGGTTTAATGGTGAACAGTACCACCAAGCACATGGTCCTGGTGCAGATCACCACATGGAGCTAAGAGTGGGTTTTTTTATATACCTCCTCTTCGGCTTTGCACTTGAGCTTCCTGTTCCTGTGCAAGAACATGTATTCTATTGGCTGTTGTCAGACTCCCATGGGGTTATGTGGGGTCATGTTTTTCTGAGATAAGTTTGTTTGAAATTTGCTGGGTGATGCAATGTCCTTAGGAGATTTTCCAATGCAGTGAGCTCTGCTGCTAGATAATCTTATTATGTTCTGGATGGTCATGTCTTAATCCCATCACTCTGGAGCTGAAGGTCTTTTATCTTGTAGATAGGATGGCCCACTCTTTCTTTATGGGCACTAAATATCTGCTGGGGGCAGGAAGCTGTGGCTGAGTTTCTCTCTCCCTTAAGATTTCTATTTCTCTTTTAGGGGAATACAATATTCTGCCTTTTAAAATATTTATCAAAGTATTTCATTCTTCTAGGAGAGGTGACTTCCCTCACTTCCCTCACATTCAATTACTGTTGAATGCAGGCATGGGCTGTTGGGGATGAGTCTGTGTTGTCTCCATCTCAAACTGACTACAAACTGCAGACTACAAGACCATTTGCACTTTAGTTTGAGATGGAGACAACTCAAACTCATCCCCAACAGCCTGCGCCTGTGCAGGGCAGAGAACATCCTGTAAGGAACACAGCTCCACAGCACAATCCTTTCAGCCGTTCCAAGAAGGCTCCATATGCATTTGCACTACTCAAGTGACCCTGAGGACATAGACAAACCTCCAAGTAGCCTCAATGGATGTTGTGACCTAGGCCCAAGTAGTTATTACCAGACACAATCAGTCCTAAACAAACATATTTTATTAGAACAGCTAAGAATTACTTCATTCTCAGGCTCATCCCAATCAAGTCCGAAACAAAGTCCCTCAGAAAAAGTCCTTTGGCCTTATCACAAACCTTTGTCTTCTTTGGCACCCTGCCAAAGGCTTTTCTTGGCAAAGCCCCACAAAGTTCAGAAACAGGAGATAAGAAACAATTGCAGCAACGTTGCTTTCCTGCAAAGAACCTAAGAGCCATTGCTGCTCTTTTAACCCTTACGGGAGGGACCAATCATCTCCTGGCCTTACTCCCGAGTTATCCTTTTTGCTTTAGCTGCTCTTGCCTTCTGGCAGCTCTTTGCATGCGTGCACTAGGAACAGGCTCCTCCTGTTCCTCTGCCTCTCTGTTGTCTGCTTCTGGAGGCTCTGGAGTCCATGCATCGCTACCAGCTGGCCCTGGCCCCATCTCTGCCTCCGATGCAGAACCCTCATCCAGGTCTTCCCCTGACTCTAGGACTAGCCCATTGTCCTCCCCAGTGTCCTCACTATCCGACTCCGCTGCCAGCTCTGCAGGCTGCTGGCAGACCATAACAATGGCTCTCTAAAAGAATGCAAATGATCAGCTGTCTGCAGGGAATAGAAATCCTTCCATTCCCCACCATCCAGTCAGAGCTGAAGAAGCTTCTTGGATGAGAAGTGAAATGTCTTCAAAGAAAAACAAGAAAGACCAGTTGCCTCTTGAAAAAGCACTTTTGGGACTCCCACTCTGATGAGTTCTAGCTCTTTTATCTTTATCTCATAGGCCACTGGCTTTGGCCTGGGCTTTTGTTGCTTTGCTTGGGGTAAAAGAGAAGAAGCAACACAGGAATATGAATGAAACAAACAAAAGGTTAAAAAGTTATGATGTTTATGTAGTTGCTTACCAAGAACATCTAAATTATATTAAAGTAACTAAAATATCTTTACAATCCCCAAGGCATGTCACAAATTTTGATCACCCCTCATGTCTGGAAATTGAAAGTTGCAGAGAATTAGCTGCAAATTCTGTGCAACTCATTTTTAAAAAATAGAATTAACAAACTTTGCAAAAGACTTTACAGATTGTTGCAACCATCTGTTTTTATCTTTACATCCATTGTTGCTTTATGGAAGCACAAATAAGAGACACATTCCTCCATAGTCGTATTTTTCTTAATGCCTCAATGCAGGTGAGCTCTATATGCTATAATTATATTTTAACACTAATCTAATATTATATGACAATTAAAAACATCAATCACAATACTTTTCAGAAGCATACTTTGCCTTTTTAGATTATGAAAGCAACTTGGCAAAGATAACCTTTTTATGAATAGAACTATATTTATTGTTCCAAAAAGCCCATTAAAAAATTGTACAGTAGCCAATAAATGTGAAAAACACTGAAATTATGTGTGGGATATTTGGAACTTTTTCATTGAGCAGATTTACTATAATCCAAAGATAATTTTACACATAGTTAATGCCATTTTGTTACCAATTTGCATGCTATCCATTTCCCGTTTGGTTTTTGAAAACTAAAAAGTTATCTGGGATTATTTCTGATTGTCCTTGTAGATCACATTGTGAATAGGATGATCAATTTACTCATATATAGAAATTCCTATCTTCTCTAGATATCTACCATCCATTTTAATACTTACCAGAGTGTTTGCAGGTTGTTGTTGTTGCTGTTGTTAGTTCCGAAGTTGTGTCCGACCCATCGCGACTCCATGGACAATGTTCCTCCAGCCCTTCCTGTCCTCTATGATCCTCTGGAGTCCATTTAATCTCACGCCGACTGCTTCAGTGACTCCATCTAGCCACCTCATTCTCTGTCGTCCCGTTCTTCTTTTGCCCTCAATCGTTCCCAGCATTAGGCTCTTCTCCAGTGAGTCCTTTCTTCTCATTAGGTGGCCGAAGTATTTGAGTTTCATCTTCAGGATCTGGCCTTCTAAAGAGCAGTCAGGGTTGATCTCTTCTAGGACTGACTAGTTTGATCACCTTACAGTCCAAGGGACTTGCAGGAGTCTTCTCCAGCCACATAGTTCAAAGGCCTCAATTCTTTGGTGCTCAGCCTTTCTTATGGTCCAACTTTTACAGCCATACATTGCAACTGGGAAAACCATAGCCTTGACTATACGCTTTGCAGAGTTATATTAAAAAAAAGGTCAAGATGGCTGCCAGAATGGTTCATGTGACACACATTGTCAGACTAAGCCCAAGAACAATATGGAACAGTTCCGCCAAAATTCAGTTCTTTATTTGCTAATACATAACAGACAGAATCTTGCCAGACTAAACCCTTATTACCCTCATGGATACCCATAATGGAAATACCCTGAGAGATAGCCCTGGAGTCGCTATCCAAATTCTTGTTCTCAGCCTCCTATCCATCTCTGGGCTGGGCTGCCTATTGTTCACCCTCTATCCCCCTCTTTCTGGAATGTGCTCAGAGGTGGGATTTACTTATCTTCCCTACCGGTTGGCAAATGTGACCACACACTACCACTCATGCTCGGCCTTCTATGCATGCTCTTTGCTCTCTTGCGCGTCGCACAGCCTCCAAAACATGGCTAAATAGGATGGCATTACATCTGGGCAGGTGGGCAGAGCCTACCGCAGTTGGCACTACTGGAACTGGACAGAACCAGCTAAATCCCACCACTGGATATGCTCCCTCCTTCCCAGGAAGCTGCTGCCTCACTCTAGTCCTTCATACCAGCTCCTCCTCTGTGGCCTTCATTTTTCACACGCATAAAAATCAAGCAGAGCTTGAATCACACCACCACAGCTAACAACTTGACTTTCTTTTTTCACCCATACCCAGCAGACACCCCTGATACTTACATATCTTGACATGACCTGATTGGGCAACAGTAAACAAAATTTTCTGCATAAAAATATATTCAAAAGGGAATATATTTATATATTTACATCCTGAGGGGGGGAGGGAATCATGCCTTTGGAAATGACTGAAGACAACAAAGAGTTTGTACCTGGAAAAAAAATTGGAACTTCGTGTTAGCGTTATATTTTTCAAAACATAAAATGTATAATGCATTGATAAAAATACTGTAGGAAAAGCCGTACACAAACTAAATACGTTAAGGGAGTAATACAAATGCAACTTTCCAGCTTGTAGCTTATTCACATGATAGAATTACAGACTGAAATAATACAGGAAAACCTGTGTTTAAAAAATGCACATTGGTATTGTCCATTTTTAATGGATTAAGCCGTAACAAGTTTTGCTTAGATAATAATTGTTTTGTTCGGTTTCCTCTAATTAAGGCAAAATCACAGAGGAAACTCTGCTTCTAAGACTAATTTTGAGACAAGAGAAGTAATGAGTCTTTTTCAACCACAATTTGTTCTACTATGGCTTGCGGTTGAAAACGCCTCAATTTTTTATATACATATTTTACATTTCTATTTTCTCACACACACACACACACACACACACACACACACACACACACGTATGTATGTATGTATGTATGTATGTATATATATATATATATTAGTTTTCTGAGGTTTTCACGGGTGTTTGTATGTAGTCTTTGGTTATTCGGGTTTTCTCCCGCGTAAAATTGGAAGTGTCTTGGCGATGTTTCGACAAAGTCTCATTCGTCATCTTCAGGCTTCGGCTTCGTGCTTCTGTGTGATTGCAGCTGTTTCTTCCTTTTTAACTGCTAGTGGGGGTTTGAACTGATTGGGTGGGAGCTTGGCTGTGCTCTGATTGGATGGGGTTTTTTTTGTGCTCTGATTGGCTGGGGGTGTGTCCTGTTTGGGTGGGGGCTTGGTTGTGCTCAGATTAGTCTGAGTTGCAAGGGGATTTGAGCTGGTGAGCTGCATAGCTGTTGTTTGGCTTCGTGTTCGTGTTCGTGCTACATCTTCATAGTGGGTGTCAATCTGCTGCATGTATCGATTGGAGGGGTTTGAAATGGCCAAAGACCTACGTATATATATACGTAGGTCTTTGGAGGGGTTTGAAATAACCAAAGACCTACATATATCTTTATATATATATAAAGATAAAGGTTCCCCTCGCACATATGTGCTAGTCGTTCCCAGCTCTAGGGGGCAGTGCTCATCTCCGTTTCAAAGACAAAGAGCCAGCGCTGTTCGAAGTCGTCTCCGTGGTTATGTGGCTGGCATGACTCAATGCCAAGGCACACGGAATGCTGTTACTTTCCCACCAAAGGTGGTCCCTATTTTTGTACTTTCATTTTTTATGTGCTTTCGAACTGCTAGGTTGGCAGAAGCTGGGACAAGTAACATGAGCTCACCCAGTTACGCCGCACTAGGGATTCAAACCGCTGAACTGCCGACTTTTCGATTGACAAACTCAACGTCTTACCCACTAAGCCACTGCGTCCATGTATGTGTGTGTGTGTGTGTGTGTGTGTGTGTGTGTATTTCTAGTCTCAAGACATTCATACCATTTTTTCCAGATTATATAGTAATCTATTTCTTCTTTTTCTTTAATTTCTTTTGTTAATTTGTCCATCTCGGCACATTCTAAAACTTTTCCTATTACTTCTTCATCTGTTGGTGTCCTTTCCTGTTTCCAATTTTGTGCATATGTTATTCGTGCAGCTGTTATGATGTGTAAAATCACATATTTTATTTCTTTAGTGTATGTCCTCGTGAATATTCCTAATAAAAAAGTTTCCGGCTTTCTTTCAGTTGGTTGGTCTATTATTTTTTTCTAAACATTTCTTTATATTTGCCCAGAATTATTTTGCCGCCGGGCATGTCCACCATAGATGGTAATATGTTCCATGCATTTTCTTACACTTCCAACACATTGAGGTATTATTTGGGAACATCTTTGCAATGAAAAAACAAAACAAAACAGTAAGAGAGATATGGGGGGAAAGGTATAAAACGAAAAGAAGACCACTAAGAAACATTGGTTAAAAAGTGGATATATTTATATGTTGTATGTTGTGTGTTTGTCATATTGTGTTATAATAAAATATTAAACATTTTTTTAAAAAAGAAAAAAAAAGAAAATGCCTCAATTTTCCCCTATATATTATTTGCTTTCTTCCACAGATGCCTGAGGTACACTTGGATTTTCTTCCCCTTAAACAATCCCCTTAAAATCGTAAATCTTATTCAGCATGTAATTGAAATGTTTACTAGTTCTGTCCATCTTGAATCTATTAGGACACATAGACTGTGTGTTAGACACAGGGAGCCATTGCTTTTCCTGCTTAACAGTATTTTCCACACACACTGAGCATTGAACAAGGGCAGAGAAATTGGGTAAAAGAAGGAGTCAAATGAGCTGCTCACCATCTGCCTTCAACCTGGCAAAGCAGATGTTGTTTCTCTAACAATGTCAACATTTTCTTAAGTGCCATTTCCAGCCATCCAATAAGGGTATTAATTAAAGGTACATATCATTATCTTGAGATTGGTGTTGTTAAAATGATAATGACATTTTGAAAAAGCAGGGGAAAATGCTCTAATGCTATTTTTATTGCGGTTGCTGCAGTTTTACTCCTGTAGAATGGAAGTCGGTGTAAATTTCTTCTAGGGGAGCATATTTAGGAGTGAAATATTCATTTTAGTAAGGCCTATCTTGATTAGAATTATTGCCATTCATACTAGAGAGATTTAATACACCCCTCTAAATCTCAATGCTTAATTTCTTTTCTAATGTTACATTAAAATGCACAGTTCCTGGAGCATGATTTGTTCATGGAACCAGAAGGTAGGAACAGCTTTACAGAAGTAGAAGGGATCTTAGAGGTCTTCTAGTCCAATCTCCTGCTTGAGCAGGAGATCCTATGCGCTTTAAGATCTTGGTTACCACCTTTAAAGCGCTCCATGGCTTAGGGCCCGGGTACTTACGGGACCGCCTGCTGTTACCTTATGCCTCCCACCGACCCGTACGCTCACACAGAGAGGGTCTTCTCAGGGTGCCATCTGCCAAACAATGTTGGCTGGCGGCCCCCAGGGGTAGGGCCTTCTCTGTTGGAGCTCCTACTCTTTGGAACAAACTTCCCCCTGGTTTACGCCAAGTGCCTGATCTTCGGACTTTTCGCCGTGAGCTGAAAACGCATTTATTTATTCAAGCGGGACTGGCTTAAAAGTTTTATTAAATTTTAATTGGGGTTATTTATGAATTTTAAGGGTTTTAAATTGTTTTTAAATATTTCGGCCATTTATGTAATATGCTTGGTTTTAAGTTTCTGTTTTAATGTTTATATTGTGGGTTTTTATGATCTGGCTGTACACCGCCCTGAGTCCTTCAGGAGAAGTGCGGTATAAAAATCTAATAAAATAAAATAAATAAAAATAAATAAATATATTATTCCAAATAAAAAGCTGTCCAATCTCTTCTTTAAAACCTCCAGTGATGGAGCACCCACAACTTCGGAAGACAAGTTGTTCCACTGAATACAGGTAGTCCTCGACTTATAACAGTTCATTTAGGGACTGTTTGAAGTTACAACAGCACTGAAAAAAAGTGACTTAAGGCCATTCTTCACACTTAAGACTGTTGCAGCATTCTCATAGGGGTCCATTCTGACCCTATTATAATTTCAAGATTTAATTTGAAATCTCACTGTTTGTTAACAGCAACTAACTGTACTATAGGTATCCTGGAGTTTGTTGCTATTAGTGGAAAATTCGAATAATGACAAATTACAGATATAAAAATAGCAAATTCATAATTCAATGTGACTTGCAGAATATAGGGCCAAATTGAATAAGTTTTTTAAATATTATTTTATTCTGTATTTATTCTGTTGTTTTTTATCTGGCTGTAAACCACCCTGAGTCCTTCGAGAGAAGGGCGGTATAAAAATGTGATTAAATAAATAAATATAAATAAATAATAGAAAAATAGAGGTGGAAGCAGGGGTGACATGTTCCGAAGTCTGCTACCGGTTCGCTTCACAACCAGTTCGCTGCACGTATGCTGCACGATGCGCACCAAACGCATGCTTTACATGCATGCTCACCGCAGGCGCTACTGCGCAGTGCTGAAAAAGGAGGATTAAGAAGCCTTTTCTAAGGTAAGTAGAACAGCGAGGGGGAAAAACAGCTGTGTCGCTCAATTTAGATTCGCTAGAAAGCAGGATTTCCTGCTTTTTAGCGAATATAAATCACACGGCACAGCTGATCATCAGAAATACTGGTTCATCCAAACAGGTAGCATTTTTCTTTTACTATCCGTTTGCCTGAACTGGTAGCTTTTATTACTTCCGGTTCAGGCGAACTGGTCCGAACTGGTAGCATTTCACCCCTGATTGGAAGGGACCTTGGCGGGTGGGTCTTCTAATCTAGTCCCCTGCTCAAGCAGGAGACCCTTGCCGGTACCAGACCTAAACCATTCCAGACAAATGGCTGTCCATGCTCTTCTTAAAAACCTCCAGTGATGGAGCACTCACAATTACTGGAGGCAAGCCATTTAATCATTTCTTCTTTGGAAGCTTTGGTCTATTCATATTAAAAAAGTCTGAATGCCTTTTGTGCCTGGATGTTTCCTTTTTAATCTTTCCTTTTCACCTGGTCATCTGCATTCTAACATTTCTTTCACATAATTGGCAAAAGATAGTGCATTCATACAAAGCACAACTAGAAAATGAATTGGGATAATGCACTTTTATTGATAAAGTAGATCATCCGTAGTTGTTTAACAAAGTAGCTGATTCCTTAGGCAGCAGGATCCTGTCAACTTTTATCCAATGCAATTTAAGGAGGCCTTCTGCCAATTCTCCAAAAAGGGAGATTTCTAAGAGACATTTCCTCCCTTTTCCCTTGAAGGAAAAAAAAATACCTCTAGTTGTGAACAGACAAAATTGCTTTAGTGTACTATTTGTATTTGGAAACCAACAACTGTAAAAATATGCAGGCAGCAATACATAATACACAGGAACAAAGATATCTTAAACCACAGTGAGCCTGTGCTCACTGTGCTGAGTGTGTGCTGAGATGTCAAAAACATCAATCATTCTCTCATTCAATGATCTAAATAGCTCCCTTACAGGAACATACCTTTCAAAGCATGGTGCATTTTGAAGCTGTACAAATCTCACCCTCACCACAGCTGCTTTTGCAGAAGTCTTTGGTGTCAGGGTTCCAAGTAACACCCCCAACCGAATAAGACTCTGAGGGCAGCAATTCCACAAAATTCCATTCTGTTAGAGATGTCATATCGGCACATCTGGGAAAACCCAAATCTGGAAGCACCCTGGGTTTTCCCCACCCAAAGGAAAGTCAGTCCCTTCCCCTGCACCCACATGTCCATCACATGATCCAGTCAATCCACCGTACCAATTGGAGATGTTTCCCAGTCACGCCTCTCCAGTTGGAGGCTGAACGTCCTTGACTCCCAGGGAAAAGAATGTTATTTTGGCTATCTATCTCTACCACTCCATGCAACCCACCCACCCCCTCCCAGTTTCCCACAGCAGGCCTATGCACTAAATGTGGCAGCCCTGAAGATCCAAAGAGAAAGATGGCCTCCAGGGCTGACACTTGGTTGCAACTCATTTCACTTTCTCCTCAACTTTTTTTCTTGGACCAGTTTGTTCTTGTTCTTCTTTCAGCCAGGCATCTTTGCATCCTCTATGCTCATCTTCAGTGCACCTCGCTGGCAATCCTCCCTGGCCAAGCACATACCAAGCATATCCTATTGATGAAACATGCCAACCTCTTTTCCACGATGGCAAGTGTACCAAGCAATTCAAATTCTTTTGCAACCCCCAGCAGTTCCTTTGTAGCTGACAGAAGGTATGCTGGCTGGTTTGAGTACACAGAAGAAAAATCTTGTGCTTTCCCCCCTTTTAATTCTATTCCACAAAAAGTCCTTCTGTCTTTTCTTTGCTTTAAAGCTTTATCTGTTGTTCTCTTTATCTCCTTAAGCTGCCTCTAGGCAAACAATTTTCTTTTCTTTCTTCTTTTCTCAGCTATTGCCTTCAGGCTTCTGCATCTTTTTCCCACCGAGTATCTATTTGTCTCTGGGTCAAGTAAAGTCCTCTGCATCTGCAGTTCTTTATGGATTTCCCAAACTCTCAGTTTAAGTGCTTTCCACTGTAATTTTTAGGAGAACATCTCTTTCCTTTCTTGAGTTCTCTGTTCTTTTTTTTCTCACAGGTTCCTCAATGCCCACCAACGGTCTCCATATCTATTTTTTAAATTCCTTTGTTTTTTTTTAACAAGTCAATGTATTTGCTTCTTGCGACAATCCCAGTTTGTTTTAGGATTATCCATTTCCCAACTATTTTCCATCTCCGTAACCTTGTTAGGACACTTCCACCAACTTGGGAATGTCCATTTTGCAGCCGTGTTAATCATCATCATCATTCATCATCATCATCATCATCATCATCATCATCATCATCCAGATCTTGTTCATGGGAACATAAAGTGGAAAAAGTTACAGAAAATGAGAAGGTGAAGATCTCGTGGGACTTTCGAATACAGATGGATCGTCACTTGGAACACAACATACCAGATATCACAGTTGTGGAAAACCAAAACGTACAATTTATTGACACCACGGTACCGAGAGATGCCAGAGTCAAAGAAAAAGAGCTGGAAAAAAATCACGAAATATTGCGACCTGGCCATCGAAACTACGTGGCTATGGATGAAACATGTAACAGTGATATCCATTGTCATCAGGGCACTTGGTACCATGTCCAAGAATTTTATAAGATGCATCAACAAATTGCAGCTTCCTGTAATAACACCAGCAGAACTGCAAAAAAACAGCGCTACTTGGAACATCATACATCTTAAGAAGGTACTTGGTTGATACCTAGGACACTGACAGCAACCCCTATCAACCATCAGCACCAGTCAATGGTATTTGTGATGCATTTTTGAATGTTCAGTTGACTGAGTTTCCTGTTTAATGAATAAAGTAAATAATCCAGATCTTGTTAATATTGTAATAGTGCTGGAGAGTAGATTTATATCAGCCTCAGCAGTGATGCAGCTGAAAATGCAGTGATATTTTTAAATATTATGATCCATGGAGCTTGTAGAAGAAGGTTACCCTGTTTCACCCAGCTTCCTAGCCCCTAACGAGTCCCTGCGGATTTTACTCCTCTAATCTTTGCCAACTATAAGGGGAAGTGCTCATCTCCTTATCTTGTCCGAAGACATTTCTGTGGTCATGTGGCCAGCATGACGTCATGGAATGCTGTTACCTCCCTGCTGAAGTGGGTACCTATTAATCTGCTAGTCCCTAGCCCCTGAGCTTTTCTTGAATGGGGAATGGTACCTTGACAGCTTTGTGGCTGAACTGCTAAGACATTTTTGTGGAAGCAAACAAGTACACTCAACATGAAAGAAGGGCATGGTGGCGGTGTGTGTGTGTGTATTGCATGTTCATTTTTCTACTCCATGACCTAGAGGATAAAGGGCAGGATAAGGTTATCTGCAGTGGTGGGCTGCAACCGGCTGAACAACCGATTCAGTGAGCGCGCACTTCTGCGCGCAGCGTTCAAAATACAGCCGTTTGTAGCTCAGCTGCTTACCTTCTAAGGCAGCCCTGGTAAGTAGAACGGTGGAGGCATGGAAATCAGCTGTGCCGCATGAGTCAGCTGAGGCCAGAAAGAAGGAAATATAGGACAGAATAGGGTGGAGGTGGGTGGGCGGGGCCAGTTGATCATCAAAAC
This sequence comes from Ahaetulla prasina, assembly GCF_028640845.1. Lineage (NCBI taxonomy): Eukaryota > Metazoa > Chordata > Lepidosauria > Squamata > Colubridae > Ahaetulla > Ahaetulla prasina. The sequence goes on along the minus strand of NC_080544.1, from coordinate 19,312,930 downwards.
TACTGGTTTGCCCAAACCGGTCTGAACCGGCTGAATCCCACCCCTGGTTATCTGGCACGATTGGCTGTTTGTTTCCAGGTTCCTGAACACACGAGTAGGAAGGATAACTCTTGTTTGAAACTGTTTTAAAAACTGAAAAGTGTGACAAATCAGCAAAAACTATCTCAGAATTATACTCTGTGTGCATCTGTATAGTTTTTGCTAAAAGTGGCAACATCAGTTTCTCTCTTATCCCGAGCTAAAGACCTTATGCACTTAGCATATTTCAATGACTTTAGAGTCCAAAAAACAAAACGTGACAATTTCCTGTTTTTGTGGCTCATTTCAAGAAATTCCTAAATATTCTGAGCTCTGTGCAAAGTACTAAATGCTCATTGGTCGAAGGCAGTTGGAACTGAAACTGTGGCATCACCTACAGGGTAGTTATTAAAATTTATAAACAATTAAAAACTAAGAAACAATTAATTAAGATTCAATCTGATAACATCCTTTTTTTCTTTCTCTTTTTCCCTTCCTCTTATATAGCTCGAAATAATGATTATAATAAACAACTAAGTAGATATTGAGTAATCATCACCAATTATGCTCAGAGTGTGCCAGGTACAACTTCATTATTATAGTGCACGCTTCTGTCTTTTATCGATTTTTAATTATCTTGATATTTCAATATACTGGATTCTAATGCTCTAATACAGGGGTGTCAAACTCAAGGCGCGAGCCAGGGTGGTGAGATCTGGACCACAGGGCTGCTCTGGAAACAGCAAAGGACCAGCCTTCTGGTGCATTTGCCAGCAAAAATGTGGCCCTCCCGAACTCCGTTTTCACTTTCAGAGGGTTGCAGGAGGCTGTCACAGCCGAAAATGGACCTCGGGAGGCTATTTTCGCTGGCAGAGTTCTTGGGCCACCACAGGCACCCCTGACATGAATGAAGTTGAGCTGGCTATGCCCATCCTGCCCACGCCCATCCCGGCCCTCCAAAGTCAAACACAACCCTGATGTGGTCCTCAGTCAGGGGTGAAATCTAAATTTTTTCACTACCAGGTCTGTGGGCGTGGCTTGGTGGGGGTCATATGACTGGGTGGGCGTGGCTATGTAACCATCTGATTGGGGGATCAAAAGACAGAAACTCATTAACAATGTCCTGCTGGAGCAGGATTGGACTAGATGACCTCTAGGTCCCTTCCAGCCCTGGATTATCCTCTGAAGCTGCGTCTAGTGCCAGGTTTGTACTCCTTCCTTCCTTCCTTCCTTCTTTCCTTCCTCCTTCCTTCCTTCCTTCCTTCCTTCCTTCCTTCCTTCCTTCCTTCTTTCCTTCCTCCTTCCTTCCTTCCTTCATTGCCTCCCACCCTCCTTTCTCTCTCTCTCTCTCTCTCTCTCTCAAAAATGAAAAACCCCCCACACACCCGTTTTGCAAAAAGAGACTCCCCCACCCACACCTCCGTAAAAAAAAGGCTCCAACAATTCTATGCCACAGCTGTGATCCTCAGAGCCTTTTTTTACCTTTTAAAAGCATTTTTTACACAACCTATTCAGGCAATAGGTTGTAAAAAATGCTTTTAAAAGGTAAAAAAAGGCTCTGACGATCACAGCAGTGGCGCATGATCATCAGAGCCTTTTTTTTTTACCTTTTAAAAGCGGGAAGTAACAACACCCGGGTGGGTGGCTACCGGATTGCTGAACTACCAGCCATGATCTCTACCGGATCACGCGATCCAATCCGATCTGGGAGCATTTCACCCCTGCCCTCAGTGAAATCCAGTTTGACACCCCTGGGCTAGGTTGAACTTTGAGTTTTTAGAAAAAGCTACATTAATGGGTCAAGGCAGGATGGAACCTGCAATTCCCAGCTGAACAGAAGCATTTGCAAAAAATCTCAGTCCCTGTAGTCAACTGACAAAAATACCCAGCTGTTCAGAATACATGAGGGTGAGTTCAAGATCTCTCTTTACACCAGGAAGAATTATCAGCAATATGGAGCTCACATCCTGCTACCTTTCAGCCACAATATCTGCCAACCATACCATCTCTTCTGTGATTATTGAGGTAAGACAGGATAGGTCTTAGTGTCACAGGCCAAGAGCCAATGCAATCCTAAATTGCATTAACAGAGGGACACAATCAAGATCAAGTGAGGTACTAATACCACTCTATAAAGCCTTAGTAAGACCACGCCAAAGTACTGCATCCAGTTTTGGTCACCACACTATAAAAAAGATGTTGAGACTCTAGAAAAAGTGTAGAAAAGAGCAACCAAGATGATTAGGGGACTGGAGGCTAAAACATACGATGAACGGTTACAGGAACTGGGCATGGCTAGTCTAGTGAAGAGAAGGACCAGGGGAGACAGGATAGCAGTCTTCCAATATTGGAAGGCCTGCCGCAGAGAGGAGGGGGTCAACCTATTTTCCAAAGCACCTGAAGGCCAGACAAGGAATAATGGATGGAAATTGGTCAAGGAGAGATTCAACCTAGAAATAAAAAGAAATTTTCTGACAGTGGCGACTAAAACACATGAAGAACGGTTAAAGTTTTCTTGCAATCTTCACAAAATGTAATAAAGGATTTGATTTGGATTTGGAATCCTAAGATTGAAAAATGGAATGTGTTGAAAATTAGAGAGACGTCAGGCGGCCTTGAGACTATCTCTGCCATACTTGTTGATTGGCTTCATCCAATAGTCAAAGGAGGAGTATCCTACCCAAAAGACGGGACTGGTGATGAATCTGTTTAAATGTGATTGGAGACTTTTGGGAGATAATGTCCAATCAAAGAACTATCTAACTATCTAACAAAATGAAATTCAACAGTGAAAAAAGTAAGGTTCTACATTTAGGCCAAAAAACCAAAATGCACAGGTACCGGATATGTGGTACCTTGCTCAATAGTAGTAACTGTGAGAGGGATCTTGGAGTCCTAGTGGACAACCATTTAGATATGAGCTAGCAGTGTGCAGCAGCTGCCAAAAAAGCCAACACAGTTCTGGGCTGCATAAACAGAGGGATAGAATCAAGATCACGTGAAGTGTTAATACCACTTTATAATGCCTTGGTAAGGCCACACTTGGAATATTGCATTCAGTTTTGGTCGCCACGATGTAAAAAGGATGTTGAGACTCTAGAAAGAGTGCAGAGAAGAGCAACAAAGATGATTAGGGGACTGGAGGCTAAAACATATGAAGAACGGTTGCAGGAACTCGGTATGCCTAGTTTAATGAAAAGAAGGATTAGGGGAGACATGATAGCAGTGCTCCAATATCTCAGGGGTTTCCACAAAGAAGAGGGAGTCAAGCTATTCTCCAAAGCACCTGAGGGGAGGGCAAGAAGCAATGGGTGGAAACTAATCAAGGAGAGAAGCAACTTAGAACTAAGGAGAAATTTCCTGACAGTTAGAACAATTAATCAGTGGAACGACTTGCCTCCAGAAGTTGTGAATGCTCCAACAATGAAAATTTTTAAGAAAATGTTGGATAACCATTTGTCTGAAATGGTGTAGGGTTTCCTGCCTGGGCATGGGGTTGGACTAGAAGACCTCCAAGGTCCCTTCCAACTCTGATATTATTATTATTAACTAGAAATGATTTGAACTGGACAATTATAAAATTGGAGAAGACATGAATTTGAGAAGACATGAATAGAACTGGAGAAGGTTTATTCTGTAATTCTGCAAGACATGAATAATCCTTTCTGCTTTGCACTGTTTTGCAGTCATTGGGGGTCAATTTCTGGTGTGCCCTTTACTGACTGTCAGTTTCTAGGCTATATGATGGTCAGTCACAGCTCCCGAAAGTGAGCTACACTCCAGATCTATTTTCAGAAGAGATCAATAAACAGTGGATAACATTGTTGTAAAGGAATAATTCAGGTTCCCAGGCTTAGGAGTGGCTAAAAAAACAACTTGAAGGCGGTAGCCTCTGTTAACTTTTACTGAGTTTGAAGAAGTAATTGTCATTAATTTTTGATATCTGGAATTTCATCATTCAGATGAAAATTAGGCAAATAAATCACAGTGCAGAAATGTCTACACGTTGGCGATTTTAAAGTCACTTTATATTTTTCTGTTTCCTTAGCTGATATTCTTTCATTCCTTTTCATCACCTTTCCTTTCAATATGAAAACCATTTTCCTACATGTTTTAGGAGACAATAAAAAATCCTTGTATGTATAGAACAGATGACTCTTTCATTATAAGAACACAAAGCCTCTGGCTATTTTTTCCCCCAAGTACTCATTTATTTTGTATAAATGTTTATAGCCATACAGCTACTCACTGAAAGAATTTCTTTCATGCATTTCATTTATTCAGAGTTTTTCCATTTGTCCCCATTCCAATTAATATTAAACAAATGACTCTATATCCCTTAAAGAAAACTACTCTTAATGCAGACAGGTGTCCACATTTGAACACATATGCAGACAAATTCCATGGTATGAACAACAAATATCAGCAGGGATGAAATGCTACCGGTTTGGACCGGTTCGCCCAAACCTGTAGTAATAAAAGCTACTAGTTCACCTGAACCGGTAGTAAAAAAAGCTACCAGTTCACCCGAATGGGTAGTAAAAAAAAATACTACTGATTCAGACGAACCAGTATTTCCGACGATCAACTGTGCCGCACGATTTAGATTCGCTAGAAAGAAAGATATCCTACTTTCTAGTGAATCTAAATCACGCAGCGCAGCTGTTTCTCCCCCCCCCCCCCCGCTGTTCTACTTACCTTGGGAAAGGCTTCTTAAACCTCCTTTTTCAGTGCTGTACAGTAGCACCTGTGGTGTGCATGTGTGCGAAGCCCGTGTTTGGTACGCACCATGCATACACGTGCAGCTAACTGAGAGCAGACTTTGGAGCATTTCACCACTGAATATCAGCCAACATTTCCTAGTAAAATTTATGACAATTTAGACTTGTGACTGCTACTTTTCTCTCCGTATGTTTGGGCTTACTGAATAAAATTACTTCCAAAATTCTCTAAAAGATAAGTTAATGTATTATGAAAGTAGCTCTCTAGTTTTTATTGCTCCCTATCAAGATATTTGACAATCTTTAAGTGCATCAAGATTAGCTTATTAAAGTTCATCTAAAAAAGTGTCAGTAAAATGACAATATTCATTTCCCACATTCAGGGAGAAGTTATTACAGTCAGAAATATAAATTCAGATTCCTTGTGATCACAGAATATACAAAATATATGATTAAATAAATATTCATGATTAATAATTGGGTTTAAGAACATTGACTCAGTTAAGATGATGTAAGATTTATAGTTGTAAGACAGATACAAGATTATGTCTAACAAATTCTCAAAGCTAATTTTTGGAGTGCAAATATTTCATTACTGAACACAATGTATATGGAAGAGATGGGCAAGTGAAGTCTTTTAATTGGCATCAGGTGTGCTCTCTCTCTCTCTCTCTCTCTCATATGTATATATGTCTGTATGTCTTCGGACAGCGCTGGCTCTTCGGCTTTGAGACACAGATGAGCACCGCCCCCTAGAGTCGGCAACGTGCTAGGGGAACCTTTACCTTTTATGTCTGTTATGTTCGCTATGAACCTGTCAGCCCTGGAGGCCATCTTTTTCTTTGGATCTTCAGGGCTGCCATACTTAGTGCTGTGAGAAACTGGGAGGGGGGATTGCATGGAGTAGCAGGGATATCTAACCATAATAACATTCTTTTCTCTGAAAGTCAAGGACATCCAGCCTGCACCTGGAATGGCATGACTGGGAGGCATCTCCAGTTGGGATGGTGCATTGATTGGACCATGTGATGGACATGTGGGTGCAAGGGGAAGGGACTTGGACTTTTTTTGGATGGAGAAAACCTGGAAGTTTTCAGATTCGGGTTTTCCCAGATGTGCCAATATGACATCTCTAATAAAATGGAACTTTGAGGAACTTCTAGCCTCGGAGTCTTCTTTCGTTGGGAAAAGAACCCTGAGAGAACCATGGTTTGGTTAGGAAAGTACAGTGAGTGATAAGTAACTTTCATTTGAATGTAGTTTTTAATTATATGTTTTCATAAGACCACAAATGGGATTTAAATCTATCTCCCTTGGTCATGATTTGGTTGGAATGCCAATCTTCTAGAGCAGGGGTGTCAAACTCACGCTATCACGTGACATCACGTGACGTATCGGGACTTTTTTCCTCTTTGCGTGTGACACATCTGGCCCATGGGCCGGGAGTTTGACAGCCCTGTTCTAGAGTGCTAGTATTATTTGTTTGATCTAAAATTTCTACTGTTTCCCAGTTGAAAATTACGTTCTAAATCAGTGATGGTGAACCTTTTTGGCACTGAGTGCGGAAAAGGGAGCACATGTGTGCATGTGCACTCCCGCGCTTTGCCCATGCGCTCGTCTGGCCCACAACCCGGAAGAGGAGCTGCCCAGGGCACCCAAAAATGAGCTTCTCACTAGTCTTCTGGGTGTCAGGTGCACATGATCACGCAGGAAAACAAAAGACCAGCTCTTCCAGTTTCCGGCACTGCTGCACACACAAAGGCCAGCTGATCATCGCATGCACATGCGCACCAGAAACCCGGAAGAGGAACAGGTGACATCGTGCATTCTAGGTGACATGGCTCCATGTGCCACTTTGGGCATGCATGGCATCGGTTCTAGATTGTCTTTATAGAGAGAGATTAATGATTTTATTTCCATATCATTTGATTGATAATTGGTGCTCTTACAACATTCTGCTAATCATTTTGCCTGTTAATCCTATAACGTTGATCATCTAAATTATTTTAACTCCTGATTTATCATATTTGTTGTTGTTGTTAGTTGCGAAGTCGTGTCCGATCCATCACAACCCCATGGACAACATTCCTCCAGGCCTTCCTGTCCTCTACCATCCTCTGGAGTCCATTTAATCTCACGCCGACTGCTTCAGTGACTCCATCCAGCCACCTCGTTCTCTGTCGTCCCCTTCTTCTTTTGCCCTTGATCTTTCCCAGCATTAGGCTCTTCTCCAGTGAGTCCTTCCTTCTCATTAGGTGGCCAAAGTATTTGAGTTTCCTCTTCAGGATCTGGCCTTCTAAAGAGCAGTCAGGGTTGATCTCCTCTAGGACTGACCAGTTTGATCGCCTTGCAGTCCAAGGGACTCGCAGGAGTCTTCTCCAGCACCAGAATTCAAAGGCCTCAATTATCATATTTAGCACTAGATATTTAGGTTTGCATAGAATTCTTAGACTGGTCTTGGTTGGCTGGTATGTTAAAATGATTAAAATAGTCGAAGTAATCTATTGGTGGACTCAAATATGCCTCTGATGTAAAAGGCTCGTGAACTTCAACTCCCAGAATTCCTCAGCCAGCAAAGTTGAAGTCCACAAGTCTTAAAATTGCCAAGGTTGGAGACTGCTGCCTTAAAGCATAACAGCACCCCAAAAGGGGGCTGTCAGGGGTGCCGAGCCCCAGCAACTACCAAAACCTCAGGTGGTGCGAAGTCTCAGTGAAGATGGCGGTGACAGTTGTATGTACTGAAGGATATCTTATTGGCAGTTTATTTCCACTTTGTAAAATTGCTGGTGTGATTCAGTCCATTGTGGTTTCTCTGAATAGAATTTTTATTTAATTCTTTTTCTATGATGTGGTGCTGTAGTTAAAGGTTTTTGCTGTGTGGATTGCCTTCCTGAAAACTTAGATTTGCTGTAAATTTGCTATTATTTTCTCTGCTAAGGATGTCTGAGAAAAGTAGTTTGTGGGAACTCTCTCCTTGTTGTGTGAACTTTATTTTACCCAAATGGGCGTGGTTATATGTGCTTTCAAGGGGACGCGGTAGCTCAAGGGGCTAGGACACTGAGCTTGTCAATTAAAAGGTCGGCAATTCAGCGGTTCAAATCCCTGGTGCTGCCGTGTAACGGGGTGAGCTCCCGTTACTTGTCCCAGCTTCTGCCAACCTAGCAGTTCGAAAGCACGTAAAAAATGCAAGTAGAAAAAATAGGGACCACCTTTGGTGGGAAGGTAACTGCATTCTGTGCGCCTTTGATGTTGAATCATGACGGCCACATGACCACGGAGACATCTTCGGACAGTGCTGGCTCTTTGGCTTTGAAACGGAGATGAGCACTGCCCCCTAGAGTCGGGAACAACTAGCACATATGTGCAAGGGGAACCTTTACCTTTACCTTTACCTTTTATTTGTGCTTTCAAACTGTTCTTTTGTGATTAATGAAAAAGATGTCCTCTGTGTTACATATGCCTATTTTGTGTGATGTATTATTAGTGGGAGGACTATAGCTGCAAGTCATTACAGATAGCTCTCAGATGCCAATCATCAGTTGACGGGATAACCTTCTAATTCCATGGCCCAAGTCTTTTGCAAAAAAGGCAAATCAAAATTGGATAGATTCTTCAAAATATTTAATACGGGAAAACTTGGATTATTCCATAAAATGAACACAAGTCTGTGTGATTTAAGAGTCAGCAGATAATTCAGTGAGATTAGTAGAGTCCTTTAAAATTGATGGTGTCCTTCTTGTAAGAAGAGAGATTGTGTCTTGTACCTTTGGGCAAATGCAATGCAACGGAATGGAATGGAATAGAACCAGAGGTGGGTTTCAGCATGTTCTGACCAGTTCTGGAGAACTGGTAGTGGAAATTTTGAGTAGTTTGGAGAACTGGTAGTAAAAATTCTGACAGGCTCTGCCCTCATCTATTCTCTGTTTCCGGAGTCCCAGCTGATCGGGAAGAAATAGGGCTTTTGCAGTAACCTTCCCCTGGCGTGGGGAGGGAATGGAGATTTTACAGTAACCTTCCTCTGCCATGCCCACCAAGCCATTCCCACCAAGCCATGTCACGCCCCCCAAGCCATGCCCACAGAACCGGTAGTAAAAAAACCTGAAACCCACCACTGAATAGAATAGAATAGAATAGAACAGAAGAGAAGAGAAGAGAAGAGAAGAGAAGAGAAGAGAAGAGAAGAGTTGGAAGGGACCTTGGAAGTCTTCTAGTCCAACCCCCTGCGTAGGCAGGAAACTCTAGACCACTTCAGACAAATGGTTATCCAACATCTTCTTAAAAACTTCCAGTACTGGAACATTCACAACTTCTGAAGGCAAGTTGTTCCACTGATTAATTGTTCTAACTGTCAGGAAATTTCTCCTTAGTTCTAAATTGCTTCTTTCCTTGATTAATTTCCACCCATTGCTTCTTGTTCTACCCTCAGGTGCTTTGGAGAATAGCTTGACTCCCTCTACGTTGTGGCAGCTCCTGAGATATTGGAAGACTGCTATCATGTTTCCCCTAGTCCTTCTTTTCATTAAACTAGACATACCCAGTTCCTGCAACCATTCTTCATATGTTTTAGCCTCCAGTTCCCTAATCATCTTTGTTGCTCTTCTTTGCACTCTTTCTAGAGTCTCCACATCTTTTTTTACATTTTCTCATTTTACATTTTCTATAATTAGTCAAGCTATTGTCTATGCCGGCTCTGTAGGTGGTGAGTAGAATTGGTGGCAACACTTTATTCTTAACTGTGGATAACTGGATCTTTCAAGTGATACGCATTTAGAGCTTCTGCCTGCTTCCAAAACTTCCCTCTAGTTAGGGTTAACTTCTTGAGGCAGATGGCAACCTCTCTCTTTGCATACAAATCTTCCCAGTACAGTAGTCTTAGAGTAGTATAGAATGGAATAGAATAGAATTCTTTATTCGGCATGTGTGATTGGACACACAAGGAATTTGTCTTGGTGCATATGCTCTCAGTGTACATAAAAGAAAAGATATGTTCATCAAGAATCCTAAAGTACAACACCTAATGATAGTCATAGGGTCCAAATAAGCAATCAGGAACCAATATCAATATAAATTGTAAGGATACAAGCAACAAGGTTACAATCATACAGTCATAAGTGGAAGGAGATGGGTGATGGGAATGATGAGAAGATTAATAGTAATAGTAATGCAGACTTAGTGAATAGTTTGACAGTGTTGAGGGAATTATTTGTTTAGCAGAGTGATGGCGTTCAGGAAGAAACTAGTTGTTCTGGTGTGCAGTACTCTGTAGTGTCGTTTTGAGGGTAGGAGTTGAAACAGTTTATGTCCAGGATGTGAGGGGTCTGTAGGTATTTTCACGGCCCTCTTCTTGATTCATGCAGTATACAGGTCCTCAACAGAAGACAGGTTGGTAGAAATTGTTTTTTCTGCAGTTCTAATTATCCTCTGAAGTCTGTGTCTGTCTTGTTGGGTAGCAGAACCAAACCAGACAATTATAGAGGTGCAGATGACAGACTCAATAATTCCTCTGTAGAACTGGATCAGAAGCTCTTTGGGCAGTTTGAGCTTTCTGAGTTGTCCATTCTTTGCAACCCTCCTGCTGAACTCATTCAGCATATGGGGGGAGATGCTTGAGTGCTTGAAGCACTAAGGTTGAGTGAGGCTTCTACCCCAAGACCTGTTCTCCAGTGGAGCACATGTGTCTCCTTATTTACTCTGTCTTGGAGGAGAAGCTATAAAAATTGATCTCTAAAAACTCTTTTGGGAATAATAAAGAAGTAGGCCCCAAACAACTTTTATATACAGCAGCATTGTTAAGTTAAATTGTTTCCTGTAAGTAAGGAGAATCCTTTTTTGAAGCAGGAGAGGCTCAGACGTTAAACTATTGTTCTCCAATCAATAGCTTGTTGATTACATCTTAACAGGCTACCTAGAGACTTAATTATTCCTCTTCTGCCCAAACTAGCAGTCTTTATGGAGCAAATTAAATTCAGTTTGCAAACAGGCCTGATTAGATCAGAGCACACTAATCTGAGAGAGGGAAGACAACGATACCAGTTACTGGTCACCGGATTTGTCTGATAGATAAAGAGTGACGCTTCCTTAGCTACTCTTGCTCATCAGCATGATTTATTTTCTCTCCTTAACTAGGAATGTCTTTTATATTATGAGTGGCTGGGGAACTCTGGGAGTTGAAGTCCACACCTCTTAATGTTTCCAAGGTTGAGAAACGCTGTGTTATGATGATCAGCATTGTTAAATGTCTGGAGCAAACACACCTTGATAAAACTGTTCTACGGTTATGAGTCTTTCAAACTAGCTTATTACTTTAAGCAAGGTTGCCTCAGAATATGAACCTCATCTAGTGCTGAGCACTGTTTTATAATGGCATCGGATCCCAACAATTCCACGTTGATTTCTCCGGTGATAAAATTGCTGGTACCTTCTTCAGAAAATGAATAAATTTTACTTGAGGAGAGAAATACGTAGTTTCAGGCTATGATGATGATGGTACATGACAAACTTCTCCTAAAACTAAAATCCTACGGCATCTCCGGACCCCTCCACAACTGGATAACAGCGTTCCTGTCAAGGCAATTCTCTATCAAATCCTGTTCCTGTCAATAGCGGCATTCCCCAAGGCAGTGTTCTTGGACCAACATTCTTTATATTATACATTAACGATCTCTGTGACCATATTACAAGTAATTGTGTTCTCTTCGCTGACGATGTTAAACTATTCATCACTACCAACAATACAGCTACCCTTCAAAAAGACCTTGAATTTGTGTTGGAATGGTCAAAACCTTGGCAACTCCAAATCTCAACCAACAAATGCTCTGTCTTACACATTGGAAAAAAGAATCTGAACACTAAATACAAGCTTGATGGTCATTACCTTGTAGATGACCCCCACCCCATTAAAGACCTTGGAGTTTTCATATCAAATGGTCTAAGTAACAAAGCCCACTGCAACTACATCACAAAAAAGGCTTTAAGAGTTGTAAACTTAATCTTGCGTAGCTTCTTCTCCAGAAACACTACACTACTAACCAGAACATATAAAACATTTGCTAGACCAATTCTTGAATACAGCTCACCTGTCTGGAACCCATACCTCCTTTCGGACATTAACACAATTGAGCGTGTCCAGAAATATTTTACAAGAAGAGTTCTCCACTCCTCTGATTACAACAAAATACCTTATGCCACCAGCTTGAAATCCTGGATTTAGAAAATTTAGAACTCCGCCGCCTTCGACATGACCTGAGTTTAACTCATAGAATCATTTGTTACAATATCCTTCCAGTTGAAGACTACTTCAGCTTTGATCACAACAATACATGAGCCCACAATAGATTTAAACTTAATGTGAACCGCTCCAATCTTGATTGCAGAAAATGTGACTTCAGCAACAGAGTTGTTAATGCCTGGAATGTACTACCAGACTCTGTGGTCTCTTCCCAAAATCCCCAAAGCTTTAACCAAAAATTATCTACTATTGACCCTCACCCCATTCCTAAGAGGTCTGTGCCTACCATTCCTGTCCTAATGTTCCCTTTGATAGTATCCAATTTCATATAGTTATTACATACTTATGATTATATATATGCTTTATATAGTATAGTTTTTCATGCTTATGCTTATATATACTGTTGTGACAAATAAATAATAAAATAAATAAAGTAATAATGATGGCTTAAGGTTTTCTGGTTACATAGCAGTGAAGGTGATGGTGAATGGTTTATGGCACCCATAAATTGGTCAATTTTCTGATATTTAGCACATTTTCCAAATACTTCCTAAAGAGTTAAGCAATGCCGTTTCTTCTTGTGTGTATCCATCAGGCCTCTCATTTCAATAGTAACTGGTGAAAGACTCATGTTATCGCTTCTTTTCTAAGTTCCGGTGGTACCTAGAGCATTAGGATGATGTTCAGGTCAGATAAGGGTTGGCAACCTACCATCCTAGATTTTCTGCAAATTGTCCAATGCTCGTTAAAAGGATTGCCATTTTAATACCAATGTTGTAGTAATGGAGTCTGCATATGATCGACCCATTTCTGAGACTTGCAAAATTCTCACTGTGTAATAAACTGGACTGGGCTCTGTTTTGTTTTGTTTTTCCTCTCTCTTTCCAATTGCTCAGGAAGACTCTGAGAACAAAAGCTGCCAGCAAATGCCTTCCTTGGTACTTAATCTCAAGAAAAGTTATTCAACTTACTACAGATAAGGATAAACCAATCCATTGTGGGCTGGAGCATTGAAAGCATTATTATATTTGTATCCATATATGCATTATAGGGATATGGTGGCTCAGACTCTGAGCTTGTCGATTGACAGGTCGGCAGTTCAGTGGTTCAAATCCCTAGTGCCGCATAATGGAGTGAGCTCCCATTACTGGTCCCAGCTTCTGCCAACCTAGCAGTTCGAAAGCACGTAAAAAATGCAAGTAGAAAAATAGGGACCACCTTTGGTGGGAAGGTAACAGCATTCTGTGTGCCTTTGGCATTCAGTCATGCATGCCGGCCACACGACCATGGGGATGTCTTCTGACAGTGCTGGCTCTTCAGCTTTGAAACGGAGATGAGCACCGCCCCCTAGAGTAGGGAACGATTAGCACATATGTGCAAGGGGAACCTTTATTTTTATTTTATGCATTATACATTACATGTTTTTATTATTTATTTATTTATTTTTATTTATTTATTATTTAGATTTTTATACCGCCCTTCTCCCGAAGGACTCAGTGCGGTGTACAGCCAGATTAAAACAATTCAATATACAAAATTAAAACAACAGTTAAAATACATATTCAATAAGTGGCCAAGAATTAAAACCGTCGAATTGACCCATACTAAAATACCCCTATTGAAATTATTAAAAATTCAAAAAAAATTTAACATTTAAAAATCAAGAGTCATCAGGTTAAGAGTCTCTGGGGACCATGCATAGAGTAAGTCAAATATCCAGTCATATCAAAATTGAGGTAGTTCAGTTATGAACCTGAATATCTAATTTAAAGAAATAAGCTCAGACTGATCACAATGTGAGACAGCAGACAAATCAAGTGAAATCAAAACTAAGCAATGTTACAGGACGTAATTTATCTTAAAGGATAAAAGAGCATATCCAACTGACTTTTAATTAAAGGTCCTATGGTAAGGCTTGTTCAGCTAGAAATCACAGTGTTATCTAAATTGGCAGTAAAAACAGTATTTCATTAATATTTTTCAGCTTTTCTATACTATTTAGCTAGAACATAAAGATTTATGAAATTTTATTTTTTACAACATGTGCTTATCTTTTTGTAAAGTACTTTTCTTCTCACAGGATCTAGGAATAGACTAATAATTGATGTTTTATTTATAACAATCCCCCCCCCATTCAGATAGGCTTAACATTTGGATATACTTGTTATTTGGATTTTTTTTATTTTTTTTATTTATTTTGTCACACAGTATATATAAGCATAAGCATGTAATAACTATACAATATATAAGCATATATATAAGTATGGGTATGAAATAATTATATAAATTGGATATAACGAAAGGAAACAATAGAACAGGAACGGTAGGCACTCTTGCTCTTATGCATGCTCCTTACAGACCTCTTAGGAATGTGGTGAGGTCAATGGTAGAAGTTTTTGGTTGAAGCTTTGGGGATTTTGGGAAGAGACCACAGAGTTAGGTAGTGTATTCCAAGTATTAACAACTCTGTTACTGAAGTCATATTTTTTGCAATCAAGTTTGGAGCGGTTAACATTAAGCTTAAATCTCTTGTGTGCTTGTGTATTGTTGCAATTGAAGCTGAAGTAGTCTTCGACAGGAAGGACATTGTAATAAGATGATTCTATGAGTTTTCTTAACCAGTTGCTGCCACACTAAATACATGAATTCCTTTGGCCCCCTAGAAAATAAATATCATATTTTGCTGTTGTTGTTAGTTGCGAAGTCATGTCCAATTCATCGTGACCCCATGGGCAATGTTCCTCCAGGCCTTCCTGTCCTCTACGATCCTCTGGAGTCCATTTAATCTCATGCCTACTGCTTCAGTGACTCCATCCAGCCACCTCATTTTCTGTTGTCCCTTTCTTCTTTTGCCCTCAATTTTCTAAGGATTAGGCTCTTCTCCAGTGAATCCTTCCTTCTCATTAGGTGGCCAAAGTATTTGAGTTTCATCTTCAGGAACTGGCCTTCTAAAGAGAAGTCAGGGTTGATCTCCTCTAAAACTGAACAGTTTGATGGCCTTGCAGTCCAAGGGACTTGCAGGAGTCTTCTCCAGCACCAGAGTTCAAAGGCCTCAATTCTTTGGTGCTCAGCCTTTCTTATGGTCCAAGTTTCACAGCCTTAAATTGCAACTGGGAACACCATAACCTTGACTATGCACACTTTCGTTGGCAGGGTGATGTCTCTGCTTTTTAGTATGCTGTCTAGATTTGCCATAGCTTTCCTCCCCAGGAGCAAGCATCTTTTAATTTCTTGGCTGCAGTCCCCATCTGCGGTGCTCTTGGAGTCAAGTAAAATAAAATCTGAAATATCATATAGGTTTTATTTAAAACATCTTATTATGCACTTCTTTCAATGTAGCGGTAATATGACTGTAAGGAACCAATCCCACTAGGCTGCTGTCAATAATGCTTCTGTGATGTTTCATTCTGTCTTTTCAAAGCCCTGCATAGTGACTGGATTTGAAGCAATATCACAAGTGTCAGGAAAGGGCAGAGGAGGGATGGAGTGGTTCAGAGGTGGGTTTTAGCAGGTTCTGACTAGTTCTGGAGAACCGGTAGTGGAAATTTTGAGTAGTTCAGAGAACCGGTAAATACCACCTCTGACTGCCCCCACCCGCATCTATTCTTTGCCTCCTGAATGCCAGCTGATCGGGAGGAAATGGGGATTTTGCAGTAACCTTCCCCTGGAATGGGGAGGGAATGGAGATTTTACAGTATCCTTCCCCTGCCACACCCACCAAGCCACGCCCACCAAACCACACCCACAAAACAGGTACTAAAATTTTTTGAAACCCACCACTGGGGTGGTTACAGGAACTGCCATGCTTTCTTTTTTATTGAGGTTCTGTGTGGATCATTGGATTCTGGTCCTGTACTTGCTTTGATATTCAGCAATTTTTTTGGGGGGGGGGGCTTGTGGGGGGGTCAGTGTGCAGACGGAAAGGAGAAATGAAACTTTGCTTATGCAGAACTCCAGGCCCAGTCTGGATATGTGTACTTAAAATGCAAGGACTCTTTAATCCATGGAAAGGAAAAGGATTTGCATAGACTGTGAAATTTCCTGGATCCTTCTTGCTTTTTTTAACCCATAAATCTAAACACTTTTGTCACCTTGAACTCACGGAGATGATACTGCTTTCAATGTGGCTTTTGGCAATAATAACACATTTCCTCTGAATATGATGGCTGAAAAGGAATGCATGGCTACGGTAATTGTGTTGTGTAACTATCTGAGTCCCCTTAAATTCCCTATAGTGACATTAGGTCACATTACTGGATTCTGCTTTCAGCCAATATTCCAAAGTAATTTCAATAGCTGTTAATTCATACTTAGCAATTTCTGCAGCTGAATAACAAGGTGGTTATCATAGTCTATAAAAAAGGGATGATAATTGTGTGTGACACAGTATAATTCACTACACACTGGACCACTGTAATATTTTGCCCCAATTCACAGAAAATCCCATTAACAAATTAGGATCCCACTGGTAATTGCAATTTACATAATCATCTACAAAAATCCCCTTTCTACTCTCACTGTACATTAGACTGCTGCACATCACACAATAGTGCCCCTCTGGGATTGTTCTTCAAAAGTGTGAATCACCACAGTTGCTCAAAGAGTCACTGTTGCCGCTTCATGGCCTCCTGAGGACTTGCATGCACACACATCTATTTGGACAGCACAGGCTTCCTTCTAGGAGAGCTGACTTTGTGGAGATTACAGGCATAGATTTGTATGAAGGATCTTGCAAGGCTGTGAACAATCAGATCTAAAGTGACTCGTTCTTATGAGAAGCATTACTGAATATCTATCTATCTATCTATCTATCTATCTATCTATCTATCTATCTATCTATCTATCATCCATCCATCTATCATCCATCCTTCTATCTATCATCTATCATCTATCTATCTATCTATATCTATCTATCTATCTATCTATCTATCTATCTATCTATCTATCTATTTATCTATCTATCATCCATCCATCATCCATCCATCCATTCATCCATCCATCCATCCATCTATCATCCATCCATCCTTCCATCTATCATCCATCATCTATCATCCATCCATCCATCCATCCATCCATCCATCCATCCATCCATCTATCATCCATCCATCTTTCCATCTATCATCCATCATCTATCTATCTATCTATCTATCTATCTATCTATCATCCATCCATCATCCATCCATCCATTCATCCATCCATCCATCCATCTATCATCCATCCATCCTTCCATCTATCATCCATCATCTATCATCCATCCATCCATCCATCCATCCATCCATCCATCCATCCATCTATCATCCATCCATCTTTCCATCTATCATCCATCATCTTTCTATCTATCTATCTATTTATCTATCTATCATCCATCCATCCATCCATCCATCCATTCATCCATCCATCCATCCATCTATCATCCATCCATCCTTCCATCTATCATCCATCATCTATCATCCATCCATCCATCCATCCATCCATCCATCCATCCATCTATCATCCATCCATCTTTCCATCTATCATCCATCATCTATCTATCTATCTATCTATCTATCTATCTATCTATCTATCTATCATCCATCCATCCATCATCCATCCATCCATCCATCTATCATCCATCCATCCTTCCATCTATCATCCATCATCTATCATCCATCCATCTATCATCCATCCATCTTTCCATCTATCATCCATCATCTATCATCTATCTATCTATCTATCTATCTATCTATCTATCTATCTATCTATCTATCTATCTATCTATCTATCTATCATCCATCCATCTATCATCCATCCATCCATCCATCCATCCATCCATCCATCCATCCATCTATCATCCATCCATCCTTCCATCTATCATCCATCATCTATCTATCTATCTATCTATCTATCTATCTATCTATCTATCTATCTATCTATCCATCCTTCCATCCATCCATCCATCCACCCATCCATCCATCTATCCCCTCTCTCTCTATACACATACACACACACACACACACAGAACGAGAGAGAGAGAGATACAGTATCTATTTCACAAACACATAGACAAACACCTATACATATTGCATAAAGATTACTCATAATTGATCAATTAAATTAGAAGTCATGTATAGATGAAAGCTTTCTTCTTAGAGCTGATCGTGAGACCTAAGGGACTGAATGCCAGTCCAAAAGAGCCAGTGGTTGTGAAATAACAAGGGTAGATTAGTCGTCAATTTCCTTTTGCCATAGGCAGACCCGGAATCTGTTCTTCCCTACTCCTCTGGGTCCAAACGTTTGAAAGTTGCTATGTGTAATTTCCAGTCTAGTTTGCACCCTGAGCAGACTCTGAGTCAGTTCTCACATCCTGATCAAAGCAAGCAGGTACATCAATCTACTTTCAGCTATCAAAAATAAAGTTTGATGTTTATTTATTGAACATCAGCAAACACCAAGAACAGAACTGGCAAAGCAGGAGAAAAGGCAGGGAGAAAGGGAAATGAACAGCAGCAAGAGACAGAAGTCTCTTGATATATATCAATCAATCAATTGGTATTGGCAGACTCAGAGGAAGTAGCTTTGGTTGTTCTAACATTACATACTATGTGTAGTTCTTCTATATGCAATTTTATAATTAGAACTGCAGAAAAAACATTTACTACCAACCTGCCTTCCATTGAGGACCTGCACAAGTCAAAAGGAGGGCTGTGAAAATATTTACAGACCCCTCACATCCTGGACATAAATTGTTTCAACTCCTACCCTCAAAACGACGCTATAGCGCACTGCACACCAAAACAATTAGACACAAGAACAGTTTTTCCCCCAAACGCCATCACTCTGCTAAACAAATCATTCCCACAACACTATCAAACTATTCACTAAGGCTGCATTACTATTACTATTAGTCTTCTCACCATTCCTATCACCCATCTCCTCCCACTATGACTGCATGACTGTAACTTTGTTGCTTGTATCCTTATGATTTATATTGATGTTGATTGTTTCCTGATTGCTTATTTGTACCCTATGACTATCATTAAGTGTTGTACCTTATGATTCTTGACGAATGTATCTTGTCCTTTTATGCACACTGAGAGCCTATGCACCAAAGACAAATTCCTCATGTGTCCAATCACACTTGGCCAATAAAGAATTCTATTCTATTCTATTCTATTCTATTCTATTCTATTCTATTCTACGCATAGCAGTACTGGAATAAGAAAGGAAAGTAGCATATCAGGAGATACCTCCTCTAGTATCCACCATTAAAGGAACAATTTGGTGGATGGAGATGATGCATCCAATACAAAATATGTCATGTTCATGGGTATCTATATCAATTGGAATTAAATGTTCCATAATCATAATTACTAGCTACTTACTGCCCTCTATGTTGTAATGTACAGAAATATTTATGAGAGATCATGGCTTACAGAACATCCATTTACAGTTGGAATATATTCGACAAACCAAATTTCTTATCCTTTGTTTAGAGTGCCTGCCTGCATGTGAACGTTCTTTGTTCCTGTTTGTAGCCATGGAGCTCTGCATTTCTTTTCCTGCTAATAACTGGGGACAGATGTCTTACCTGGAGCTATTTTCTATATTTAGCCAAACAGTCAATCATATCACTTATGTTATGAACAAATTATGCCTTTGACACTTGCTTATTCAAAGCAGTGCATATCATTAGGGTACCTCTTTTGTGTCATGAATTTTTTAATTTGTTTGGCAATCATATAATATTTAAACATAAACAAAGGAAAAGCAGCAAGAACGGAGAGAGAATGAAATAGTGTCGCTGATCCCACAACCTCATGATTTGGAAAGATGGATGGATGGTTCAGTTCTGTCCAGGGTTGGGCTTCAAAGATTTTAACAAGGGGTTCTCTGCCCGGTTGCTGGGTGAGCATGGCCACGGTGGGTGTGGCCTAGTTGGCTTCCTGCACCATGGTGGGGCAGTGTTTTTGCCTTTCCCAGGGTCCAGAGGCTTTCCTCGAGCCTCCAGAGGGCAAAAAAGGCCTCCCCAGGCTCCGGAGGCCCTCTGATAGGCTTGTTTATCACCTTCCCCAAGCCTCTGTGCACACCCTGCACTTACTTGCATCCAAAATGGGCCGTGTAGGGACTCCTGGGAAGGGTGGGGTGGGGTGGTGGGGCCAGCTAGGAGTTCTCCGAACTGCACAGAATCTTAGCTAGAGGTTCTCCCGAATCCCTGTGAACCCCCAGCAGCCCACCCATGGTTCTGTCTCTCTGAAAGGAGGAAGAGGTCTCCAAATTGTGTCCAGCTACGGGAGAAATCTCTGCATTAGGATCTTTTTGCTTGGAGGAAGCTGTTGGGTTTGTGCTCCAGAAGAGCAAAAAAATCTTGAGCAAAGACTCCCAAAGCAGCTTTTTGTATCTTTAATAGACAAAAGACTTATGACAGGAAATGTATGGGTGGATAAGCAAAGCCTAGCTTCTAGCTATCATCCTATCAGTTACAGAAGCAAGCACGCAAG
The DNA here is from genome assembly GCF_028640845.1 of Ahaetulla prasina. Lineage (NCBI taxonomy): Eukaryota > Metazoa > Chordata > Lepidosauria > Squamata > Colubridae > Ahaetulla > Ahaetulla prasina. The sequence continues at coordinate 19,292,486 of NC_080544.1, read as the reverse complement.
AAGGAAAGCCTCCGAGATTAGCAATTGCACTGACAAAGAGCAGGCAGAGTAAAAAATAACGAAGAAATCCCTGCTGCCCTATGTAGACATCACTGTGCCTTGTAGGCTCTAAGTTGTGAGGGCCTATAGTAGTCAAGCCAACAAAGACACACATCCAGCCCTTCTGTAATATTGGCTTTAGATCAGAGGTGGGTTTCATATACTGTAGCAACCAATTCGCCCAGAACCGGAAATGTGAGCTCGGGCGCACGCTTGCTTCGTTCTCATGTGTGCCATCTGCACATGCGTGCAACATCAAACAACACGGCAATTTGCTCATGTGCACCGTCTACACATGGGTGTGACGTCAAACAACATGGCAATTCACTTGCATGCACCGTCCGCAAATGTGTTCAGTGTCAAAAACACAGTGATATAGGACAGAATTGCGCTCGCCCACACCGGTCCGGCTGAATACCACCTCTGATTTAGATACCCTCAAAACAGTCAAAAGAGTTGCCACAAGGATGAGATTAAAGCTCCATTCATGTTTTGTGTGTTGTGTGTGCTTTAGTCATACTGATGTGGCCGCTCATTTGACTTTGAATCTTATCCTGTATCCCTTAAAAGGTGCCAGAAGTAAGCCAGTCATTTTTTCCATAGGGAAATGACAGGGCAGTGTGCACATGATGGGCAGCTTCTAGAGTCCTCCTGTTGTGACTCCGCCCCCCGAGCCTATCCTCATGGAGAAGAGTGACTCGGAAAGTGAGGGAGAGGAGCCAGTAAGGACTCCCTCGCCAGGACCCTCCTTGCTGGCACCTCCCCAAGTTCCAGCTGCAGGCCAGGAGGAGGAGCTGACAAGGCCTCCCTCTCCCACACCCTCCTCCTCCCTGGCAACACCTCAAGTCCCAGCTGCTGACGATCCTGGATTGATCCGAGGCAGCGACAAAAAGATAAGCGTGCGCAGCTGAGGAAAAGGTGTGGTAGGCTCAGAGATTGCTGAGTCACTGAGCCACACCCCACAGGGTATAAAAGTGGGTGGAGCTGCCATGTGGCCCTTGTGACGGATAAAAAAGCTATCAAGGGTGCACTGCAGCTTGGTTGTTGGAGGATTAAAGGACTTTGTCAGTGAGTTTTGGCAACGAATCCTGGACACGAGATAACGGACTCAGAACTTGGCAGGCCTTTGCATGGTCATTGCCAAGGATTTCCTCAACTGTAGAAAATCAGGTCTGTTGCAAATAAAAAGACTGGGAGACACGCATCTTTGCATTTGCTCTGTGAAGTGGGGAGAGGGACATAACACCTCCCTTATATTGGGAAGACGTTTGCATTCTTTACTTCTAGAAGTCCTATGGAACTGCCCACTCCAAAGTCTGGAGTTTTACCTTTTCATGTCATAGGCAGCAAGATATGCCTTTGTACTAAGTGTGGCTCATGCTGAGTTGAGGGAGATCAGAAAGGCTGGCAAGGGGAAGCTAGGAATCCAAGGGCTGCCCCTCTGCATTTCTTCTTATCTGCTTGGAAGTAGGGAAACTCTAGCTCAGTGATAGCGAACCTGATCGGCACCAAGTGTCCAAACTGGAATGAATGTGTGTGCATGTGTGCATGTGCGCATTCCAGAGCACCGGAAACCTGAAAACCAGCTGGTCGGCATGCACATGTCTGTTTTTTGGCCACTTTTCGGGCCATTTTCAGGCCATTTTTGGGGCTGTTTTCAGGCCTTTCTTCAGGCTGTTTTTGACCTGAAAATGGCCCCCAAACAACCTGAAAAACAGCCTCAAAATGGCCTGTAAAATGGCCTGGGTTTGGGCATTTTTTTGGGCAGTTTGTGGCACCCACAAAGATCAGCTGGCCAAGCCAGAAACCAGAAGAGCAGCTGGCAATGGCGTGCGTGCCTACAGAGAGGGTTCTGCATGCCACCACTGGCATGCATGCCATAGGTTCGCCATCATGGCTCTAGGCAGAACCCTGTCGTGTCCCACTCCCACTCTGACAATTGAGTCCAGGAAGTCCGTAACAAACTTGGCAACGAAGCCTTTGCAGCTTGCCAAGTTCCTTCGAGGTTTATCAGGGCAGGCAGGAGTCCAAGTTGTGACTTCAGCGATAGAGTCCGATAGCAGCAAACTAGAGAAGACTTTGCTCGACTCAAGGTTGGAATGCCAAAAGCAGGTCCTTTATATAGGCTGTGGGGAGTGGCTCCATGACTCAGCATTTATCCAGGCCTGCCCCACCCTTCCTTCTGCTGGCGTCACCTCTCAGATCTCCGGAAGCGAGGGTCCACCCACATTGAATTGTCTTCAGCTGGATCTGCTGTCAGTGTCTGGGAAAGGGAGGGGTCAGAGGGAGTAGGCCCAGGTAATTCCACCACTTGACTGGCTTCCTGCTCTGAAGGCTGAGCCAAAGGACCACATGCTGTATGAGTGAGATTTATTGGGCTTGTCCTTTCACTCCTTGAATCCTCTCCGGGCATGGGCCCAGGGCTGGGGGCTGGAGTCATGACAGCATGTCACTTGCTGGCAGGTGATCAATAACTCACTGGCTCTGGTCTATGGGACAGCCCGTTACCTTAAGGCCCACTTGATGTAGCATGACCTAGTAGCTCTGCTTTGTCTGAGAGGACCTTTGTACTTCTTACAAGTATAGGAAGAATCCAGCAAAAATCAAATGTCCATTTATCTGGAAATGAAATTACACCAGTGGTGAAATGTAAAATTTGTTACTCCCTGTTCTCTGGGCGTGGCTTGGTGGGGAGGGGGGTAATGTGACTGGGTGGGCATGGCCAACTTTTTTTTAAAACTTTTACAAGCATTTTTTCTACAACCTTTTCAGCCAAAGAGGTTATTAAAAAATGCTTTTAAAAGGTTCTGACGATCCCAGCTGAGTTGCCTGATTGTCAGAACCTTTTTTTTACAACCTCTTTGGCTGAATTCTTTTAAAAGGTTCTGACGATCCCAGCTAAGCCGCGTGATCATCAGAGGCTTTTTTTTTTTACTTTTAAAAGCATTTTTTTTGGCCAAAGAAAAAATGCTTTTAAAAGTAAAAAAAAAAAACCCTCCAGCTCAGCTGGACATGGGCGGTGGGGGGGGAAGACAGGGATTTTTGCTACCGGTTCTCCGAACCACCTGCTGCCATTTCTACTGGATTGGGAGATCCGGTCCAAACCGGGAGCATTTCACCCGTGAATTACACCAAGATCAGCAGTCTGGTATGGACTGAGATTGGAGTAAACTCATTGGAAGCAGTAGGCAGCCTGCAAAGACGCTGGAGGTAGAATTGTTAGCTACAACCCACTTTGTCTACCTCTGGTGCTCATACAGACATGTAGTGGCAAGGTCAAAATTCATCAGCCTCTTCTCTCCTGGTATCCCTTGATATTTGTTTTTTGCCCTTTGTTCCAGTTGCTTTCCTGGGATCACTTGAGTCCTTGGAAAACTCGTCCTTTTCTGCTTTTTCTAGAGCCTCCACCGATGAGCCCCCTTTTCTTGGCATCTGGCAGATATAAGGGGACCGAAGTTGTCTCTTCATGCAATTAAAAAACTGGTTCTGAGGGGTCCTGGTTTAAACTGAGTGTGGAGCACAGAACTAGTGTTCTATGAAGAGGCTGCTACGGTAGTGGCCAAAATTGTGGAAACATTTTGGGAAACGTGTATTTTCTAAAACTAACTAACAGCGCCACTTTTTTGGGGAGTAGTACCATAAAATTATATATCGATGGAAAGATAATTTAATCAAGAAGGTAATGCAATAACTTTGATGAAGGATTTGCTATTAAAACAGCAGTTACAGTATAAAGAAGAAAAGTAGAAAAAAACGAGATATACACAAATTATCACCATAGAAAAAACGAGATATAGAAAAATTATCACCATGTCAGTTAATACTTAGTTGGGTAACCTTTAGCTTGGATTATGGCCTTACAACGTCTTCCCATGGAGTGAACCAAGTCTTTTAGTTCTGCAGCTGTTCTAATGTGAAACCAAGATTGAATGATTGCTTCTATTCACTGGGTTTTATTGCTGGTCGCTTCTGACTAACAATTTTTTTTAGTCAGCTCCATAGATTTTTAATTGGGTTAAGGTCTGGGCTCTTTCCAGGCCATATGATTACCATATAACAGTGGAATATGATTATCTTGAAAGTCCATAAAATGTGGTGTAATTAGCCATCAAACCTCAAAAATACAGTTTTCCCAAATGGTTTCCACAATTTTGCCCACTACTGTAGATCTGGTTTTCTACACCTAAGTTTAGCGCTGGATGTTTATAAGGATAAATTATAGTAAGTAGTAATACCAAACAGTACAAAAGCTTACATGTGCTTCAGAAAGTGCAGATCAGGCAATTGTGCAGATAGACACCTTGCTGGAATGCCAGATGTCCATTTTGCCCTGCAAACTCAAGGGAAAACAGGCCAACAGGAGAGCTGCACCAAGGGAGGCTCATTCAATTTCATTGTACACATGTTGTGCATTGACAATAAAGGTTTGATTTGATTTGAAAAGGGTCCCATCTGTATGTCTATAATTGTCTAAAGCAGGGGTCTCCAACCTTGGCAACTTTAAGCCTGGAGGACTTCAACTCCCAGAGTTCCCCAGCCAGCTTTGCTGGGTGGGGGATTGTGGGAGTTGAAGTCCTCTGGGCTTAAAGTTGCTAAGGTTGGAGACCTCTGGTCTAAAGCCTCCAGTAGTTGGGCCGATCCCAGCCCCAACTGATCATCAAGCATATTAGGTTGGCTTTGGGGTAGAAAGCATGTTGGGGTAAGTGGGAAATTGTTATTAAATTGTTACTTAAACATAGTGCCTCAGCTATCGTATGAACTGGATTAAAACAGTTACCAGGCCAGTGGTGGGTTGCTACCAGTTCGCCCCGGATCAGGCAAACCCATAGCGGCGAGAGGCTCCGCCCACCTGCCCAAACGCTTCTGCACATGCGCACGAGCGAACCGGTGGCAAACTAAATTGAAAGCCACCACTGTACCAGGCTATATTTGTGCTACAGTTTGTGGGTTATTAGGAGGGACCCTTGGCAGTTCTAAGGTGTAGCAGTATATTTAAAGGGTAATTGCACTCAGATTTAATTAGCCTCTGCACATTTATAAGGTCACATTTTCTTTCATGTTTGTCAGAAGCCTTGGGAAAGAAAGACTCCTGTATTAATTTCCTCTTTCTTAAAGTCCATCTATCATGGAACTTCATGCTACTAGGATCACAGTGCTTTTCTTTAAATTAAAAAAAATTAGCTTATGATAGGCTGTTTTTATTCCATTTCTAAACAGTCATATTAAAATGGAAATCTTGGTATAATTGGTGGCATTAAGAGCTTAGATTTAATCATAGTGAATGGTAATGCAAGGGTTGTTCTTTTGCTCTTATTAACAAGCCTATTTCAACTTCTGAGTGGTATAAGTGAATTCAGTAAATCTATATTTAATTAAAGCAAAAATAATGATGGCCAGAACTGTAAGTTTATTTGAGAAAAAGTTTTTAATTAGGAAATTTATTTCTAAGTTAGATTAATTGGATAATCAGTTGTTTTCCAATATGGATTTCTTATTCCTGCTATGGCTGGTTTGCAGAAAATGGAACGTCAAGTATGTGGTCTCTCCCATAACTACTAGTGACTACTATTTTGAGACAACCCAGGAGCAAATTACAGTACACAGAGGTTTGTCTTGCGAACAGTAGTTTATATACAAGGCATATATTTATATATATATATATATATATATATATATATATATATATATATATATATATATATATATATATATATGTATATATATAGGTCTTTGGTTGTTCGGGTTTTCTCCCGTGTAAAATTGGAAGTATCTTGGGGCCGTTTCGACAAAGTCTCATTCGTCATCTTCAGGCTTCAGCTTCGTGCTTCTGGGAGCAATATATATATATATATATATATATATATATATATAATATATATATTATATATATATATATATATATATATATATATATATATATATATATATATATATGTAGGTCTTTGGTTATTGGGTTTTCTCCCGTAAAATTGGAAGTATCTTGGCGACGTTTCGACAAAGTCTCATTCGTCATCTTCAGGCTTCAACCGTGCTTCTGGGAGCAATGTGTGATTGCAGCTGTTTCTTCCTTTTTAACTGCTAGTGGGGGTTTGAACTGATTGGGTGGGAGCTTGGCTGTGCTCTGATTGGATGGGGGTTTTTTGGTGCTCTGATTGGCTGGGGTGTGTGTCCTTTTTGGGTGGGGGCTTGGTTGTGCTCAGGTTAGTCTGAGCTGCAGGGGGATTTGAGCTGGTGAGCTGCATAGCTGTTGTTTGGCTTCGTGTTCGTGGTCGTGCTACATCTTCATAGTGGGTGTCAGTCTGCTGCATGTATGGAAGCTGAAGCCTGAAGATGACGAATGAGACTTCGTCGAAACGTCACCAAGACACATCCAATTTTACGCGGGAGAAAACCCGAATAACCAAAGATCTACATACATACATACATACATACATACATACATATACATACACACACACATACACACACACACATACATACGTACACGTGATAGGCACATACCAGACAAGCAATCACTCTTCATGGAGAACAACAATACAGATCGAACACTCTGAGGAGAAAGATACACGAGGAGAGAGATACACTTTCTGATGGCCTTCCTTATATAGACAAAGTGACTCTATAAATCTTAAAGTGGCAATAATCCTGCGGACCCATCCTCAGTCTTAAAATAGCAATGACCCTGCTGACTTATCCTCATTGCATCATCTTCTTCCACAGCCTTACAGCGGCTGGTCAGATTTAAATCATCATTACCCTGATTCTAAATTCTTTATTGTGGTGTTCTTGGAATTTCTGTAGACATCATAATTGATGTCTTTCATCCAAAGGTACTGTACTGAATCCCCTCCATAAATTCAACACGGCCTTCAGTGTAACCGTGGAGAGTAATTATATCTCCTGTTTCCTGATTAAGTATTATTTAATCATATGGATGAGGTGGTAAAACCAATCCCTGGCAACATGATTTCAGACTGCAGTCATGTGTGCATGACTGATGCTGGAAATGCAAAATCAATTTATCGGAAAGAGATCAAAGTGCCTTTCTCTTGTTGTATGTGAGAGAATCTAACATCCAGGAAGAATTTGGCTACTCACTACACCCATACTGTTGTTAGTATAGACAAAGTGACTCTATAAATCTTAAAGTGGCAATAATCCTGCGGACCCATCCTCAGTCTTAAAATAGCAATGACCCTGCTGACTTATCCTCATTGCATCATCTTCTTCCACAGCCTTACAGCGGCTGGTCAGATTTAAATCATCATTACCCTGATTCTAAATTCTTTATTGTGGTGTTCTTGGAATTTCTGTAGACATCATAATTGATGTCTTTCATCCAAAGGTACTGTACTGAATCCCCTCCATAAATTCAACACGGCCTTCAGTGTAACCGTGGAGAGTAATTATATCTCCTGTTTCCTGATTAAGTATTATTTAATCATATGGATGAGGTGGTAAAACCAATCCCTGGCAACATGATTTCAGACTGCAGTCATGTGTGCATGACTGATGCTGGAAATGCAAAATCAATTTATCGGAAAGAGATCAAAGTGCCTTTCTCTTGTTGTATGTGAGAGAATCTAACATCCAGGAAGAATTTGGCTACTCACTACACCCATACTGTTGTTAGTATAGACAAAGGTATACATTCCACTGAATGATTCGTGGAATCATTTGGGGGCAGTGTCATAGCAATCCAAGGGAACATGTTCCCTGTGCATTCAAGAGCATCCTTGGACGGTGTTGAGTAGGTCTTCAGATAGCTGGACTGAGTCTTTGAGAGAATTCAACAGCAGTTCAAAGACCAACATTCTAAACCCTTGAGATTTCAAGGACAGCAAATCCCTAGCAAAAAGCCTGTTCAATCCTGGCTGAAAGTTAGAAAGAAAAAACTATCAGGTTGAAATTGCTATGGGAGACTGAACCATCACACTGGCTATGGGCAATCAAATGCATTACTACTTGTTTACAACAATGGAAGCCTTTCTTGTTTAGACTAAAGATTTGTAGCTAGCTAAATTATGTTGATGAGACTTCTGCCAAGCCCTAACCTAACGTACTAAACTGTATAAAATCAGAAGGTATGTGATTTATATCTGAGTCTTGCTTAGAGGGATGTGGTAACTCAGGAGCTAAGACACTGAGCTTGTTGATTGAAAGGTCAACAGTTCAGCGGTTTGAATCCTTAGTGCCGCGTAATGGGATGAGCTCCCGTTACTTGTCCCAGCTTCTGCCAACGTAGCAGTTTGAAAGCATGTCAAAAATAAAAGTAGAAAAAATAGGGACCACCTTTGGGTGGGAAGGTAACAGTGTTCCATGCGCCTTTGGCATTGAGTCATGCCAGCCACATGACCACGGAGACGTCTTTGGACAGTGCTGGATCTTTGGCTTTGAAATGGAGATTAGCACCACCCCCTAGAGTCGAGAACGACCAACACATATGTGGAGGGGAACCTTTACCTTTACTTTGCTTATGAGCACCTAACACCTGTCTTTGACTACTTTGGTTATGGTTAGGTATGTTTATTTCTTTAAATTTATTGACTGTCCAACTCCAGGGAGTACACATAGTTGATACCATTATTTTTCTCCCTATTATATGTGCTCCACTGTAGGATTACATTCAATGATCCTGGGCCAGCTATAGCTGTCTTTAGCAAATATGTTTAGATTAAAAAGAAATAAAACCCTAACTCAAAGGAAAGGGTCAGGAATATGTACTGAAATTCCATTTGAATAATAGTTCAAACCTGGCACAATGTCCCAGTTTCACAAGGTAACATTGAATGGTATAAAGTATACAACTGAAGCAAGCTATAGCAATAATTAACAAAGACAAGAGGATAGAGGTTATAAATTGCCATAGCTTTACTTGCATTTCCCGAGTCTATTTTGAATGGCAGAATCATACTGTCAATAAACTAACTGACGGGTGGTAATGGTTATCCTTTTCACAATAGCCATCAAACAATTCCAGATGGGCAAATTTAGCATATAAATTAAAATGCAATATGTATTTGACATTGCCACATTCTTGCAAGAACACTTATTACTCCTCCTTGGAATGTCTCATTTGCCAACTGCTGATTGAAAACAGATTTGCAGCAGAAACAATTAGCAAGGAGGATGTGCGGAAGCTCTCTCATATGTATTGCTGCACCAGAAACCTGGATATGGACCTCTTGTATTCCATAGATAGCAGAAGTTGGCTTACCAGCTTTGAATCTGGCTTGGTTCAACTTGTTTTCCAACGGAAGGCAAGATTCCACCATTCCGCATCGACACCCAAATATTTCAGCCGTCTCTCACACACCTGCGTACTCTTCACTCAGAAATCTGAGCCAAAATATAGGTTCCTTTCTGGGTACTCTAAGGATCACAAATACACATTTTGCACAACTGGACAATGCAGAGTAGCAAGTCAAGCACACTGGCTGACCAGTGGAAGGTTGGAAGGAAACATTAAAGGGGCTTGGGACCAGAGGTGGGTTTCACATATTGTTACCACCGGTTTGCCCCGCTCATGCGCCCAACCTTCAGCGCATGTGCTTTGCTTGCACCAGTGCCTTTCACGCAAGCACCCGGCCTCAAAAACGTGGCTAAATAGGATGGCATAACGCCGGAGTGGGTAGGCAGGCCCACCCACAATCATCCCGACCGGTTCGCCTGAACCGGCCCAAACCGGCTGAATACCATTGCTTGGGATCCCATCTATTTGTCTGTTAAAGTTTATAATGTAATGTCTGTTAAAGTAATGAAGTTTGTTAAAGAAAGATCCAACCTGGAACTATGGAGAAATTTCCCAACCGTGAGAACAATTAATCAATGGAATAGCTTGCCACTTGGAATTGTGGGTGCTCTATTGCTGGAGACTTTCAAGAAAATACTGGGCAACCATTTGTCTGGGATGGAATAAGGTCTCTTGCCTTGGCCAGGGGGTTGAACGAGAAGACCTCCAACCCTATTATTCTGTGCACCACACAGAAACTGTCCTGTGATTCCATAAAGATTTAATTTCTGCATTGGTCCACTTTATACTTTTGGACTCTTACTGAGGTCCCAAACTCTCCATTTTTCAAGACTTGAAGTCTATTGCTTCAAGTTTGGATTGCCATGCGCATTAAGGTTCTACATTTGAAAAAGAAATGATAAAATCTTACATTTGTCGTTCTGAATTTAGATGAGAGGTTACCCTCCTATTTCCACTCTCTACCTCCATATTGAAGCTATTGGTACCCACAAGTCTCCCCAGAAGCATAAGGCCTATTATGATTTCCCTGTTATCAGTGGTGGGTTTCAAATTTTTTTTACTACCGGTTCTATGGGTATGGCTTGGTGGGAGTGGCGTGGCTTAGTGGGCGTGGCAGGGGAAGGATATTGCAAAATCTCCATTCCCTTCACAATCCAGGGGAAGGTTACTGCAAAATCCCCATTTCCTCCTGATCAGCTGGGACTCGGGAGGCAGAGAATAGATGGAGACGGGGCCAGTCAGAAGTTTCACTATCGGTTCTCTGAACTACTTAAAATTTCCGCTACCGGTTCTCCAGAACTGGTCAGAATCTGCTGAAACCCACCTTTGCCTGTTATCACATATGGTTTCTAAACTGGGGATATAGCCCACATTATTTCTGGTAATATTGGGAAATCAGAGCAGAAATATATTTATTTAATCCATTTAATTTCCTCCCCTTTGCAATTACAAAAAAGGATCTCCAGCATTGGTTCAGTTTGGTTCAGTTTACTTCATTGATTAGCCCTTCGGTCATATCAAAGTATAGAGTTCCAGACACAAATTATTACTAAAATCTGATACAATTTAAAATGGAATTGGATACACTTTAAAATGAAATTAGAATAAAATACAATAATTTAATATATAGATAAATAAAATAAGATAAAATTATATTTTGGTATCACCCCTACAATAGAATAGAATAGAATAGAATAGAATTTTTATTGGCCAAGTGTGATTGGACACACAAGGAATTTGTCTTGGTGCATATGCTCTCAGTGTACATAAAAGAAAAGATATGTTCATCAAGGTACAACATTTACAACACAATTGATGGTCAATATATCAATATAAATCATAAGGATTGCCAGCAACAAGTTACAGTCATACAGTCGTAAGTGGAAAGAGATTGGTGATGGGAACTATGGGAAGATTAATAGTAGTGCAGATTCAGTAAATAGTTTGACAGTGTTGAGGGAATTATTTGTTTAGCAGAGTGATGGCCTTCGGGAAAAAACTGTTCTTGTGTCTAGTTATTCTGGTGTGCAGTGCTCTATAGCGTCGTTTTGAGGGTAGGAGATGAAACAGTTTATGTCCAGGATGCGAGGGGTCTGTAAATATTTTCACGGCCCTCTTCTTGATTTGTGCAGTATACAGGTCCTCAATGGAAGGCAGGTTGGTAGCAATTATTTTTTCTGCAGTTCTAATTATCCTCTGAAGTCTGTGTTTTTCTTGTTGGGTTGCAGAACCGAACCAGACAGTTATAGAGGTGCAAATGACAGACTCAATAATTCCTCTGTAGAACTGAATCAGCAGCTCCTTGGGCAGTTTGAGCTTACTGAGTTGGCGCAGAAAGAACATTCTTTGCTGTCCTTTTTTAATGATGTTTTTGATGTTAGCTGTCCATTTTAGATCTTGCGATATGATAGAGCCTAGAAATGTGAAGGTTTCTACTGTTGATACTGTGTTGTCTAGTATTGTGAGAGGTGGAAGTATGGAAGGGTTTCTCCTAAAGTCTACCACCATTTCTACGGTTTTGAGTGTGTTCAGTTCCAGATTGTTTTGGTTGCACCATAAGGCTAGTCGTTATCTACCTCAATCAGTCCCACATATGCTGATTTCAACCGAACCATTTTGATTAAGTCCTATGTTGTGTTAAATGTTATTTTCAGATTCTGGCCACATATAAGGTAAGTTGTTTTGATTTTACAACAGCAACACAACACAACACAAACATATATAACACAAACACATAATATGTGTTTTCTTTTTACATGTCAGTTTCGTTCCACATACTTTCTACTTTATATATTCCCCATTTCCCCCCCCTTTTTTTTTTGCATTTATATCCCGCCCTTCTCCGAAGACTCAGGGCGGCTTACACTATGTCAAGCAATAGTCTTCATCCATTTGTATATTATATACAAAATCAACTTATTGCCCCCAACAATCTGAGTCCTCATTTTACCTACCTTATAAAGGATGGAAGGCTGAGTCAACCTTGGGCCTGGTGGGACTTGAACCTGCAGTAATTGCAAGCAGCTGCTGTTAATAACAGACTGTTTTACCAGTCTGAGCCACAGATTTTATTTATCTTTATCATCCCTTTATATCTAGTTTTATTCATTTACAATATTTTATACATTTGTCACCTTCTCTTCTCCATCATTTATTCATATTTACTTTTCCTATTCTCTAACCAATCTTACCACTTGGTCCATACTTGATAATATTATAATATTATAATTGATAATAAGGTAAGTTGTTTTGATATGGGGATCCCAATCGGTCATTTGTTTAGTATGTAGACCAAGGTGTTGATTATTTATATGTAACTAATTTACTGTTGAAGTTACCATATTTTTTGGACAATAAGACGCACGGGTGTATAAGATGCAGCAAGTTTTTGAAGAGGTAAGTAAGAAAAAAAAAGTTTTTGCCCTCCTCCAGCCCCCAGGAACACTCTGCAGGCCTCCCAAACCCTCTGCTCACCCCATTTTTCGCAAAAACGGGAGAAAAATAGGCTATTTTTTGCCTGTTTTTGCAGAGCAGTGATAGGTTTCAAATTTTTTTACTACCAGTTCTGTGGGTGTGGCTTGGTGGGTGTGGCAGGGGAAGATACTGTAAAATCTCCATTCCCTCCCCAATCCAGGGAAAGGTTACTGCAAAATCTCCATTTCCTCCCAATCAGCTGGGACTCAGGAGGCAGAGAATAGATGGGGGTGGGGGTCAGTCAGAGGTGGTATTTACTGGTTTTTTGAACTACTCAAAATTTCTGCTACCAGTTCTCCAGAATTGCTCAGAACCTGCTGAAACTGACCTCTGGCGCAGAGGGTTTGGGAGGCCTGCAGAGTGCTCCTAGAGGCTGGGGGAGGGCAAAAACGCCCCCGTTTTTGTGAAAAACAGGCCTGTTTTTTGCAAAAATGGAATGAGTGAGATGGGACTTCAGGAGGGCAAATATGGCTGTATTCAGTGTATAAGATGCACCAACATTTCCATCCTCTTTTAGGGAGGAAAAAGGTGTGTTTTATACTCCAAAAATATGGTAAGCGATTTCTTTTATGTTTTTTTTCTTCTGATCATACAGTATAGTTTTGTTTATATATCCTGTTTTATATATTACTGATTTAATTTTATTTTTCAATTGATTATTATATATTAAAACAAGGTAATGAGTGGCATAACTAAGTGATAAACTACATGTGGTCCAATAAAAAAAAATCTAAGGATTAAATTCAAGAATTTACATTATTTTAAAATAGACAGGGGGAATAGTGGTTCTGCACCTTAAACTGTATTATCGTGCTCCCTTTGCATTATATCTTTTTATGATCTGCTTAGTTCTATAGTTCTATGGCTGTCCTGCAGAAACATCCCTGGGTTGATGCAAACAGAAATGATCTATAAAAAACAATGCAATAATAAGCAATACTTTGATGCCTGGTACAAACATAGGAAAATAATTAGTCCATAAGTTTTGCTCTCATTTCATTATTAAACTTCTATAATGAGGAAAGTGCTAAGAAATTTGATTAGTAGGAAGCTAATAACTTACTTGGATTGCAATATTTAATTATTGCTAAAATGGAAATAACATTTTTCTGAAATGCTGTTTATCCATTTAAGTGCATTTTGGGGAGTCCAGTAGACTTAAAATACAATTTTTGATCAATCAATTGTAGTTTCAAATCTGTTGGTGCCATTTTAATTTTTTTTTTAGAACTTGCGCTATTGATGTGATTGATGTGGCCTTATAGGAGACCCCAATTCTTTAGCCTATGATCAATAAATCCAACTTGTAATTGAGTTAGAAATATTATTTAACTTTTGATAAAGATATGTGATGGGTTTAATCATGGCATGGGTGAAATGCTCCTGGTTCTGACCAGATCTCGTGATCTAGTAGTGAGCGTGGCCGGTGGTTCGGCGATCAGGAAGTGATCGCTGAACCACCGGCGACACCTGCCACCCAGGTGTCATTACTTCCTGGTTTTAACCAGGAAGTAATGTGTTTTTATGTGCGCAGCGTGTGGACTTCCGAGGCGGTAAGGAAAGTAAGTAGATTTCACTCCACATCATGGTATCCATTAAATGAGAAAGTAACTCATGTACCTTTGAAATTGCAAAGCATGTGGACCTTATGGATTTATCAAAAGGTACATCCGTTGAAAATACTGCTACTCTTTTGAATTAGGAAGACCAAATTCAGGTTGAAGCTAAGAAAAATCTTTAAAATAATAATTTTGTAATACTTGATTTAAAGTTATTATCCTGGCTTCTCCCTATACTCTCCGATAAAACATTTTTTCACCTGTTTGTAAGAGTTAGACCTCTAATCTCACCAACTCTGTGGCCGCTAGCCATTTTTGCATACTAACTCTGATGATCTTCTTTCATCTTGTGAATTAAAAGGATTCTTTTGCTTCAGGAAGAATACTTTGCTTATTTTCAGATCTCTCCTTGCCTTTTCCTTTAACTATTTCTGCAGTTTGACATTGGACACTGAAACTATCAGATCCAATTTTTGACTTTTTAGTCTGTTCTCAACTCCCAAAAGTGTATACCTGAAGCAGCTCATCTGCATCTTCTTATGTAAGCTGATGAAAGGCTTTTATATGGGTATATCTGCCTCACTCCTTCCAGCTTTTGGAAACCTTGAGCTGTTTCTGGGAAATTATTTATATATTTATTGACGTAACAAATTTATATGACTACTCATCTCATGAGAAGTGATTTGGTGACAATTAAATGAAAAATAAAAACTGCCCACCTGCCTGGAATGTCATACGTTCTGTTTTTGACACTCTGAGCATGTGCAGAAGGTCCTGCGCATGCACAGAGGTGTCACATAGGGTGCGCACATGCTCCCATTTGTGAACTCACTGCCCTCCCTGTTAAGATACAGCCTGTTGTACCTTAAAATGGCGTCTACTGTGCAGCACAGTGGAGTTGCCATGGTAACAGTTCACGGTACTCCACAAGGGGGCTGCCTCTGGCAAGGGGGAAAATCCTAATACAGGATTGGGATAAGGTTATCAGCTAGTAAAATATAAAACAGCCATTCTTAAAATATTTAAAATGAACCACAAAGCACAAGAGAGAACGAATATTAACTACAATGATGGAGTCATTTTAGAACTTCCCTGGGATTCTGAGACTAACCTCACCATAAAGTGAGTGCTATACTATGAAGGGCCTTAAGGCAGGGGTGAAATGCTCCCGGTTCGGACTGGATCAGTTGATCCGGTAATGATGGCCTCGGGTGGTTCGGAGAGCCGGTAGCAAAAATCCCTGCCCAGCCCCCGCCCAAGTCCAGCTGAGTCGCGCGATTGTCAGAGCCTTTTTTTTTTCTTTTAATAACATTTTTTCTACAACCTCTTCGGCCGAATAGGTTGTAAAAAAATGCTTTTAAAAGTAAAAAAAAAGATTGCGAGCCACAGCTGATCACTCCCCCTGTGCGCTGTTCTACTTACCCCATGCCTCCTCTTGGCGTGCACTGTGCACGCACACACACCTTGTATTTGGTGTGTGGTGCGCACTGCACATTTGTGTACAGGCGCATGTGCAGCCAGCGAACCGGTAGTAAACCGGTTCAGATTTCACCACTACCTTAAGGGTTAAAACTAGCACCTTGAATTGGACCCAGAGGTAAACTGGTAACAACTGCCTGGAGTTTAACAAACCATATAAATTTCTGGGCAGATTGCTGGAAAGATAATCTGTTACAGCCTCTTGATATATATCAAGATATATATTTGTGTCCAGAAGTCTTCCTTAACTTTTCCTTTTGGACTTTACACTTGTTCTGTCCTCCAACTATATTTTAGGTGTTATTTTACCCACTTCAACCTTGGATAAGGTTCTGGCTATTTTTGTCATAGATCCCATAGCTGCATTTGTCTTGTGTGGCTGGTTAAACTGTATATTTCTGCTTTCAGACAGAATGTCAATGACAATTATTTACTTCATTGGAACCATCCTAGTAGTTCTAATGCTGAAGGACAGAAATGTGACATTGCTATAGAGAACCAAGAAGTTGTTTTTTTACATGCTGATTTTATCTAGTTAAGTAGCAAATGTTTAAATATTTGTTCCATTCATTACTGTACATTTTATGCAGGTAGGATTGTCACGTCCTGCTCAAAACTCCTAATTGTTAAAAAAAGTTCTACAAACAAGTGGTAAAAATTACTGGTTAAGTTAAGTGAAAATTAAAATCCAAAGTTTACATGAACAGAACAAGAGGAAAACAGGAGTCAAGATATAGATATTAAACTATTTAAACAGTCCAGTGCCGGTAACATTCAAGCATCAAATATAATTGAATTTCAGGAACTGAATTTTGAGATATATTCATATAGCTGAAACTTTTTTTTTTTGGCTCCTCCTCTATTCCAGCTTCTATTTCATGAAATTCAAAAGGTATAATTCTTCATCTCTTTCTCAAGGTTGAATTCTTAAGCTCGGCCTCTGATTGTCATGAATGATGATGACGCTATCCATTCAATTGTGTCTGACTCTTAATGATCCTATGAACCAGATCTATCCACATTTTCTGAACTTGTACGGCTTCTTTCAGATGTTTTATGCTCTGATTGGTGTCAGCTTCGATGCTGCCTAACTACTGTGTTTTGGGCAGTCTCATTTCCTTTTACCACCAACCATTCTGAGCATAACTGCTTTTTCTAGTAAGTTTGATTGCACAACATGGCCAAAAATAAGTGAAGCGGAATTTTGTGATTTTTTTTGCCTTCCAGCGATATGTCTGGTTTATACACTCCAGCACTTGGTCCAGACAACATAGATACATCTGCACTTTTCTGCAGTTGTTTGAATTCCATCTCATTGCAACTCCAAATCATGGCGTGTTCTTGGCTTAGATAACAGTTCTTGAGTTTTCTCCTTTGACTCAATCACATTCTAGCCAGAAGAGAAAATTTTTCTCCTCTTATTATCTTCTCTTGGAAACAGTGACTCTTTTTTTCATCCTATCCATTTGAATCAGGTAGATTCATGGCAAGAAGCTACTTTCTCAGTTTTCACTATTATTGAGTTCCAAGAAAATCATTTCTCTCTCTCTGTTTAGCCATCTTTAGGGCTTTTTATACTTAGTCACAATTTTTAATACATCCCATCCTCCCATCATAAGGCAGCTTCCCCATATTTTATTACTTGTAGAAGCCTGTTTAGTTCTTTTGACTTTTAGTATTTTTGTCTATTTCACCTTTGCATCTTGTCTCTAGAAATATTTCTTTTCTACTATTAAATACTACATTACCTTAAAAGTCCTAGGTTAATGGCAGTTGACCCCCAAACTCCTGTATTAACTTGCACGCAGATACCTTACTTTGCCTAAGGTTCCTATGAGTGATGAAATTTTATTGCCTACTTAATTTGGAGGCAGGACGTTGTATTGCATTTGAAGATAAACTAATAATCTAAAGCATGTTAATAACAATAACCAAATATAAATCATCCATGTTGGAAAACAACAACAAGACAGCTTATATTGGCCAGATCATAAATCGACCAGTCATAGGGTCTATTGAAAAAGCCAACTCTTCATGGCTTTCCTAAGTAGGGCAAGATTGGGTCAGGAAGAATGCTGTTTGGGTAGATGTTCACTGGAACCTAAAAATAGAGTCGAGTCGAGTCGAATAGAATAGAATAGAATAGAATAGAATAGAATAGAATAGAATAGAATAGAATAGAATAGAATAGAATAGAATAGAATAGAATAGAATCATTCAAAGCTGGGGTGGGTTAGGGTTAGGGTTAATTCAGACTGAAAAATGGACATTGCCAATGAATTCAGAGCACAGGGTTAGGGTTAGGTGTTGTGTCTTGCCCGCTTTCACCGCAGCCGGGGCCTTCTTATCTGCTTCCGAACGCTGAGGAATGTCCTAGTATGCCTCCCGGCCCCAGCCCTGGCTCCATGCCCAGACAGGCTGAGGAGGAGGAAGCACCTCCAGCCCCCAGCTCTGGCTCCATGCCCAGGCAAACGGAACAACTAGACCCCTCCCCCTCCCCCACAGCATGTGAGCCTGAGGGAGGTGAATTACCAACAGCTGCCGACTGGAGTGACCCTCGCTTCAGAAGAATTGATAGGCGGCGGCGACAGAAGGAAGGGAGGGGCAGGCCTGGATAAGTGCTGAGTCATGGAGCCACACCCCATGGCCTATATAAAGGATCTGCTTTCTGGCATTCTCTGAGTCAGGCAAAGTCTACCTTATCTTGCTGAAGTCACTTCCTGGTCTCCTGCCTTCCTTGAGAACTCTGATAGGACTTTGGCAGAGCTGCAGAGGCACGCTTGATACGGACTTCCCCGACCCGGCCGTCAGCGGAGGAGTGGGACACGACATTAGGGTTATAAATGTGAGTCAGTTGTCAAGCATCCAAACATTACTCTGGGGATGCCGCAACAGTCAAAAGTGTGGAAAATGGTCATAAGTCACTTTTTACTGTGTCGTTGTAACTTTGAATGGTCACTAAGCGAACTGTTGTTATTCGAGAACTGCCGGTGGTTATAAACCCGCAATATGGATTTTCAGTTGAGCAAGAAATTGCCCTGGTGGCGCATAGGTTCTTTTAACTGTACATTTCTATGACTGTTTTAAGTCTCTGTCCATATATCAGAGAATATATTTCTACAAAACACGGGAAAATTCTGTTCAAATATTAGAACCGAGTTGTTAAGCAAGAGAAAACAGTTTAGGTGTGGATGATGCAGCTGATACAGGATGGAACTTGACTTAAAGGTCAACAGCTGTTGGAGCATAATAAGAAATCCCTGGACTCACTTAGTCAGCCCTTGACTAACAGCTCTGCCTTTATCTTTGATCCATGTGCGTCCCTTGATGGAATATTTAATGTGACGAACCAAGCTTGCTCTAGGCAAATAGGTGCTGAATTCTTCACTTAGGGAGAAGTCAAATGTTTAACAATGAATCTTTTTGTATAGACTGGCTCAAAAACTTGGCAGTTCAAAACCAGTTAAGTCAATAAAGAATTGTTGAAGCTACATCGGGGATAATGGGTACAACCAGGGCTGGTATTCACTTAGTTTCCCTACCGGTTCACAAATATGAGCTCACTTGACTCGCATGTGACACATCCACACATGCGCCTGGACTTCTGTGTGTGCACTTTGCTGGCACACATGCCTTCCGTGCATGCACCCGGCCTCAAAAATGTGCCTAAATAGGATGGCATAGAGCCGGGGCACTACCGGTTGGGGTAAACCGGTCTGAACCAGCTGAATACCACCACTGGATGCAACTGTTTTCTGTTAGCACACCTGATGGTATCTTTTGCAACTATTGTTCAAATGATCTGTAGAAATTGATTTCATAGATGGATTATGTGCCATCAAATAAGAGTTGACTCTTGTCATCGCAGAAATAGACTTACTCCACAATGATTTGTCCCCAAACTCATCGTTCAGGTTTATCCATCTACCTTGTTACAATCCTCTTCTTCATTGTCCTTCTACCTTTTCTAAGATTATGGACTTCCCAAAGGAGCTGAATTTTTCCTTTAATGTGTGCAAAATGTAAAAATCTCAGCCGTGTCATTTGTGCTTCAAGTGAAAATTGTGTGTTGATTTGTTCGATGACCCATTTGTTTGTTCTCTTGGCTGTCCATGGTATTCTCAGGAGTGTTCACAAGCACTAAAGTTCAAAATCATCAATATTCTATCTATGCTGCTTCTTCAAAGTCCAAGTTTTACTTCTATAGACTGTCACAGGGAATATTTTTGTTGCACTCTTCTGATTTTTTTTTTTTTTAGTTACAGACATATCCTACCATCTGAATACCTTCTCCAAGGTCTTAATACTCAATCAGGCTCAAATTATCTTTCTAGCTCTCTGGAGGAGATGATCAGGTTGGGGAAAATGGAAGGAAAGAGAATAAGACGATGACCAAGCAGCAAGAGTTAGTTATACAGGCAATGGGTACAGTGTTAAAACACTTGTAGAATCAGGCTATGGTCAGATCACGATGCAGAAAAATCTATCTGTATGGTCACTAAGAACTGACACTGACTGGGCACATAATCTATCCATCCATCCATCAATGGTCAAGATAAGAGTGTGATTCTGCATTCCTTTTATAAATAGTATATTCACATATGGTCTCAAGGACGTTTCTGACAGAGGGATAAACTGAACAGCCACTCCCAGTATGTAGCAACGTTTTAAACTTTCTGATCTATTTTTTCTTTTTTGATGAAAATCACTAGTGTTGCTTTCGCTGCTGGGTATTGGAAACTGTCGGGTTTTTAATATATCCATCTGGAGTAAAACACCTTAGTGATAATGGAAAAGTTCCGAACATTAATGGAGGCTGAAATTCTGAAGGTAAAAAAAAGTAATTATTCTAGTTGAAATGTGCCTAAATCAACTTAAGTCTCAAGTGTTCTATAATCATATAAGTCAATTTCAAAAGGCAGTTTTATTTATAACTGCTTACATCCTACAATGTACCTCTAACACCAACAAGCAAATTCTGCTTATCCATGTCCTTGGCAGAGACTTTATAGGTGGACAAAAATGCCAAATCCAGTCTACACATTGGCTGATTGTGTGCCCAACCACAATAACAAAAGACTGCACTGCATGGATCTGCACATATCCTATATTGATGCTGTCAGCCCTGGAAACCATCTTTTGCATTGGATTTTCAGCCCTGCCACATTTACTACTGTGAGAAACTGAGAGGAGGATTGTGTGGAGCATCGGTGATATGTAATTATAAGATTCCTTTCTCAGAGAGTCAAGGACATCTTGCCCTGCACCTGAAAGGCTGGAACTGGGAGGCATCTCCAGTTGGGATGGTGCTTTGTTTGGACCATGTGATGGACATGTGGGTTTTGGGCAGGGACTTGAACTTTCCTTTAGGTGGGGAAAACCTGGAAGCTTTCAAATTCAGGTCTTCCCAGATGTGCCAATATGACGTCTCTAATAAAGTGGATTTTTGAGAAACGTCAAGTGTTATTTCGTTGCGGGTGTTACTTGGAACCCTGACATTAACCCGAATCTGAAAGTTTCCAGCTTTTATATTATAATTATCCTAGTTTCTTGGAAAGAACTCAGTGCATATGAAAATCAACACCAGCTGAAGAATGGCAGCTGTAATCTCACATTTTTGTATAAATCAAATTCAGAAACATGGCATAGGGCCGGGCTATTTACGGGACCGTCTGCTGCTACCGAATACCTCTCACCGACCCGTGCGCTCTCACAGAGAGGGACTCCTCAGGGTGCCATCAGCTAGGCAGTGCCGTCTGGCAACACCCAGGGGAAGGGCCCTCTCTGTGGGGGCTCCCACCCTTTGGAATGAGCTTCCCCCAGGACTTCATCAACTTCCGGACCTCCGAACCTTTCGCCGCGAGCTTAAAACTCATTTATTCATCTGCGCAGGACTGGACTAGATTTTAGATTTTAATTTAAACTGGTTTTAATGGGTCTTACTATGTATACTGTTATTTTTAATTATTTGGCTATTTGGAATAAGTTTTTTAATGGATGTTTTATTTTGTATTTATATGTATTTTTTATCTGCCTGTAAACCGCCCTGAGTCCCTAGGGAGATAGGGCGGTATATAAATACGAAAAATAAATAAATAAATAAATAAGAAACTGCCCGTCCCACTCGCAGTGTGACGCTGAGTATCATACGATGAAAACATAAAAACATACAAATTGTGCATAGTAAACATTATATATCAAAGTCAAAGTTTTAAAAGCTGGGAAGACCTTCAAGGTACTTACCAATAACATGGCTATGTGCTCTCTGTGAGCGCCAAGCAAATCCTCAGAGCCAGGTCTTCAAAATTTTCTAAAAGGCCAGGAGAGTGGGGGGCTGCCTCCCCTTAGGGGGGAGGGGGCACGGCAATATTCCAAAGGGCAAGGACAGTGGAGGCTCTCTTCCAGTTATTGTATGGATATGGAAAGTATGACCTTCTAACGTATTTTGAAATAGATTAGTTTTATCAGTTGAATTTTTTTTTAATTCAAAGTTACAAAGAGAACCTTTTGCAATCAATGAAATTTTTATGAAAGGGAGATCTTGATTTAACTCTGGTAAATCAACATCTTCTTTTATGTAGCATTTTTAATGCAACTATCCTCCAGCTAAACCTGAGGTACTTGTCAATTCCCTTTCAGTTGCTTTATTATCATCCAATAAGGCTTTATTCTCACAGTCTTGTTAATTAAAATTTCTTGAAAGACCAAAAGGGTTTAGATTATAGAATCTTAGAAACTGGCTATGTGTAATGCATACTTGTGGGCTATTTAACCTTTCATTCTACTTTCCATTGGGATGAAATATATTTAAAGCTTGCTTCCGTACCGTTTATGCATTGAGAAATTTAGCATTGCAAGGTATGAAGGAAAATGGACTTCCCAAATCAAACTTATAAAAGTACCGTGATACCTCAGTACTTGACAGAATTTCATTCCAGAAGATGTAATAAATAGTAAAACTGATGGGTACCGAGAAAACCACATGATTTACCACATGATTTACCACAAGACCTGCTATTTTGGCCAGAAGAAACAGCGAATCATGAGGCAGCTGGAATCCTTGCGCATCAACTACCAGGAGAAAGATGAGTGCTGGGATAAGATTTCTGCTTCAAAACATGTCGAATACCGAATTTGATGAGTTTTGAAGCAATTGAGTGCCCAGATATGACTATATTACTTCCAAATACAATTCTTTTATTTTTTTTAAAATCTATGATCAAATCATATAAAGGACTAGATCAGGGGTGTCAAACTCAATTTCATTGAGGGTTGCATCAGGGTTGTGTTTGACATTGGGGGAGGGGGGCTGTGGAGGCATGGCCAGGGTAAGCGTAGCCAGGATGGGCATAGCCACCTCAATGTCACTCACTGAGGCTCTGTTTTCGGCTGTGATGGCCTCCTGCAGCCTCTGCCAGTGAAAATGGAGCCCGGGCGGGATGTGCATGACCTCCTTGAGCTCCGTTTTCACTAGCAGAGGGCTGCTGGAGGCTGTCATGGCCAAAAATGGAGCCAGGAGGGCCTCTGGTGGCTCAACAGACTAAGACAGTCTGTTATTAACAGCAGCTGCCTGCAATTACTGCAGGTTCAAGCCCCACCAGGCCCAAGGTTGACTCAGCCTTCCATCCTTTATAAGGTAGGTAAAATGAGGACCCAGATTGTTGGGGGCAATAAGTTGACTTTGTATATAATATACAAATGGATGAAGACTATTGCTTAACACAGTGTAAGACACCCTGAGTCTTCGGAGAAGGGCGGGATATAAATGCAAATAAAATAAAATAAATAAATAAATAAATGCAGAGGCACCACAGGCTGATCCTTTGCGGTTTCCAGGGCGGCCCCGTTGCTCAGATCTAAGCACCCTGTGGGCCGGATTCAGCCCATGGGCCTTGAGTTTGACACAATCTGTGCCCTGTGCCCTGTTAGGTCATCATTTCAGAGATATTTCCTTGCCTAAACAGAGAAACAGAATGACCACAGATGGGAAAAATAAAGCACTAGGAACAGGAGCAACTTCTGACTTCCTGCTGCCTTCCCCATTGAGTTTCCTTGTGAAAAGCTGGTAGGGAGCATGAGAAACCCTTCCTTCCTTCCTTCCTTCCTTCCTTCCTCCCTCCCTCCCTCCCTCCCTCCCTCCCTCCCTCTCAGCAGGCAGGTAAGGTGGCTGCTGCTGGGTGGGGGATGAAAGAAGAGATTGTGAAACTAGATGGAAATTGGCAGGTAACACTGAAAATGAAGATAATCTGATTGCAATAGCACCCAGTAGCATTGAAATAGCTAGAACTCCCCCACATTTCATTTCCTCAAGACTAGTGGGTCCTGGATTTTGGACACATTCTGTAAGTTAGCCCATTTGAGATACATTGGTTCAAAAATTATCACTCAATGGTTTACCATTTTGCCCAGTTAAAGGTCATGACAAGAGATACTACCAGGACAGTATAATAAAGGGAACACATATTTAATTTTGCATGTAGTAACAGTAGCAAGAATAGTGTTTGCACAACAATGGAAAAATGAAGAGGTCCCGACAGATGAAAGTTTAGAATGTGCGGAGATGGATAGATTGATACTTAAGATTAAAAAAAAAAAGGAAGAAATAGAATACTTTTAAACATGGGATATATTTTACCAATAGTTAACTAACAAAAACAGAGGTTAGAATTTAAAAAGAATTTAAAGAGATAAAAAAAAAATTGTATTGAAAATACTGTGAGAGGAATAAACTGTTTTATTATTTTATGATTAATATTGATATATTTATTAAGATTACCAGTATGATTATGGTTATTGTTGTACTTTTACTCAAAATTAATTATGCCCAGAGAACACGCTGTTCAGATAGACATGGAATTTTTTTATGTTTTTAAAGAAAAAAATGTACCAATAAAACATATATTCAAAAAGGAAAAGGAAAGAGGTTTTGAAGTAATATACATTACTACAAACTCTACCTATGGGAGGAAGAGTATAGGGAGCTATCTGATACTCAAGTGCAGTGGTGAAATCATATTTTTTTTACTACCGGTTCTATGGCTGTGGTTTGGTGGGTGTGGTGTGGCTTGGTAGGCATGGCTTGGTGGGCATGGCAGGGAAGGATACTGCAAAATCTCCATTCCCACCCCACTCCAGGGGAAGGATACTGCAAAATCCCCATTCCCTGTCCACTCCTGAGGGAAGGATACTGCAAAATATCCATTCCCACCCCACTCTGGGACCAGCCAGAGGTGCTATTTGCCGGTTCTCTGAACCAAGGGTCCCCAATCTTGGCAACTTTAAGTCTGGTGGACTTCAACTCCCAGAATATAGGGCCGGGATACTTACGGGACCGCCTGCTGCTACCGGATACCTCTCACCGACCCGTGCGCTCTCACAGAGAGGGACTCCTCAGGGTGCCATCGGCCAGACAGTGCCGGCTGGCGACACCCAGGGGAAGGGCCTTCTCTGTGGGGGCTCCCACCCTCTGGAATGAGCTTCCCCCAGGACTTCGCCAACTTCCTGACCTCCGAATCTTTCGCCGCGAGCTTAAGACACATCTATTTATTTGCGCAGGACTGGACTAGATTTTAAATTCGAATTGGTTTTAATGGGGATTTTATTATTATTTTTATTATCATCATTTTAATTATTCGGCCAATTATAATAAGTTTTTTAATGGATGTTTTTATTTGTATTTATATGTATATTTTTATCTGGTTGTTAACTGCCCTGAGTCCCTAGGGAGATAGGGCGGTATAAAAATATGAAAAATAAATAAATAAATAAAGAATACCCCAGCCAGAAAAGCAAAGTATTCTGGGAGTTGAAGTCCTCCAGGCTTAAAGTTGCCAAGGTTGGGTACCCCTGCTCTGAACTACTCCAAATTTCCGCTACTAGTTCTCCAGAACCTGTCAGAACTTGCTGGATTTCACCCTTGCTCAAGTGTAGTGTTCACAATACCAGATTATTTACAATGCTGATTATTTAAAGAATGGGTTCTATTTGTCCATATCCGGAAGTGAATGAGAAACAGGAAGCTATCTGGCAGATGGGTACCTGCAGAGCCAGGTCAGAATTATAATTCATTCCAGGCTATGGTTGGATGCTTTCTGTCACCTGATTCCTTTCTGAGCTGGTAGTTAGAGTGTCATGTTCTGGCTATCCTTGTGAATATGATGGAAAGCTTCTTTTTCTATCAGAAAGCTACCAAAGAAGCCAAAGGGCTTCAATCAGGGGTGAAATGCTCCCGGTTCGGACTGGTTCGGTCGATCCGGTAGCAATGACGGCTGGTGGTTTGGAGAACCAGCAGTGATGGCAGCTCGAGGCTACACCCACCACCCATCATTACTTCCTGGTTTTAACGAGGACATGACCTATGTTGTGCCTTGTCCTCCCTCCTCTCCTCAGCCGGGCCCCTCCCATCTCCTGCCGGGCCTGCTATCAGATTCAGAGTCTGATAATGAAGAGGAATGGCCTGGCATGCCTCAGCCCCCAGCCCTGGCCCCATACCTGAAGGGGATGTCAGGAATGAACAAACAAACCTCACTCACACGCAGCCATCAGAGGAAGTCAGCCACGGATTGGAATTGCCCGGGCCTGCTCCTTACGACCCCTCCCTTTCTCAAACAGCAGAAGACAATCTAAAGTGGGAGGATCCTTGCTTCCGGAGATCTGAGAGGCGACGTCAGCAGAAGGAAGGGAGGGGCAGGCCTGCATAAGTGCTGAGTCATGGAGCCACACCCCATGGCCTATATAAAAGACCAGCTTGAGTCAAGTAATTTGAGTCAAGCAAAGTCTCATCTGGTTTGCTGAAGTCACACCTTGGATTCCTGCCTGCCCTGAGAAATCTGAAAGGAATTTGGCAAAGCTGCAGAGGCTTCGTGGCCACGCTTGATACAGACTTCCCAGACCCGGTCGTCGGAGGGGGAGGGGGACACGACAACCTGTTTTTTACCCTCTGTGCATGCGCAGAAGGGTTTGCGCATGTGCAGAGGGTTGGCACACGTGTGCGAGGCGTGCACTTCCGAACCGGTAGGAAAGATAAGTAGATTTCACCCCTGACTTCAATCCAGTGTCCAGCTTGTTTGATTCAGGATCCTTGACTCACTGTGTCCTGCCATCATCCATAACTCAAGTTTAAATTGCTGAGAAAGTTATTATATATAATATTGTACTTTTACTTTGCAGGACAATTAAAATACATTCTCCACTCTCCCCCTCCCCCTGCTGTTTTGAGGGTTTAAAATTGTTTCAATATGTACAGTATATTTTTCCCTTAATCAATGTGCATAATTGTGTACTTTTATTATAATCAAGTGCTTTTCTGGCTGATCCTAGGATCTTTTCAACATGTTAGCCTGTTTATTTTTCCACAGGTTATCAATGCTGCCGTAGCTCTTGCGGCCAAACCCAAAAGCCAGGTGGTAAAAAACAACATGGAAATGTATAAAGCCACCTGGGAGAATCACATACGTATACTCACAGAAGCTGTGGATGACATCACAAGCATTGATGACTTTCTTGGAGTATCAGGTGTGCTTCTTTCAATTTCTTCTCTTCTCATTGAAATACCTTTTTTTCCCCCCCTTCCCTTTAATGATTATTTGAGAGCTGGCATAATTCCTTAGGAAGCTAAGATGTATCATCCACCTTCTAGAACCTAGCCAGGTGTGAAATTAGTGTGAAGGAAAGTGAGTCTGAAGACAAGAATGCAATTGCTTCTGGTACCCAAAGGAGCTCACAAAAAATAGCAGAAGCTCTTGGCTCCTTCCACCTGTCCTCTACTAGAGGAAGCACAGCATGCCTTGAAACATCTAACATACTGTGGGATGTCTTTTAATAAAAATCAGTAGCAAGCCCAAGTAACTTTTGTGAGACTTTATGTATCTTAAGTGGGGGGGGGGGGAGCTAATTAGTGGATCCAATTCAACTTGAATTTTAAAGTAAAAGTAATTATTAATTTTACACAATTGTAAATACATTCTGAAAGAGCTATTTAGCCATATGGTACAGTAAACGTTTTGGCACACTTCAAACAATATCCATTAGCAGCAAAGTTCAGAAGAAACCATTAGCCACAACCAAAAAAGCCAACACAATCCTAAATTGCATTAACAGAGGGATACAATCAAGATCAAGTGAGGCACTAATACCATTCTATAAAGCCTTAGTAAGACCACACCTAGAATACTGCATCCAGTTTTGGTCACCACTGTGTAAAAAATATGTTGAGACTCTACAAAAAGTACACAGAAGAGGAACAAGGATGATGACGGGATTGGGGACTAAAACATATGAAGAACAGTTGCAGGAACTGGGCATGGCTAGTCTAATGAAGAGAAGAACCAGGGGACACATTTATTATTATTGTTTATATTTATATACCGCCCTATCTCCCAAAGGACTCAGGGCGGTTTACAGGCATTTAAAAACAAAAAATACAATAAATACAATTCTAAAAACAATTAAAAAACTTATTCAAAAGCCTTAATTAAAAATATAAAAATTAAAACCCAAGATAAAACCCACAAACTAAAATCTAACTCAGTCCTGCGCAGTTAAATAGATATGTTTTAAGCTCGCGGAAGGTCCAAGGTCCGAAGCTGACGAAGTCCTGGGGCCAGTCCATTCCAGAGGGTGGGAGCCCCCACAGAGAAGGCCCTTCCCCTGGGCGCCGCCAGACGACATTGCCTCGCTGACGGCACCCTGAGGAGTCCCTCTCTGTGAGAGCGCACGGGTCGGTGAGAGGTATTCGGTAGCAGCAGGCGGTCCCGTAGATAACCCGGCCCTATGCCATGGAGCGCTTTAAAGGTGGTCACCAAAACCTTGAAGCGCACCCGGAAGGCCACAGGCAGCCAGAGCAGTCTGCGCAGGATGGGTGTTATACGGAGCCACGAGGGCTCCTCTATCACCCGCAGCCGCATTCTGGACTAGCTGCAGCCTCCGGATGCCCTTCAAGGGGAGCCCCATGTAGAGAGCGTTGCAGTAATCCAGGCGAGATGTCACGAGTGCGTGGGTGACTGTGCACAGGGCATCCCGGTCCAGAAAGGGGCGCAACTGGCGCACCAGGCGAACCTGGTAAAATGCTCTCCTGGAGACGGCCGTCAAATGATCTTCCAAAGACAGCCGTTCATCCAGGAGGTTGCGCACCCCCTCCATCGGGGCCAATGACTCGCCACCGATGGTCAGCCGCGGATTTAGCTGACTGTACCGGGATGCCGGCATCCACAGCCACTCTGTCTTGGAGGGATTGAGCTTGAGCCTGTTTCTCCCCATCCAGACCCGTACAGCCTCCAGACACCGGGACAGCACTTCGATAGCTTCGTTGGGGTGGTCCGGTGTGGAAAGGTACAGCTGGGTGTCATCCGCATACAGCTGATACCTCACACCAAAACCACTGATGATCTCACCCAGCGGCTTCATGTAGATGTTAAACAGAAGGGGCGAGAGGATCGACCCCTGCGGCACCCCACAAGTGAGGCGCCTCGGGGTCGACCTCTGCCCCCCTGTCAACACCGACTGCGACCGGTCAGAGAGATAGGAGGAGAACCACCGATAAACGGTGCCTCCCACTCCCAATCCCTCCAGCCGGCGCAGCAGGATACCATGGTCGATGGTATCGAAAGCCGCTGAGAGGTCTAATAGGACCAGGGCAGAGGAACAACCCCTATCCCTGGCCCTCCAGAGATCATCCACCAACGCGACCAAAGCCGTCTCTGTGCTGTAACCGGGCCGGAAACCGGACTGGAACGGGTCTAGATAGACGGTTTCATCCAGGTCCAGGGAAACTGATATGCCACCATATTTCTACAACCTTCGCCGCGGCGGGTTGGAGACTGACGATAATTACCTAAAACAGCCGGGTCCAGGAAGGCTTCTTAAGGAGGGTCTCACCACCGCCTCTTTCAAGGCGGCCGGAAAGACACCTCCACCAAAGAAGCGATCGTAATCGCCTGAGCCAGCCTCGTGTCACCTCCTGAGTGGCCAGCACCAGCCAGGAGGGCACGGGTCCAGTAAACACGTGGTGGCATTCAGTCTACCCAACAACCTGTCCATGTCCTCGGAGCCACAGGGTCAAACTCATCCCAGACAATGTCACCAAGACCACCTCGGACGCCTCACCTGAGTCACCGCAATCTTGGTCCAACCGTCCCGAAGCTGAGCGATTTTATCGTATAGATAACCGTTAAACTCCTCAGCACGTCCCTGCAGCGGGTCATCCCGCCCCTGGTGAAGGAGGAACGAGTCACCCGGAACAGGGCGGCTGGGCGGTTATCTGCCGACGCAATGAGGGAGGAGGCGAGCAACGCCGCTTCCTCAATGCCACTAGGTAAGTCCTTGTATAGGACTTCACTAGTGTCCGATCAGCCTCTGAACGGCTAGACCTCCAGGAACTCTCTAGGCGTCTTCTCCGCGCTTCATCCCCTCAGCTCCTCGGAGAACCAGGAGCCGGTTGGGACCTGCGCCGGGTCAGAGGCCGCAAAGGCACGACACGATCTAAGGCCCCCGCCGCGGCCCGTTCCCAGGCCGCAACAAGTTCCTCAGACGTGCCGTGAGCCAGACCCTCAGGGAATGGCCCAAGCTCCGTCCGGAACCTCTCCGGGTCCATCAGGCGCCTGGGACGGAACCAACGCATCGGCTCCGTCTCCCTGCGGTGTTGGGTGGCGGTCAGAAAGTCTAGGCGAAGGAGAGAGTGATCTGACCATGACAAAGGTTCGGTGACTATTTCCTTTAAGTCCAGATCTCTCAACCACTGACCAGAGACAAAAATCAAATCGAGTGTACCACCCCCGGTGTGGGTAGGGCCATCAACTACTTGCGTCAGGTCTAAGGCCGTCATGGAAGCCATGAACTCCCGAGCTGCTGTCGATGACGAGCCGGAGGAAGGCAAGTTAAAATCCCCCATGACTAAAAGTCTGGGGGTTTCAACTGCCACCCCAGCAAGCACCTCCAGGAGCTCGGGCAGGGCAGCTGTCACGTAGCAAGGAGCCAGGTACGCGACCAGCAAGCCCATCTGACATCTATGGCCCCACTTCACAAGGAGGGATTCACACCCGACAATCTGAGGTACAGTGGTCTCCCTCGGCTCCAGACTCTCTAATCACAACCGCCCCCCACCCCTACCCTGGGCTCTCGGCTGATGAATGCACGGAAACCTGGTGGGCACATCTGCACCAGGGCACGCCCTTCTGCGCCCAACCAGGTTTCCGTAATGCCTATAAAGTCCGCGGCACCCCTGAATAAGGTCGAAATTAGGGGCCTTATTGGCCACGGACCGTGCATTACATAACATCAGCCGAAGGCCCAGGCTCTGAGGGTCTTGGCTGTCCGGGGAACGGGAGAAGTCTGGGGGCTCGGGGCGCGCGATCGCCTGCAAATATCGGGCGCGCGCCCCCCTAACACGATCCGAGCCCCGCTTCCGCCAAATCTGCCCCTCCCCAAACCGTGCAAATAACGCCACCTCCACCAATGGAACCTGAACTCCCCATAACCTTGGACCTATTAGCTCACCGCCACGAGCATGCGAGGAACTGATACCCCACCCGGCGGGTTTCCCCAACACCCGCCTACCCTCCCACCCCTTAAAAATGCCCTATCTAAAAACCCCCAAAGGCTCTTCCTCTTCGCATGCCACCTCTGTGGATCCCAAGATCCGTCATTGAGGCCGGCCCTTGGTAATAAAACGGGCCATTCCTGCGAGGCGGGGGCACCTCGCAGGCGCAAGAGTTCCTGTACCGAATAACATAGGCGAATCATGAAAATAATACTACTTCGCTAGGGGAAAACAGTCGCCAGGAGATGATCATTGTCCAGGATGGCAGAATATTAGTCCATAGTGCTTCACACGGATACCCATCGTCCGATGGTGGCTGATAATGATGATAAATAGGCTAAAGATGGAAAGATGGAAAAAATAGCCCAGTCCAAAAATCCATGGGGGAAGACGAGGTGGGTGGGTAGATCTTCTACCACCCTCGGCACTGTCTACAGCTGTTCCCGGGTATGTCCACCGCTAGATCTCAAATCAGTCTCCAAGTCTCTTCCACAATAATTCCAAAGAGCAATCCTGGCCAAAGGTCCCAAAAGGCCAGATAAGTGCAGATGACAGTGCACAAATAATAGTGGGAGAGACGGGCCTCAAATGGCCGGGACACCTCCCATAATCACCACGCCAATTCCCTTCGTTAGGATGGTTCCCTTCGTTAAGATGGTTAAGATGGTTCAAAGATCCACAGGCAAGCCCCAGGCAAGCCCCACATTCCAAAGGCCTGGCCACTCCTCAGATCCAGGGCCTTTCCCAGAAACCGGGCCAGGCACCTCTGAGGAAGGCCGGTCAGATGTAATAGGCCGTAAATCCCAGATACGGCATAAGTGGGGTAGAAACGTCCTCAGAGCCCCTCCCTGCAGGGAAGGCAGTGGGAAAGCCGGCAACGGAGAAGCCGGCAGTGGAAAAGCCGGAGAAGTCATAACCCCCTTCGTCCCGAAATAACCAGGCTGGGGGGAGAAAACGTACCCTAAGTAGCAGCGCTCAGCACTCACAGTCCACAGGCCATGATGGACTAACAGGCCTACGATCCGCGGCTGCGGCCTCGCCCCGCACCATGGCCCAGGAAATGGCCGCCGTTCGCCGCTCTCCCTCACCCGGCCTCGCTCTCGGCAGCCGTGTCACCGAAAAGGCCCGCAGACCTCTCCCACGGCTGCCGAGAAGCTGGCAAAGCGGGCCGGGGGGTACAGGCGGCTCGGCTAACCGTCTGGGTGATGCCATCCCGCGTCGATCATCCCGTCGGCGGCTCCGTTCACCTAGCGAGCCGCCATCTTGCGCATGCGCAGAGCCTCATCACAGGATAGTGTTCCAATATTTGAGGGGCTGCCACAGAGAGGTCAAGCTATTTTCCAAGGCACCTGAAGGCCAGACAAGGAATAATGGATGGAAACTGATCAAGAAGAGATTCAACCTAGAAATAAGGAGAAATTTTCTGACAGTGAGAACAATCGACCAATGGAACAGCTTGTCTTTGCAAGTTGAGGGAGCTTCATCACTGGACACTTTCAAGAAGAAATTGGTCTGTCATTTGTCAGAAATGGTGTAGGGTCTCCTGCTTGGGCAGGGGGTTGGACTAGATGTCTTACAAGGTCCCTTCCATCTCATCTCATCTATAACAGAATCAAACTTACCTGGTTAAAACTTTTTAAAAAATGGTAAGAGGATTAAATGTGTTAAGCCAAGCAATTAAATACCATGGAAAAATTGAAACTGTTTGTAAAAACAGAGGTGGGTTTCAGCAGGTTCTTACCAGTTCTGGAGAACCGGTAGCCGAAATTTTGAGTAGTTTGGAGAAACGGTAGTAAAAATTCTGCCTGGCCCCGCCCCCATCTATTCTCTGCCTCCAGAGTCCCAGCTGATTGGGAGAAAATGTGGATTTTGCGGTAACCTTCTTTTGGATTGGGGAGGAAATGGCGCTTTTACAGTATCCTTCCCCTGGAGTGGGGTGGGAGTGGAGATTTTTCAGTATCCTTCCCCTGCCATGCCCACCTGCCATGCCCACCAAGCCACACGCACCAAATCATGCCACGCCCACCAAACCACACCCATCAAGCCACACCACAGAACCGGTAGTAAAAAATTTTGAAACCCACCACGGGAAAGAAGAGAGGGATTTTATTATTTGCGCAGAAGAGAGGGATTTTATTATTTGTGCAGGACTGGGCTAGAATTTTAATTTTAAATTTAGTTTTT
Source organism: Ahaetulla prasina (assembly GCF_028640845.1). Lineage (NCBI taxonomy): Eukaryota > Metazoa > Chordata > Lepidosauria > Squamata > Colubridae > Ahaetulla > Ahaetulla prasina. Next base: position 19,258,963 of record NC_080544.1, on the reverse strand, counting down.
AACGGGGTTTTATCATTTTAATTGTAATTTTAAATTTTGGCCTATTTAAATAAGTTTTTTAATTAGTTTTTATTTTGTATTATATTTGTATTTTATCGGGCTGTAAACCGCCCTGAGTCCTTCGGGAGATAGGGCAGTATAAAAATTCGATTAAATAAATAAATAAATAAAAATAAATAAGAAGGAAGTTCAGTGTTTCAATGATGAACTAGTGGACTTTTAAATAAATAAATAATAAAAGCCAGCAGGGAATGGATATCTTAAGTGGATTTTTTAAAAAAAGTTTTGTTTCAAAAGTTTTGAACTTTCTGCATATCAGGCAAATGCTATAACCACAGTCTTACTTTGACATACCAGTAACTAACATACAGTAGATATGCAGCTGCAGCAATTATTATACAGTGGATATTGGTGATCCTCTGACCAGGATAGGGCCTGCTACTGTGTGCAAGAGCCAACCAAAGCACAGGGTTTCTCTAAAGCAGCGTGTTTTATTCTTGGCAACTGTCTGGACTTTAGCTCTCAAAATTCTGGGGATTGAAATCCACATATTTTAAAGTTGCCAAAGTTTAAAAAAAACACTACATTAGATCAAAATTAAGTGCAGCAGACAAATTAAACAGCCATCTTTGAGTCAACTCAAACTGGAAAATGCTGTTTTGAAATTAGAGCAGGAAAACATAGGTAGAAATTGTATTTATGGGCTAGCGGTAAGCAGAAGAGATCATTATCTTGCCTTCAAAAAATGGTTAGTACTCTGGATTTCTAATGAGGCAACTGACAGTGCAAATATGCCTTCAGTTTTAGTTCTCCTCCTTGATCAGATTGCTTTTCTAATAAGGTGTCGGAATTGCAAAGTAGGAAATAAAACATGGATAAATATCTAGAAAATTGAATTCAGATGAAACAAGATAAAGAATTTGGGAATAAAAGCTCTTGCCTTTTTCTTTGGAATTATTGACCCACACTTAGGGATTTGCGTAAATCTGATATGTGGCAATGCCCTTTTGCTTATATGTTATCTTTGTCATTTTCCCCCCAATGAGTTTAGAAAAAAAACTGCCAAGGATATGTATTTGCAACAGATAAATATTTGCGCCTTCAGTTTCTCATGATTTTATCTAAATTGCCTAGAAGAATGAAGGAAATTTTTTGGGTAGGATGCAAACTTCATTCTGTTAAAAGTAAGTTCACCAAAACTAAAATAGCTAACTTTAAACAATTGATTTTAATCTTCTTCTTGTGCCATATCTGTCATCAGACGTTGGCGAGCATGTTGGTGATTCTATTTTTATCAACAACCACATGAAGAAGTGCTGTTGAGTTTTGTCCAAACTAGTCCCTTAGATTTTGAAGCCATAATGTTCTTCTTCTGCCTGGACCTCATTTGCCTTCAATCTTTCCCTGGAGGATTCAGTGAAGGATGCTGTATTTTTGTGGGTGTCGCATCATGTGTTCAAAATATTGTAATTTTCGCTTTTTTATGGTTTTGATGATTTCCCTTGGCTTTCCCAAGTGGCTTATCACCTACTCATTTCTGATTTTGTCAATGCAATTTATATGTAACAGCCACCTATAAATCCACATTTCAAATGCTTCTAGTATACTGAATACTGCACGAGTCAAAAAGAGGGCTCTGAAAATATTTATAGACCCCTTACATCCTGGACATAAACTGTTTCAACTCCTACCCTCAAAACAACGCTACAGAGCACTGCACACCAGAACAACTAGACACAAGAACAGTTTTTTCCCGAAGGCCATCACTCTGCTAAACAAATAATTTCCTCAACACTGTCAAACTATTTACTAAGTCTGCACTACTATTAATCTTCTCATCGTTCCCATCACCCACCTCCTTCCACTTATGACTGTATGACTATAAATTTGTTGCTTGTATCCTTACAATTTATATTGATTGTTTCCTGATTGATTATTTGTTCCCTATGACTATCATTAAGTGTTGTATCTTATGATTCTTGACGAATGTATCTTTTCTTTTATGTACACTGAGAGCATATGCACCAGGACAATTTCCTTGTGTGTCCAATCACACTTGGCCAATAAAAAATTCTGTTCTGTTCTAGTCTAGTCTAGTCTAGTCTCTTCAAGTAGCTTTCTGTCAGAGACCAACTCTTTACTCCAGAGAGCAGGATAGAAAAGATGTACCATATGACAAGCCTGATTTTCAATTGATTTTAATAGACTTTTATAATCATGACAGCCAATATGGGGTAGTAGTTTAAGTGTTGGACCAAGAGGAACAAGATCTAGGTTCTAGTCCCCCTTTCACTGCAGATGTCAGCTGGATTACTTTGGGCTAATTGTAGACTAGGAAGGTTTTTTTGTTTTTTTACATTTATATCCCGCCCTTCTCCGAAGACTTAGGGCGGCTTACAGTGTGTAAGGCAATAATCTCATTCTATTTGTATATTTACAAAGTCAACTTATTGCCCCCCCAACAATCTGGGTCCTCATTTTACCTACCTTATAAAGGATGGAAGGCTGAGTCAACCTTGGGCCTGGTGGGATTCGAGCCTGCAGTAATTGCAGGCTGCTGTGTTTTAATAACAGGCTATCTTACAGCCTGAGCCACCACGGCCCCTTGAAACACATCTGTCCACCAACTTGAAACACATCTGTCCACCAACTTGCACTAGAAAGATATGGTAGATTGTTATCCATAACTTTCAATAGAACACCTCTTCATCCAGGAGTGATGGTAAGAATCATAATCAAGAATTAATCAAGAATCATGATTAACATTGTTGGCACTTTTACCAGAAACACCAGCTAACTTTTTTATCTCGAAAACTTTGATTCACAAAGCTTTGATCGATTGTTACAAACAACTAAAATTGGATCCAGCCCATTTTCTTGGGCAAATATTTCTCTACTTTATTTCTCCATCTGTGACTCTTTCCTTCTGATTAATTGAGAGCAATTCCTGCAAGACTGGCAAATTTGCACGATAGAACTCAGGTAATACGTGAAAGGGCACAATCGTGTGTTTGCAGAAATAAATCCCACTGAATTTAGCATGACTTTTTGAGGCAAATGAGCTTAAAGCTGCAGGATTGTTCTGGAAAAGTATTTTCATTTTGCTTTATATTGATATTGATGGAATAGTCTGCTAAATGCTGAAATAATTAGAACTACTAAGGGAAAAGAAAATCTTTTACTTTTTAAACTGCCCAAAGTTGATTGCAGTCTTTGTTCCTTTTTTTACTACTGCTATTACTACAACGTATTATTCTGCTGAATTGTGCTTTCATGAATGTGTTTAACAATTCAAAGGCTTAAAGAATTGCATACTATAGAATGGATCTGGCAGATACTTTTAATTTGCCCCATGGTGGACTTTTATGGTTCAGCTCATTTCTCTTGGCATATTTTCCTCACTCAAGATTTATTTTGCAGTCAACAATTTAGAAAATATCTAATCAAGCAAACTCCTTTAACTTTCAAGCATGTGCTAGGCTGAACCTTGATACGATGCATGGAAATTAATTGGATATTAACTGGCTGCCTCTTTCAATGAAATATATGCTGCTGATTGGAGTCACACTTTGCAACTTGGGTTAAAGAGTGAGTGTCATCCAATTGTATTACCCAACTCCACACAGACCCAGAAGCAAGATTACTCTTTTTATTTATTTTTATTTATTTTGCTTGTCAAACATGCACAAGAGAGCAGGTATAGGTATAAACATAGACCTAAACAAAGGAAGTAACTACAGATAAATGGGGACAATAAGACAGGGAAGGAAGGCACGCTGATGCGCTTATGCATAGCATTTTTTTTATATAGAATAGAGTTTTTTATTGGCCAAGTGTGATTGGACACACAAGGAATTTGTCTTGGTGCATATGCTCTCAGTGTACATAAAAGAAAAGATACCTTCATCAAGGTACAACATTTACAACACAATTGATGGTCAATATATCAATATAAATCATAAGGATTACCAGCAACAAAGTTACAGTCATACAGTCATAAGTGGAAAGAGATTGGTGATGGGAACAATGAGAAGATTAATAGTAGTGCAGATTTAGTAAATAGTTTGACAGTGTTGAGGGAATTATTTGTTTAGCAATTATTTGGCCTTCGGGAAAAAACTGTTCTTGTGTCTAGTTGTTCTGGTGTGCAGTGCTCTATAGCGTTGTTTTGAGGGTAGGAGTTGAAACAGTTTATGTCCAGGATATGAGGGATCTGTAAATATTTTCACGGCCCTCTTCTTGATTCGTGCAGTATACAGGTCCTCAATGGAAGGCAGGTTGGTAGCAATTATTTTTTCTGCAGTTCTAATTATCCTCTGAAGTCTGTGTCTTTCTTGTTGGGTTGCAGAACCAAACCAGACAGTTATAGAGGTGCAAATGACAGACTCAATAATTCCTCTGTAGAACTGAATCAGCAGCTCCTTGGGCAGTTTGAGCTTACTGAGTTGGCGCAGAAAGAACATTCTTTGTTGTCCTTTTTTAATGATGTTTTTGATGTTAGCTGTCCATTTTAGATCTTGCGATATGATAGAACCTAGAAATTTAAAGGTTTCTACTGTTGATACTGTGTTGTCTAGTATTGTGAGAGGTGGAAGTATGGAAGGGTTTCTCCTAAAGTCTACCACCATTTCTACAGTTTTGAGTGTGTTCAGTTCCAGATTGTTTCGGTCGCACCACAAGGCTAGTCATTCGACTTCTCATCTATATGCGGATTCATCATTGTCTCGAATGAGACCAATCACTATCGTGTCATCTGCGAACTTCAGTAACTTAACAGATGGATCATTGGAGATGCAGTCATTGGTATACAGAGAGAGAGAAGTGTGGAGAGTACACAGCTTTGGGGGGCCCCTCTGCTAATTGTACAGGTATTTGATGTGATCTTGCTTAGCTTCACCTGCTGCTTCCTATTTGTTAGGAAGCTTGTGATCCACTTACAAGTCTGTTCCGGTACCTGTAGCTGGTTTAGCTTAGTTAGAAGAGTACATACCCACTTTACAGACCTCTTAGGAATGGGGTGAGGTCCACGGTAGACAGTTTGAGGTTGAAGCTGTGAGGGTTTGAGGCTGTAACAATGGAGTCGGGTAGAGCATTCCAGGCGTTGACAGTTCTGTTGCTGGTCGTATTTTCTGCAATCGAGTTTGGAGTGGTTTACCTTGAGTTTGTATCAATTATTTGCCCATGTATTATTGTGGTTGAAGCTGAAAAAGTCATTGACAGGTAAGACCTTGTAGCAGACAACTTTGTGTGCTATGCTTAGATTGGACCACAGGCGGTGCAGTTCCAGATTGTCCAAGCCCAGAATTTCAAGCCTGGTGGCACAAGGGATTCTATTGTGAGTAGAGGAATGGAGTACTCTTCTCATGAAATACCTCTGGACCTGCTCAATTGTGTTAATGTCCGATATATAGTGTGGATTCCAGGTGGGTAAGCTGTATTCAAGAATTGGTCTGGCAAAGGTTTTGTATGCATATAAGCTAAAGACTTTGCTGTTGACCGTAAGTCCAACATGATGAAATGGTTTTCATGGAATCACCTGTAATGTTGCAAAATCAATCCAAACATTATAGAAATATAAACCCCATAAACTTAGCAAATTTTGGCAAGAACCATATTGCAGTGGAGAGAGGGAGAGAAGCGAAGTGATTTGATTGACTCTTCTAAGAGATGAGATGCATTCAATTCTCATTTAGTGATCATATATCAGAGGGAGGGCTGTGTTATGCTTTATTATGCTTTTAATAAAATTTGTTAGACTGAAAAAATATTATAGCACTTCCTGATTTTGGGCAACCCACAGATTAATTTGGCTCTCTTCCTACATATAGTATTCAGTTACCACTCTGCTTGACTATTTCCATATTTCCTGGTTGTTGTAAACACTTCAAGTTTTAAGAATCAGTTTTTCATTTTTTTTTCTTTCTCTCTGTACTGCCATGGTTTCCCTTTTGTGTTATTTTCTTAGTTTATGTTGTCACCCAGGCCCAAGTAGGTATTAGTAGATGCAATCAGTTTGGAAACAAACAGACTTTATTAGAACAGTTGAGAATTAAACTCATTCTCAGCATAGTCCAAACTAATTCAAAACAAATTCTTCATAACCCAATTCTTCAGTCTGATCTCCAACCTTGGTCTAATTAGGCAAACTGCCAAAGGCTTTTCTTCAAAAGAAAAGTTCAGAAGCAGAAGCCGCCGACAAGAAATAAATGTAGCAAGACAAGAAAAAAGTCTATCAACGTTGTTTTCCGACAAAGAGCCCAAGAGCCATTGCTGGTCTTTTAAGCCTTATGGGAGGGGCCAATCATCTCTTGGCCCTACTCCTGAGTTGTCCTCTTTGCTTTAGCTGCTCTTGCCTTCTGGCAGCTCTTCTCATGCGTGCATTAGGAACAGGCTCCTCCTGTTCCTCTGCCTCACTACTGTCAGCCTCTGGAGGCTCTGGAGTCCACACATCACTCCCCGATGGCCCTGGTCCGATCTCTGCCTCCGACGCAGAGCCCTCATCCAAGCCTTCCCCAGCCTCGAGGACTGGCCCATGTTCTTCCTCAGCCTCATCGCTGTCCGACTCCGCTGCCAGCTCCACAGGCTGCTGGTGGACCACAACAGTTTATAAGCTAGAGAAGGGCCTCTGGTGGCTCAGTAGTCTAAGTCTTTCGGTTATTAACACAGCTGCTTGCAATTACTGCAAGTTCAAATCCCACCAGGCCCAAGGTTGACTCAGCCTTCCATCCTTTATAAGGTAGGTAAAATGAGGACCCAGATTGTTGGGGGCAATAAAAGTTGACTTTGTATATAATATACAAATGGATGAAGACTATTGCTTAACACTGTGTAAGCCGCCCTGAGTCTTCGGAGAAGGGCGGGATATAAATTCAAATTTTTTAAAAAAAAAAGAGTGCAGGAATTGTTCTGATTTAGTTAGCCAAGCTATTTTGAGAGCCTTGGCAAATGAAAAACAGGGCAAAAGGCTTTAAAAGAATAATAAATAATTTTACTGCTGACAATAGGGAAAGGTTTATCTAAAATGCAAACTATAGAGGAATATAAACAAAGATATGATTGGCAACCCAAGAGTCCCGGGTACAAAATTTTCTAAAGAGGTTCTTGAATTGAAAACTCTTTCTACAAAACTGAGAAAGTTAAATAAAACCTGAAAGAACTGTAAATGGGATATGATTCTACATCATTTCCAGCAGATTCCTAATGCAAGTAATCTGTAATGCAAGTTCTAATCCGAAGGAATTGCCATTTGCTTTTACCTCTTTAGTTCTGTTGTAGGATTCTGTTTGTTTTGGAGTCATGGAATCACTGAACAATCGAGTTAGAAATGTATCTTAGATGTCATCTTGTCCAATCTACCACTCAGTGTGAGATCTAATCACAGAGGACCATTCAGCCTTTATTTGGAGTTCTTTTGATAGCCTTACATGGGTAATAGCTCACACAGTCCTTCCTGTTGGATAGCTGACTCTGTAGTTTTAACCCATTGGTAAAATAGTGCTGCTTCTGGCACAATAATTCTATTTTCTGTATGACAACTCTTTAAATTTTGAAGACTGCTATATAGCTCCTCAGGGCTATATAGTGGCGCAGTGGCTAAGATGCTGAGCTTGTTGATCGGAAGGTCGGCAGTTCAGCGGTTCAAATCCCTAGTGCAGCATAACAGCATGAGCTCCTGTTACTTGTCCCAGCTTCTGCCAACCTAGCAGTTTGAAAGCACGTAGAAAATGCAAGTAGAAAAATAGGGACCACCTTTGGTGGGAAAGTAACAGCGTTCCGTGCGCCTTCAACATTTAGTCATGCCGGCCACATGACCAGGGAGACATCTTCGGACAGCTCTGGCTCTTCGGCTTTGAAACGGAGATGACCACTGCTCCCTAGAGTCAGGAACGACTAGCACATGTACAAGGGGAACTTTTACCTTTATCTTATATAGCTCCTCTGTTGGAGAGAGAATGGCTAAGCCAGAGGGAGAAGTCAAATGGGGAATTAGTCTGGAATTCCTACTGAGCACAAAAAGGTAAAGTCTCTCTCTCTCTCTCTCTCTTTCTCTCTCTCTCTCTCTCTCACACACACACACACACACCCCTAACCTTATCTAGTATAACCCAGGTGCAAATGATCAGTCTGAGAAAATTCCTGTGTTTAGGCATGAGCAATAAATAGTTACTGTAACTGAAATCTTCAAATGTGAATCTGGTTGTTTGTGCATGGTATCTAGTCTATTTTTTATTTTACATTTACATTTACATTTACATTTACTATACTATATATATTATAATTACATTAGTAGACTAACCATAACAAAAAGAAACTTCCCCAGTAAGTATATTCAACAATTTAGCACTGTTTCTTAAAGTACAACCAGATATACCTTCATTCCATATTTTACCTCATTTTTCTATAAACTCATTTCTAAATCCTCCGCTCAGCTTATTAGTCAAGAAAGATTCAGTAAAAGTTATCAAAATTAATTAACAAATATATATCCCTACTTCTGTTTAAAACCTAATCCCCCAATGACTTTCTATAATAATAAAAATCCAATCTCAATTATAATTGAACATTGCAAAGTTAAAAATTTTTAAACATTACCAGAAATAATAATTATTTCTTATTTGTATATCAAAGGTACAAAACCAATCCATTGCACTCAATTAAACATTTCCAAAGCAAAAATTATCCACTCAGAATAGGCATTAAACATCAACAAAGCCAGTGCCCTGTTATTATAATAACCCGCTACTATATTTACCAATAGTAACAGCATAGATACTGAAAACTAATCATTTACAATCAGTCAAAATTTCATTAAATGATATAAGTGATAACCTATTATTTAACTATAATCAAATAAACCAATTTTTACATTTTTTTCATTCTACCAGCAATATTTAAATCCCATATATAGTGTTCTGGTTTCTTTATCTTTGTTTCTTCTCTCAAAGTTCATTTCATTTTTATCAAAGTTCATTGATAGATTCAATCTAGCCTTCTCAGTTAATCTCTTATATTTCAATTTAAATAAATAATACACATCATTCTTGTGATATCTTATTAGTATATCTCTGTTGTTGTTGTTGTTGTTTAAATAGTCTTCCAGATTCATGTTTAAAGCCAATATTTCCATCTATTACTTGTAGATTATAAATTTAGGATCCTCAATAATAACATTTTCAATTTTATTCAAAGAGGCTTGATCTATTCAGTTCTTTTTGGTTGCAATATAGAGTTAACTACTTCACACCATTCTTCAGTCTACAGATGGTAAATTTTCTGTAACTTGGCCATCTGGTGCTTTCTAGTAGTTAAGCTTCAAAGCCTTCTTATCAGCAACTTAGAAACACAGAAATTCTTTTTTCACAGTAGTGGATATTTTTAGTTAACTTCCACATCTTTCTTCAAATCAATTTCATCCAAATTCTTCACATTTAAAAAAACTTTCCAAAGACAACATGTAATCATTCTTTTGCTGCATATTACAAAAATAAAAATAAAAATAAAAATTACAAAACTGGAAACACATACTTTCTCTTTCTTTGTAAATAGATTAAAAAGGGGCTCACCCAGCAAATAATTTTTTTTGCAAGATTGAAAGCGTTTCAATCTTAAAAAGAGATAATAAAAAGGGAAATCAAACTCAGGGTGATTTAAAAAGTGAGGCTAGGTCAGGGGTGTCAAACTCAAGGCCCAGGGTCCAGATCTGGCCCGTGACATGCTTAGATTTGGCCCGCGGGGCCAACCAGAAAATAGCAAAGAGCCGGCCTGCAGTGCCTCTGCCAGCGAAAATGGAGCTTGGGATGGCCATGTGCAGCCCACCTGAGCTCTGTTTTTACTGACAGAGGGTTGCAGGAGGCTGTTGCAGCCGAAAACGGAGCTCAGGAGTCAGTTTTCACTGGCAGAGTGCTTGGGCCACCACCGGTGCCCCCGACATGAGTGACGTTGAGCTGGCCATGCCATGCCCATCCTGGCCACGCCCATCCCAGCCCCCCGAAGGTCAAACACAACCCTGATCCGACCCTCAATGAAATCAAGTTTGACCACCCCTGGGCTAAGTTGAACTTTGAGTTCTTAGCAAAAGCTACATTAATGGGTCAAGGCAGGATGGAACCTGCAATTCCCAGTTGAACAGAAGCATTTGCAAAAAACCTCAGTCCCTGGGGTCAACTGACAAAAATACCCAGCTGTTCAGAATACATGAGGGTGAGTTCAAGATCTCTCTTTACATCAGGAAGAATTATCAGCAATCTGGAACTCACATCCAGTTACCTTTCAGCTACAATATCTGCCAACCATACCATCTCTTCTGTGATTATTGAGGTAAGACAGGATAGGTCTTAGTGTCACAGGTCAAGAGCCAATGCAATCCTAAATTGCATTGACAAAGGGATACAATCAAGATAAAGTGAGGTACTAATACTACTCTATAAAAACTCTAGTAAGACCACATCTTGTCCATGGGGTCCTTGTCCATGGGGTCACAATGGGTCGGACACGACTTCGCAACTAACAACAACAAGACCACACCTAGAGTACTGCATCCAGTTTTGGTCACCACACTATAAAAAAGATGTTGAGACTCTAGAAAAAGTGCAGAAAAGAGCAACCAGGACTGGAGACTAAAACATATGAAGAACGGTTACAGGAACTGGGCATGGCTAGTCTAGTGAAGAGAAGAGAAGGAACAGGGGAGACACGATAGCAGTCTTCCAATATTTGAGGGGCTGCCATAGAGAGGAAGGGGTTAAGCTATTTTCTAAAGCACCTGTAGGCCAGACAAGGAATAATAGATGGAAACTGAACAAGGATAAATTTAACTGGGAAATAAGGAGACATTTCCTGATAGTGAGAACAATCAACCAATGGAACAGCTTGCCTTCGGAAGCTGTGGGAGCTTCATCACTTGAGACTTTTAAGAAAGTCCCCAACGAAGCCACCCCAACGAAGCTGTCGAAGTGCTGTCCCGGTGTCTGGAGGCCGTACGGGTCTGGATGGGGAGATACAGGCTCAAGCTCAATCCCTCCAAGACGGAGTGGCTGTGGATGACTGTTGGGGGCGAGTCACTGGCCCCAATGGAAGGGGTGCGTAACTTGGGTGTTCTCCTGGATGGACGGCTGTCTTTTGAAGATCATTTGATTCAACTGAAAGTGGAAAATATGTTTTATTCTCTTGTTTTCATTGGCAGTATGGAAAACTTCCTCTGAATTTTTTTTGCTTGCAGAGATTTGAAAAAAAGTGTATATTTTCCATAGCACTAATAGTAAAGTTTGCTCCACATCCTTCACTCACTGCAACATGTAGTGCTTGCATACTGTAATGGCATCGTGTCCAAAGACTAGCGCACAACTATCCTTGTTAAAGAGTCATTCTATTTTGGGATTGATTTTCATTTAAAAATAGAAGAACGTTATACGTGCTGGAAATATGAATAATTTTGTCACTTGAGACCTTTAACTGTTCCAATTGAGTGTTACTTTTTTTTCTCTCAAGATTATTCAATCCTATCCTTGTCCAGAAGTTTTTTTGGTTTTTTTTAACAAAAATTGGTTATAACTAGCAGTAATTTTCAGAGATATATTTTTTTCTGGTCTTCATGCAAAACAGCAAACCTAGAACTACCATATTTTTTGGAGAATAAAATGCACCTTTTTCCCACCTAAAAGGGGGTGAAAATTTGGCTGCGTCTTATACACTGAATGTAGCCCCTCCCACCCACTGGCCCCCACCCTTTGGCCTCTGCCTCCCAGCAATTTACCTCATTGCAGCAAACAGCAAGAAGAAGAAGCCCATTTCAGTTTCAGCACAGCTTAATTAGCACAAGTTGATTGTCCTTTGGATCGGCATCCCAACCCTCAGCTGTTTCAAGCTGCAGGGATTGCCATTGCCTATTGTTGCTGCACCGGCCTCTGCTGCTTGCTGCAAGGAAGTAAATTGCTGGGAGCAGATTTTTTTCTTGGATTAATCAAGCTATGCTGAAAATGAAAGTGAAAGTAAAGCAGGCAGTTTGCTGTTTGCTGCAAGGAGGTAAATTGCTGGGAGGCAGATTTCTTTTTCTTGTTTTCCTCACCAAAAAATGTAGGTGCGTCTTATACTCCAAAAATTAAGGTAGTTTTAGCTTAGTTTTAAATACTCTCCACTGGGATCAAATTATGAAGAAGCCCCTTTCCAATACTTTGGACTGCGTTCATTTCTGTGCATCTTCTTTGTACTTTAAAAAAAAAAGAATGTTAAAGATCCGGCTTACATTATTTAACTATAATGCGGTCATCATGTTCTATTAAAACAATTGCTTTGACTTCTTCCAGTAAAGATCATGCAAATATATCGTTGCCTGCTTCATTTCCAATAACGTATTTATAATCTAACCTCCAGATTTTCATTTACAAGCTGAAGGTATTTGTTTAACGGCCTTTGAAAGCAGGTAGGAATCCATTGCTTGAATTTATTGTAGATCTTTAGGCTGAGTAGGGGTTGTACGAAACAATTTTGCAAGAGAAAATGAGGGGAAAGAGACCATGTTATTGTTGTTGCTGCTTTCTCGCAAGAATAGACTTTATGATGACTCAAGGGGCATGTTATCAATTTTGAAGACTAAAGCTGCTTCCCAGGTTTTTGTTATTGCATACATTTGGAAATAAGCAGATACCAAAGTAGTGAATTCTACTACTTTTTTTTTCTTACATGAGGATTGGGTTTATAAAACAAATACCCCATTTCCCCAAAAATAAGACCCAACCAGAAGATAAGTCCTAGCATGATTTTTCAGGATGCTCGTAATATAAGACCAACCCTAGAATAAGCCCCAGTTAAGATTGTCAGCCAGATGGATACATTTAGTACCGTATTTTCACAAAATAAGACCTAACCAGAAAATAAGCCCTAATGCGTCTTTTGGAGCAAAAATCAATATAAGACCTGGTCTTAATTTTGGTATATAATTGTTCAGAAAACACCAAATAAATAGACAATATGAAGGAAAGTTGAAAATAGTCGATACTTTCAATGGCATATAATTAAATACCATTGGTATACAACACTGAGGATATGAGAGATGTTAAGGTCAAGATTTCAGAACATCAAGTAAGTAGAGAGCTGCATGGTAGCATTCCAGAGACAGGCAATACTTCAGAGAGGCCACAATTAATTTGCTTCCAAAATGGTGCCTGCTGCCTACCAGTGTCTGCTTCCAGGATGGTGGTGTGACCCAGGCCCAAGTAGCTATTACCAGACACAATCAGTCCTAAACAAACATATTTTATTAGAACAGCTGAGAATTACTTCATTCTCAGCTTAGTCCAAATTAAGTCCAAAACAAAGTCCTTCAGAAAAAGTCCTTCAGCCTTATCACCAACCTTTGTCTTCTTTGGCACCCTGCCAAAGGCTTTTCTTCGCAAGAACCCCACAAAGTTCAGAAACAGGAGACAAGAAACAATTGTAGTAACGTTGCTTTCCTACAAAGAACCCTAGAGCTGTTGCTGCTCTTTTAAGCCTTATGGGAGGGACCAATCATCTCCTAGCCTTACTCCCGAGTCGTCCTTTTTGCTTTAGCTGCTCTTGCCTTCTGGCAACTCTTCACATGCGTGCATTAGGAACAGATTCCTCCTGTTCCTCTGCCTCTCTGTTGTCTGCCTCTGGAGGCTCCAGAGTCTGCGCTTCGCTCCCAGATGGCCCTGGCCCCATCTTTGCCTCTGGATCCGAGCCCTCATCTAGGCCTTCCCCTGACTCCAGGACTGACCCATTGTCCTCCCCAGCCTCCTCACTGTCTGACTCTACTGCCAGCTCCGCAGGCTGCTGGCGGACCACAACAGATGGCACCACATGGGGTCTGTGTAGGAAAGCTGTATGGAAAAGGTAAAGGAATGAGTTGCATTGGAGGGATGTGGAGGAGGGTGTGGGACACAGCAGGGTGGGAAGCACACACAAGGCCCGTGGAGACCGAGCGGGGTGGGATGGGGCAAGATGTGGGGGGCACTAGAGTGTCTCTGAAGTTGATTGTAAAGGGAGGCATATTGTCAAGCATCCAAATTATGATCACACATCCATGGCATGTTGTAGCAGCCATAATGTCGGGCAGGATCATATAATTTCACAGTGAAACTACTGCAGATTGTAGAAAGTGAGTTTTGCCTGGGCCTGAGCAGATTATAAATAACTTCTTCAAATGACAGCTACTACAGTATTTTCTGTTTGTCTCTTTCTGTGCTCTCTCTAAGGAAATAAACTTTGTAGCAAATCTAACAAGGTATAAAGTCTTTTACAATCAACACTCTCCAAGCTGCTGGCATTTAATAGGGGAGGAGATGGCAGCAGTGATTCTTGAGTATACATTACAGATTCACAAAGCAAGTAAGATGAGCATAACCATTCGAGGCACTGTCCCTTTCTACAAAAACCACTAGATTATGTATTTTATTCTAGATACAATATAATGCAGTGATGCAGGGATCATTATGCATGGACCCCCCCCCCTGCATTGCTTTCTGAAAGGCTTTTGCTACTGTGCAATGGCACTTGCACACTGTAAGGCTGTGATGGTGAACCTATGGGATGCGTGCCACAGGTGTCACATGTAGCCATATCAGTGAACATGCGAGCTCAGCTCCAGCGTGCATACGTGTGCTGGCCAGCTGATTTTTGGGCCTTCTAGGCCCACCAGAAGTAGGGAAACCGGCTGTTTCCTGCCTCCGGAGGGCCTTGGGGGGGTGTGGGGGGGGAGGCTGTTTTTGCCCTCCCCAGACTCCTAGAGAAGCTCTGGAGGTTGGGGACAGCAAAAAATGGGCCTTCTGGTCCCACCAGAAGTTGGCAAACAGCCGTTTGTGGCCTCAGGAGGGCCTCCAGGGGGTGGGGAAGGCCATTTTTGTCCTCCCCAGACTCCTAGAAAGGCTCTGGAGCCAGGTGAGAGAGAAAAACAGGCCTACAGGGCCATTATGTGCCAGGAGTGTGGGGAGGTCGCACATGTATCCACGGGGGCGGTGTGCATAGAATTATGGGTGTGGGCATGTGTGTGCATGACCCCCACCCCACCCCCTCCCCTAACACATGATGGCAAAAAGGTTAGCCATCACTGCTGTAAGGTCTCGGCCAGACAGGAAGCTTTTGAGAGGATACACTTTGAAGATGGAAGGAAATGCAAGGCTCACCTGTTCTCTGCAGGGGGATTTTATGGTATAGAATAGACGTGGGGGGGAAGGGTGGCATGATAATTTTAATACAACATTATGCAGAATTTAAAAAAAGTCTCTATTACACTTTTTTTTTTAAAAAAACATATTTTTAACTTACATGCCAGATATGAACAATTAATTTTCTTTGATCGTTGTTGAAATTGGGATTCCATTCAAAGGCGAGCGTGAAAATTCTGTGAAAATGCAGAAACAGTGAATAAGAGCTATATTAGGCTATAGGAAAGGAATAAAAAAGTTGGACTTTTGGCACAGAATTGAAATGTGCTTTCACAAGAAAGGACATTTTTCAGCTGATATAAGATTCTGATCTGACATGCTGTGACAGGAATTCTAAATTATAGAGTTTATTCTTTGAGTATTGCCTTAATGCTGGCGTGTGATTTCCCAGGTAGAAGCCATCATTACAAAGATCCACCTCCAGCAGTCTCTGTATAAAAATGTTTTTGATAGCCTTTTATTTATTTTTATTTTTATTTATTTATTTATTTATTTGTCACAACAGTATATATAAGCATAAGCATGAAATAACTATATGATATATAAGCATATATATATAAGCATAAGCATGAAATAACTATACGAATTGGATACAATCAAAGGGAACATTAGGATAGGAATGGTAGGCACGCTGGTGCTCTTATGCACGCCCCTTATAGACCTCTTAGGAATGGGGTGAGGTCAATAGTAGATAGTCTTTGGTTAAAGCTTTGGGGTTTTTTGGAAGAGACTACAGAAACAGGTAGTGCATTCCAGCCATTAACAACTCTGTTCCTGAAGTCATATTTTCTGCAATCAAGATTGGAATGGTTCACATTAAGCTTAAATCTATTGTGTGCTTGTGTATTGTTGCGATTGAAGCTGAAGTAGTCTTCAACAGGAAGGACATTGTAACAGATGATACTATGAGTTAAA
The DNA here is from genome assembly GCF_028640845.1 of Ahaetulla prasina. Classification (NCBI taxonomy): domain Eukaryota; kingdom Metazoa; phylum Chordata; class Lepidosauria; order Squamata; family Colubridae; genus Ahaetulla; species Ahaetulla prasina. The sequence goes on along the minus strand of NC_080544.1, from coordinate 19,242,869 downwards.
CTCAGGTCATGTCGAAGGAGTTCTAAATTTTCTAAACCCAGGATTTCAAGTCTGGTGGCATAAGGTATTTTGTTGTAATCAGAGGAGTGGAGAACTCCTCTTGTAAAATATTTCTGGATACGCTCAATTGTATTTATGTCAGAAATGAGGTGTGGGTTCCAGACAGGCGAGCTGTATTCAAGAATTGGTCTAGCAAATCTTTTATATGCTCTGGTTAGTAGTGTAATCTTTCTGGAGAAGAAGCTACGCAAGATTAAGTTTACAACTCTTAAAGCCTTTTTTGCGATGTAGTTGCAGTGGGCTTTGGCACTTAGATCATTTGATATGAAAACTCCAAGGTCTTTAATGGGGTGAGGGTCATCAACAAGGTAATGTCCATTGAGCTTGTATTTAGTGTTCTGATTCTTTTTTCCAATGTGTAAGACAGAGCATTTGCTGGTTGAGATTTGGAGTTGCCAAGTTTTTGACCATTCCGACACAAAGTCAAGGTCTTTGAAGGTCTTTGAAGGGTAGCCATATTGTTGGTAGTGTTAAATAATTTAACATCATCAGCGAAGAGAACACAATTACTTAGAATATGGTCACAGAGGTTGTTAATGTATAATATGAAGAGTGTTGGTCCTAGAATGCTGCCTTGGGGGATACCGCTATTGACAGGAGCAGGATTTGATAGGGCACTGCCTATTTTGACCATTTGTTGTCTGTTTGACAGGAACACTGTTATCCAATTATGGAGGGGTCTGGAGATGCCATAGGATTTTTGTTTTAGAAGAAGTTTGTCATGTACCACTGAGGCAAAAGCTTTACAGAAGTCTATGTAAATTGCATCTATTGCTTTGCCCTGATCAAAATTTGTAGTCCATATGTTTTTGCAGTGAAGAAGTTGTAAATTACAGGATAAATTTTTTCTGAAACCAAATTGTTTATTAGAGAGTAGGTTGTTTCTAGGTGGAGGGTGATGGATTGGTTGATGATTGATTCCATTATTTTGCAGGTAACGCAGCATAAAGAAATTGGTCTGTAATTTTCAACTAGACTGGGGTCTCCTTTTTTAAAGACAGGGATGACCATGGCTAGTGGCCATAGTTTGGGAACTATAGATTATGCTTAGGGGAAATCTTTTTTAAGAAGTATGCACATAGACCATCAGGTCCAATAGATAGAGATGGTTTCAGTTTGCGAAGAGCCTTTTCAACATTATCTTTTGTGAAATCTATTTTTATTAGGTCGTTGTGATCATTGGTAGTACAACTGGGGAATGTTGGGTATGAGCCATTGCTGTTAACAAAGACTGAGCTGAAGAATGTGTTAGAGAGGTTTGCTTTAACTGTTTATCATTATATTCTTTATCATTAGATCCTTTTAGGGGTGGGATGGATCTCGAGTCTTTAAGTTTGTTGTTCACAAAATTATAGAAAGCCCGATTGGATTTTGTGCACAGGTCTTTTTCTTGTTTGATGTGATAATTGGTGCATTCAATTTTTATTTGGTTGTATTTATTTTTGTAGCGGTTTCTGAAGTTGGCTACATAGCCAGTTTTGTTTTTTTGCCAGAGGGATTTTTTTTTTGGATTGGAACTTTTTTATTGATATGGGTAATTTGTTTTTTCTGATTTTTTAGTGGTTTGAGGTACGTATAGTTCAATGACTCTATTGACTTCAAGTAGGAAAACTCTATAGTGATCTTCAGCAGTGATACAGTTAGAGAATAAATTTTGCCAGTCAAGAGATGAGAGGTTGGTATTTATAAGGTCATAGTTGGCTTTTTGAAATTGTAGTTTAGTATACAATTATTATGGAGATTAGTGTAAGGGCATATATTGAGACAAAAGTCTATTATGCTGTGGTCACTGTTGGAAAAGGGTTATTTTATTTGTAGTCCATAAATTGAGTTTGCATTGTTGCAGAAGATGAGGTCAAGGCAGTTGTTGAGTCTTGTATTATTAGTTACTAGTTCATCAAACCTAGATTTGTAATAGCATTGTACGGGGTAGTATGGATGGGTTAAGTTGTACATTCATTTGTTATCCAGTTAATAAGAGGTAGGTTCAGGTCACCCAGGAAGATGAGAGGAGAAGGGCAAGAGGTAGCCCATGTTAGTAGTGTGGTTAACATATTCATTCGCATGTGCGATGTCATAATCAGGGGCTCTGTAGCATAGCAAGAAGCGAAGTGTGATGTTAAGAGATAGTTCACATACAATAGTTTCACAAAGAGCTAGTTTATGTGCAACTTGAATATTTTTTAGATTCAGTGACTTTTTGTAAAAGATAGCCACTCCACCTCCTCTGCGAGTTTCGCAATCGGACTGGAAAACATGATATTCTCTGTCCGAAATGATGGAGTCTGGGAGGGATGAGTTCAGCCATGTTTCGCATACAAATATAATGTTGAATGTACCAGTATTTAACAAGAGGAGAAATTCAGGCATTTTGTTTACAATGCTGCTTGCATTTATCAGTTTGCATTTAAGATCTGCAGTGGTTGGTATAGAGGAAATAAGGGGCGTGCGTACTTAGTTTTGGATGACTGTTGATTGGAAGTTCGTTGGATGTTTTGGGTGATGGGGAGTTGGATGTTGGGCAATTGACTATATATTTTTGTTTTTATGCAGTCAGCATGATAGTCAATGTATAGGTTGGTTTCGCCTTCATCTTGCCGTCGTTTGAGTTCTGTGTGGAGTTCTCTGGAGCGTATCCGTTGCAGAAATGATAGATCAGGCCGTGATCTAAGTTTGTTGTGGCTGGGGTTGTTTCTGGCAATTGAGTTTATAGCATGAATGAACTTTCGTTTGCTGGTCTCATTTATGCAGATGACTACAGAATTTAGGCGCCACTGAGCCATCATTGTTTTTGTATTCTGGTCCATCTCTGGAGACTTTGATTATTTCATCAGGGGAGAAGGTAGGTGAATTGTAGTTTTTAATGATGTTACGAACTATAGTTATATCTGGTTCACTGGTGTTATCTAATCCAAATAATATAGCATTTTGACGTTTTTGTTCTCTTTCGATGGTATCTTTTACTAGTATGGCTAAGTTGTTTGGTTGGTTGGCAGATATTTGTGGTTTAGGTTGTGGATTAGGTAATGTTTGTTGGATTGGGAAAAGATTTTGATCTGCTGAGTTTCCATTTTTTTGTGCTGTAATTTTTTTTCAAGATTTGTGAAACGTGGTTCTAAACATGCTAGTATTCTTTTTTCTAAGCTTGCCTCAATGGAGTCAATGATAGTTTGTTGTGACTTTATAGTTGATTCCATGGTGTAGACCTTATCAGATATGGAAATTAGGTAGTCAAATTTTGGAAAACAAGATGGACATAAATGGATAAATGTAGGATCTGATTGTAGGAAATTGTCTATTGATTTGTTTATTTTCAGGCAGGAGTGGTGGGCATAATTGGTGCATAGTCGGCATTTCTTGAATTCATCAGTTACATTTATGGATTCATTACATTTATAGCATAATTTAGATTCGTTTAGGTCATTGTTTGTAGTGACAACTTTTGTTTGAGGTTGTTTGGCAGGTCTGTTGGAATTCTTGCCTGTTCTGTAAGTATTTTACAAAATTAATTTGTCAATATCAATAGTGTAATAGTAACTAGCAAGTAATTACTCAGATAACAAATTAATGTCAATAGTACATCACTTAACATAGAACAGTAAATAATGTCAGCTATTGAGTTGATAATAATTAATTAATTAGATTATTGGATATTCAGCTATTCAGTTCTAATTAATTAATGACTAATGATAATTGATATTTGATAATTAATAAATGATAGTACTGATAACTAATGATTAATAATACTAGAGTTAACTGTTAACCTTGAATGAAAGCCGAGTCATTTATGAATATTTTCATCATGAAGGCTGAAGGCAGGATGGAAACAAAACTATTTTTTTTTCTCATTTTCCTTTCGTTGTTGAAAAACCTTCCATCCAAAATAGGATGGTTCAAAAACTGTTTTACATTAATGATTACATATTGTTTCTTTCTTTCACCAAATAAGTGAATAAATCTGACATTTATATTACTGTTGTCTAAAAGACAGTCTGCAGGTGAGTATTAACAGAACTGCTAAAACAAGTCTGCAAAATGGCTGCTGTTGAGATCAATTGAGCAATTGTATTATTTTCTAGCCTAAAAAATGTCTTCTGAAATCTTTCAGTGAGACAGATTTATTCCTTAATGTTATTATATACTGCAGGAGCTCTTTTAAAGTAATTTGTGTTATATCAGTATTCAGGATGACATATTGGGAATCATTTTGGAAGGTGGTATTCCATCAAGCAAATTAAAAATTTAAAAAATTTAAATTTAAAAAAAAAATCAAGCAGAATAAAATAAAATTGTCCACTTGATGGTACAGTGAGACTGGTTTAAGCATTGGTTTAGACTGGTTTTTTTTAAAGGGGGCAACCTATTTTATTAGAAGATGTGGTAGAACTAATGGTTATTCTTAATGACCATCTAAACAATGAAAATGTTTAGAAGTTCTCAAAAGTATAAAGTACAAATTATAAATCATTTATATAATGTGTATATATAACTTTAGGTATTGTATATTTTGTGTTTTTGTTTAAATCATAATCACTGGAGTAAGTTATAATAATTATAGCAGTTTCAGAGGCTTGGTCTCTCAGGTACCTATCAGAGGTGGGTTTCAGCAGGTTCTGACCAGTTCTGGAGAACTGGTAGGGGAAATTTTAAATAGTTCGTAGAACCGGTAAATACCACCTCTGACTGGCCCCCATCTATTCTCTGCTTCTCGAGTCCCAACTGATCTGGAGGGAATGGAGATTTTACAGTATCCTTCCCCTGGAGTTGGGTGGGAATGGAGATTTTACAGTATCCTTCCCCTGGAGTTGGGTGGGAATGGAGATTTTACAGTATCCTTCCCCTGCCAGGGCCACCAAGCCAAACCCACCAAGCCATGCCACGTCCACCAAGCCATGCCCACAGAACCGGTAGTAAAAAAAATTGAAACCCACCACTGGTACCTATGCTGACAATGAACAACTACCTCGTACAAATCCTCATCCTAATGCCCTCCAAATTGCTCAATTTCAAACCCCATCTTCCTCAGCCAACCCAGCTTCTGTTGATGCTTTCTGGGAAATTTGGAGTTAAAATCTAAATGGCTTGTAGGGCATCAGATTGGATAGAGCTCCCCAATAGAAATCAGATTAATATTGCCATTTTTCAGTTTAAATCCTATTCAAGTACAACACAATATATCCATTTGTACACGCTGGCCTTTCTAAGGCTTGGAACACTGATTAAAATCATCGTTCACTGCTTCTTTGGTGTTTTTGCTGTTTGGGTCAGACGATTTGTTGAAAGTAAATTGCCGATGAAAAGCTGAGGCGTTAAGTAAAACACTTTGGTAAACATAGATGAATAAGTGCTGTAGTAGCTGTACTAAAAGGCCCATGTGGATAGGAGTGCACAAACAAAGTGTGAACACATAACTGAGCAGGGTGCCAGGGTGCTGTAATCCTCTACACAAGTGCAAATTCAACCTTATCCTCTATGACAGAGGTCTTCAAACTTGGCAGCTTTAAGACTTGTGGACTTCAACTCCCAGAATTCTCCAGCCGGCCTAGCATAGCTGGCTGGAGAATTCTGGGAGTTGAAATCCTCAAGTTTTAAAGCTCCCAAGTTTGAAGACCTCTGCTCTATGAAAATGGCTAATGCCAACAAGTGGATTGGGAAGTTCTGAAAGCAGATTGTGATTTGATGTGACATGATAGGAAGGGTTTGAAAGGAAATGCCAACAAGTCAATTTGTTGAGAGGTTGGGATGAGGCAGAGGGAATGTTTCGATCCCTAGCAAAAATGGAATCTAAACTATTTAGGATCGTACTTAAGTTTATAGAATTATGTTTAGAAAGGCATTCACTCCCTTTTTTTTACAACCCTGTATCACCTATTTGGGATAGAGTCGAGGCGACTAGACAGAGTGGAATATTTACTGGCCAGATGCCCTTCCTGACGTCATGTGGAATTCACATATTATTATTTTTTTGTGCCCTAGGAAAGAAACATCTGTCTAGGACTGAGCTCTCAATCTTCTGAGTGGGAGGCTAGCGTCTTCATCACTAGGCCAGAGGTGGTATTCAGCAGGTTCTGATCAGTTCTGGAGAACTGATAGCGGAAATTTTGAGTAGTTCGGAGAACCGGTAAATACCACCTCTGACTGCCCCTGCCCCTATCTATTCTCTGCCTCCCGTGTCCCAGCTGATTGGGAGGAAATGGTGATTTTGCAGTATCCTTCCCCTTGAGTGTGGTGGGAATGGAGGTTTTACAGTATCCTTCCCCTGCCACGCCCAGCAAGCCACGCCCACCAGGCCATGCCCACAGAACAGGTAATAATTTTTTTTTAATCCCACCACTGCATTAGGCCACTCTGTTTAGAAGGGCAATCATTACAGATGTTTAACCACTAATACACTGGGCATTAGGAAGGTGCATTTTGTGCTATAAAATGAGATAAGAGCCGTGGTGGCGCAGTGGTTAGAGTGCAGTATTTCAGGCTACTTCTGCTGCCTGCTGGCTGCCTGAAATTTGGCAGTTCAAATCTCACTAGGCTCAACGTTGACTCAGCCTTCCATCCTTCCAAGGTGGGTAAAATGAGGACCCAGATTGTTGGGGGCCATAGGCTGACTCTGTATATCGCTTAGAGAGGGCTGTAAAAGCACTGTGAAGCGGTATATAAGTGCTATTGCTATATACAGTAGCCATTTTACGTGTAAATCATTCTGCTTTTAAAAAAATATGATTTCTTGAGATTTAATTGAATAGAGCTAATGATAACCACTCAGTCACACAAGGTACACTGTGATTAATCATGAAGCATTTTGCGTCTTCTTATAACATAGTGGGTCCAATATGCCAATATTCCAGTATTTGCAAACATAGCCAGAATATTGACATCAAATAGGAGCTATGCAGGGAAGGCAATGATACATGCCTGGATGAGGACATCTATCTGGCCTACATTGGAGAAGAAATACGGTGATTGTAGAGAAGAGGAGAAGAAGCAAATCAACATTCATCTCGATGTTATGGCCAACTGGCTAACGGCAGGTACTTCAGACTGACAGCCTGATTTAGAAAAAAGAATGCTTTTGCCTGGCCACTTACATCAAAGTGGAATTATTTTCTCCTGCAGGGAGTGTTAAAGGCCAAAATGAAAGCACGCCTGTTAATCCTTTTTGGGGAATGACAGCAACTTGTGTGACTTATCATTAAGGTTTCTCCATCACAGCGGAAGCAATTGGGCAATGAAGTAGCGAAGACAGCAGTCACCATAGGAGAAGGGATCAAATCAGCTCTATCCCACCCACCCACCCAAAATGTTAAAGCACAGGCAAGGATGGTGAGGAGAGTCAAATAATTATTAGACTACAGTTGATGGGAACTCAGAAGCCATTTGCTGTCGATATGAAAGGATACATTTCAGAGATGTAAGCGTAGTTCTCTAGATTCATGTGCATCCACTGGAAAAACGTGGGAGTTAAGACAAAACTCCAATGATGAAGGAAATGAATCAGAATTTCTTCTGAGGAAAAAAAAAACAACAACAACGGTAAAGCTTCAGTTGAACTGTCAAAACTAAACCAACGGAGCTTTTGGTCTGGTAACTTGAAGGGATCATTGGCACTGGAATTTTTAAATGCCGTGAAGGGATCAAAATCGCAGCATCAACGGTGATGAGGGATTTTTGGGTAGAATATAAGCGTCGGAAAAAAGCGAATAGTCAGAAAATTTCAAACTGCTTGAAATGTTACAGAAGTTAATATTAACAGCACAGTTTGCTAAAGACAGTTAAGATTGAAAAGTGCTATTAAATCTCAGGAATTTCTACAGAAGAGAGGAGCAAAAAACAAAACAAAACCAAGTTGGGGTTTTGGTAATACAGCTATGACTATTTTGACATTTTTGCAAATGCCTCTCAGACGTCCTTTTAATTTTTTCCTTCTGTATAAAAGATCGTTCTATTTTTTCCCCCTTGTAATTAAAATGGCTCCTTACCAAATATGCAATTTTGGTAGATCTGATTTTTTTTCCTAAATGCACAAGTCCAGCCCTGATTGTTTTTTTTTTAAATGCTTTTATTTATTTATAATTCTAATATATATCACCCTTCATCTCATATACATGACTCTCCAGTTACAGAAAATTAAAACAAATCATGCAATCAATACAATTTAAAATAAAAAAACCATTATAAAAAAAAATACCTTAATAAAATACATAAAACTCACAGGCCAAGATTATCCCATTCATCAAAACTATCAGTACAGCCTCTGCACTGGCCCTTTAGGGGTCCCTATGCCAGTTTGGACCAGCAGGTCTGGGGCCAAGGTAATCTCCAAGTGGGATCAGATGTGGGTTTCAGCAGGTTCTGACCAGTTCTGGAGAACCGGCAGCGGAAATTTTGAGTAGTTCGGAGAACCGGTAGCAGAAATTCTGACTGGCCCCGGCCCCATCTATTCTCTGCCTCCCAAGTCCCAGCTGATCAGGAGGAAATGGGGATTTTGCAGTAACCTTCCCCTGCCAAGCCCACCAAGGCACACCCACCAAGCCATGCCACGCCCACCAAGCCACACCCACAGAATCGGTAGTAAAAAAAATTTGAAACCCACCACTGAAGTGGATGATATTCCACAGGGTGGGTGCCATGCAGTGGTGTGATGCCGCAGGTCTAACAACCAGTTCGGTGATCACGTGCTTCGCACATGCGCAGTGTTACAAATACTAACCTTCTGTGTTACCACTTGAAGTAACACAGCAGAGGCGCTGCAATCCACTCTGCTGCACCAAACAGCTGAGAAGATAAAAAGTAAAGCTCAGGGGCTGGCAGGTGGGCCGGATCGTTGGAGCAAACTGGTTCACTCCCAGCTGATCGTCAGAGCTACTGGTTCACCCGAACCGGTCTGAACCGGTAGAATCCCGCTCCTGGTGCCATGTATCCTTAACATAACATAATAACAGAGTTGGAAGGGACCTTGGAGGTCTTCTAGTCCAACCCCCTGCCCAGGCAGGAAACCCTACACCATTTTAGACAAATGGCTATCCCACATTTTCTTAAAAATTTCCAGTGTTGGAGCATTCACAACTTCTGCAGGCAAGTTGTTCCACTGATTAATTGTTCTAACTATCAGGAAATTCCTCCTTAGTTCTAAGTTGCTTCTCCCCTTGATTAGTTTCCACCCATTGCTTCTTGTTCTACCCTCAGGTGCTTTGGAGAATAGTTTGACTCCCTCTTCTTTGTGGCAACCCCTGAGATATTGGAACACTGCTATCATGTCTCCCCTAGTCCTTCTTTTCATTAAACTAGGCATACCGAGTTCTGACAGTCCTGACAGATGACACTCCGTGGCTGGCAGAACCTGAAGCGCCCTCCTCTTGCCACACTTTTGGGATGAATACATGTAACTGGGGAGAAAGGGTCCCTCAAGTAACCCAGTTCCATGCCAAGTAGGGCTTTTTATTGTTCCAGAGGAGAAATAATATATCCTTTGCATAATCTATTAGGAAAATATAAGGAATTCCCTCCTATCATTCTGTGATTCAAAGCTATCTACAGAGATAAAAGTCAGGATAATAATTTCCATCTGCATGTGGGGTTGTTTAAGATGTAAATAATTGGACCTGGAAAAGCTCCATGCTCAAAGAACAAGTAGCCTGATAGGACAAGGGAATTAAACATAGTCTTTTCCCAACCAGAGATCAGCTGTATGGGGAATATAGCAGTTGTGGATTTCAATTTTTTTTACTACCGGTTCTGTGGGTGTGGCTTGGTGGGCGTGCCTTGGTGGGCGTGGCAGGGGAAGGATATTGTAAAATCTCCATTCCCTCCCCACTCCAAAGGAAGGTTATTGCAAAATCCCCATTTCCTCCCGATCAGCTGGGACTCGGAAGGCAGAGAACAGATTGGGGCGGGGCCAGTCAGAATTTTTACTACAGGTTCTCCAAACTACTCAAAATTTCCACTACCAGTTCTCCAGATCTGGTCAGAACCTGCTGAAACCCACTCTGTAATATAGCATGTATTCCATTAAAAAAATGCAAATATGTGGTTTTGAAATATATGCACCAAAATAAATTCCTTGTGTGTCCAATCACACTTGGCCAAAAAACATTTATTTATTTATTGATTGATTGATTTATTCACATTTTTATACCGCCCTTCTCCGAAGGCTCAGGGCGGTGTACAGCAAGTAAAACGACAATAATCCAAAACCATTTAAAATATTGTAACAAAGTTAAAAATCTAATTAGACTGCTGTATGCTTAAAACTATTAGGTAAAATGTAAAAGATAAAAACCCCTGTTAAGAAACCCGCTAAAAACCCCAAATATTAAAATCAATCAATCAGGCCAGCCCCGCTTGGTGAAAAAAGAAAGTCTTGAGCTCGTGTTTAAAGGTCCTAAGATCAGGAAGAAGACGGAGTCCCACCGGCAGCTCATTCCACAGAGCCGGGCCCCCCACAGAGAAAGCTCTTCCCCTGGGGGTCACCATTAGCTGACGGCACCCTAAGGAGGCCCTCCCTCTGAGAGCGCACTGGATGCACCGGACAATGGGAGGTAACTGGTGGCAGCAGGTGGTCCCGTAAATATCCCAGTCCGATGCCATGGAGCGCTTTAAAGGTGATAACCAACACCTTGAAGCACACCCGGAAGACTACCGGCAACCAATGCAGCCCGCTCAGGAGAGGTGTTACATGGGAGCTACGAGGAGCTCCCTCAATCCCCTGCGCGGCCACATTCTGTACCAGTTGGAGCCTCCGGATGCTCTTCAAGGGGAGCCCCATGTAGAGAGCATTGCAGTAATCCAGGCGGGAAGTGACGAGGGCATGAGTGTTTGTGCATAATGAGTCCCGGTCCAGGAAAGGGCGCAATTGGCGAATCAGGCGGACCTGATAAAAAGCTCCCCTGGCGACGTCCATCAAATGGTCTTCTAAAGACAGCCGTGCGTCCAGGAGAACGCCTAAATTGCACACCGATTCCCTGAGGGCCAGCGATTCGCCCCCCTCAGTCAGCAATGGGGTAAGCTGACTATGCCGGGACGCCGGCATCCACAGCCACTCCGTCTTGGATGGGTTGAGTCGGAGCCTGTTCGTCCCCATCCAGACCTGAACGGCTTCAAGGCACTGAGTCATCACATCGACGTTGGGGTGGTTCGGGGTGGAGATGTACAGCTGAGTGTCATCGGCATACAGCTGACAACTCACCCCAAACCCACGAATGACACCTCCCAGCGGCTTCATATAAATGTTGAACAGGAGGGGTGAGAGAATCGACCCCTGTGGCACCCCACAGGTAAGTTGCCTACCGGTCGATCTCTGCCCTCCTGTCAACACCGTCTGTGAACGGTCGGAGAGATAGGAGGAGAACCACCGTAAAATGGTGCCTCCCACTCCCAAACCCCCCAACCGCTGCAGCAAGATACCATGGTCGATGGTATCGAACGCCGCTGACAAATCTAACAGGACAAGAACAGAGGAGCAACCTCTGTCCCATGCCCTCCAGAGATCATCAACCAATGCGACCAAAGCCGTCTCTGTGCTGTACCCAGGCCTGAAGCCGGACTGGCACGGGTCTAGATAAACAGTTTCCTCCAGGTACCGGGGGAGCTGCCAGGCCACCACACTCTCAACAACCTTCGCCAAAAAGCGGAGGTTGGAGACCGGATGATAATTAGCCAAAATAGCTGGGTCCAGGAAAGGCTTCTTAAGGAGGGGCCTCACCACCGCCTCTTTCAAGGCGGCTGGGAAGACTCCCTCTGTCAGAGAAGCGCTGGTAATTCCCTGGAGCCAGCCTCGTGTAACCTCCTGGGTGGCCAGCACCAGCCAGGAGGGACACGGGTCCAATAAACATGTGGTGGCATTCAACCTCCCCAGTATCCTGTCCATGTCATCGGGAGTCACAGAGTCAAACTCTGCCCAAACAATGTTATCAAGACGTGCCTGCGTCATCCCGCCTAGATCCACCCAATCAGTGTCCAGCCCGTCCCGGATCTGAGCGATTTTATCATGCAGATAACTTCCAATTTCCTCAGCTCGCCCCTGTAAGGGGTCCTCCCAAGCCCCCTGAAACAAGAGGGAGCGGGTCACCGCAAACAAGGCGGCTGGGCGGTTATCTGCCGATGCTATAAGGGCAGAAAAGTATTCATGCTTTGCCGTCCCTATTGCCACTAGGTAGGCCTGAATATGTGACCGCACTAGTGTTCGGTCAGATTTGGAATGGCTGGCTCTCCAAATTCTATTCTATTCTATTCTATTCTATTCTATTCTATTCTATTCTATTCTATTCTATTCTATTCTATTCTATTCTATTCTATTCTATTCTATTCTATTGAAATACACACATACAGAATACATGTGTGATTTAGCAAGGGGGGGGAATTTGCAATATGTCACGTGACGACAATGTGATGACACCACGAATTTGACTCCCCTAGATTATAAACTTTTTAACAAATAAGAATCAGAAGGTGAAGCTAAGGAAAATCACATGAACACCCATTTAATTAGCACAGGGGCCCTCTAGGGCTGTCTGCTCTCGCTATCTTGTTAAAGTATGGAAGTTTGCAGATGATACAAGTCATTGGTCTCATTTGAGATGATGAGGAGTCTGCATATAGATAAGATCAACTGGCCCTGTGGTGTAGCCAGAACAATCTGGGACTGAACATTCTTACAACCGTAGAGAAGTTACTAGATTTTAGAAGAATCTCTCCTATTCTACCATCTTTTACAATATTAGGCAACACAGCATCAAAAGTAGGGACCTTCAAGTTTCTAGTTCTATTATCTCCAAGAACTTGAGACACCTAACATTAGAACCATCATTAAAAAGGCACAACAAAGAATGTTCTTCCTGCATCAACTCAGGAAGCTCAGATTGCCCAAGGATCTGCTGATACAATTCTACAAGGGAATTATTGAGTCTGTCATTTGAACATCAATAACTGTCTGGTTTGGCACAGCAACCAGACAGGACAGGTACAGATTTCAATGGATAGTTAGGACTGCAGAAAAAACAATTGCAACCAGCCTGCCTTCCATTGAAGCTCTGTATACTGCACAAACCAGAAAGAGGGCTAAGAAAATATCTACAGACCCCTCACATCCTAGACATAATCTATTTCAACCTCTCCCCTCAGGACAGCACTATTATAGCATTGCATGCCAAAACAACTAGACATAAAGTGTGCTGAACATTTAATTCCCAAAGCTCTGTCTCATTTCTCATCTTTTCTCATCTTTCCTACTATCTTCTTCTATTGGTTTCTTATGATTTATTGATTGTTGTTTTAACTTATGATTAATAATTGTAACTATGATTTATGACCTATGACCTACCGTATTTCTTGCTGTTTATATATCTACAGTGAGTTTATGCACTGGAATCAAATTCCTTGTATGATTGGCAACACAATATTCTACTCTACTCTACTCTACTCTACTCCCTATCTACTCTACTCTACTCTACTCTACCTCTACCTCTATCTCTACCTCTACCTCTACTCTACTCTATTCTATTCCATTACAATTCCTTATTCTATTCTATTCTATTCTATTCTATTCTATTCTATTCTATTCTATTCTATTCTATTCTATTCTATTCTATTCTATTCTATTCCAATTCCTTATTCTATTCTATTCTATTCTATTCTATTCTACTCTACTCTACTCTACTCTACTCTACTCTACTCTACTCTACTCTAGTCTAGTCTAGTCTACTCTACTCTACTCTATTCTATCGTACTCTACTCTACTCTACTCTACTCTGTTCTATTCTATTCTATTCTATTCTATTCTATTCTATTCTATTCTATTCTAATATGACATAGCTGAAGATATAATTCAAAATCACAGCTGCCTCTTCTTCCTGTTTCCTATGCCAATGGCAAAGATCTTTTCATATTGCATTTTTCTGTCATCTGATCTATCAGTTCTCTGTGGCATCATTTTTTGCTTCATTAAAAATCTGTCTTATTTTAGTTCTATTTGATAATACTTATTCCCCTTTCCATGAATAAGCTGTTTCTCAGTATATATGTACAGGTGTGTCTGTGTAGTGTTAATATCCTGATTCATTACTTTTTTACTTATCTGTATTTTTCCATTATGCTTATCTATATTTTTCCATTATTGAGATATCTACTAGAATATGTAAAGATTTCTTAACACCACCAGCTCTGGTAAACAGGAAAAAAATAAATCTATTTTAGATAACTGGCATCATCTAGATCAGAATAAATCAGTTAAAAGTTCTACTCAATATGTTTGAATACAAATAAAAGATGAAGTTGGCCTATTAATCCTCACTAACTTTAGTTTTTCATTCATTAAGAATAACTTCTTAGAAAAGATGTTCTTTTCATGTGATGGGAGATCCTTGACTACCAGACCTCTTGACTACACAAAGACGATGAGTTTGCCTATGAGAGTATCTTGCTTCCACAGACACTCCAAGCACCTCTTTAGAATCAAAATACAAAGCATTCAACGTCCCTATTATGCCTGATAGCTGTGTGAGGAAGGGACAATGACATCATGGTCATTGTGATGTCATCACAGAGCTTATTTGTGCAACAATTTGATGTATGTCATGTCATTCCAATGTCCTCAGGCTTTTAACAAACACTTGTGATCTCACTTTAGCTGAAGCCTCATTGAATAAGAATGTAACTGTCCATACACAAATTTATAAATATACTATAAATGATAACCAGGCATTGCCTGGGTATTTATTTATCCCAATCCTGTATTAGACAGGAAGAGCAATTTCACCCTGAGCCCTTATTTTGGTTAAAATTATTAAATTAGGTAAAAATGTTTTCCCTGTGCTCCCAGAAGGGTCAAATAAAATGATACCACCTTCTTGTCTTGTTAGCTGATCAATGATAATCTGGTATGATTTTTCCTGATCTTGATGTAGAAGTGGCTTCTTGTCGGCGATATATGCACTAAGTTGTTCAACGTTGTCGTTCTTTTCTCATATGTAATCTGCGTGAAGTATGTTGTGTTGGTCTCGTGGTGTAGGCAGGCTGAGTTGCAGTAACGTTTTATTGACCATGACCATACATTTGTCCTCAAAAATAATCAAAGCCTTGTTGAAAATGTCTGGACCAAACTTAATTTCTAATGTTGGATTTTCCTCCTTACCAGAGGGAGCCCCCTTGTGGAGTACTGTGAAGGAGTTACCATGGCAATTCCACTGAACTGCACAGTAGAAGCCATTTTAAGGCACAACAGGCTGTATCTTAACAGAACACACACTCCGAGGGGTGTTAGGGGTGTCTTACCCTCACACTATTTGTTTCCAGAGAATAAGTCATCTGTGTACCAAGTTTGGTTGAAATTGTTCGAGGCATTCCAGAGTTATGCTGGAACACACACACACACACACACACACACACAGAGAGAGAGAGAGAGAGAGAGAGAGAGAGAGAGAGAGAGAGAGAGAGAGAGCCATGTGTGTGTGTGTGTGTATGTATCTATATCTATATCTATCTATATCTATCTATCTGTCTTTCTATCTATCTATCTATCTATCTATCTATCTATCTATCTATCTATCTATCTATCTATCTATCTATCTAGATTAGATAGATAGATAGATAGATAGATAGATAGATAGATAGATAGATAGATAGATAGATAGATAGATAGATAGATAGATAGATAGATACTGGTATATGGAGAATAAACTTCACTCACTAGTATGTTATTCATAATATTATACAGATTTTGAACTTAAGATCTTGTGTTAATGTCAAACCTATTCATTTATATATTTAACAGAACATACCAGACCCAGTTTTCAGCATCTGAACATGATTTGTTTTTTAAAAAAAATCAAAAGAAAGGAAACAAAGTGCAAGGACAATACAATATATTGTACAAAGGATTTGCTTACATTTTCAAATGAATAAAGTTAGTGTCAAAGTTAGAAACTCCAAGTTTCTAGACTCAAATGAAAAATTAATTATGATTTAAATTCTACTGTAGATGTACTTCCCCAGTCTCATCCATTTTCGTCCTTTTGTGTATGACATATGACATTCTGCTTTTATGAATCTAGTCCAACCACTCGTATGGTCTAGCTTCATTAGAAATGGGACTCATACAGTATATCTAAAATCTTGTTTTGTTACTTAAATTCATTCAACTAAGTCTTGGCTGCTACATTTCACATTCATGAATGCAGTGTGACATTTTTACAGCCTCTGGCTATTTCCAGTTTTGAGCTCTACATAATCTTACTGCTGCTTAATGAGCTTACTATCAGTTTTTCTGGGATGAGAAATATAACTAACCTCAATTTAGTAGAACTAAGTTGGAGTTCACAGGGTATGTGTAATGTTATTAACAGTTTGATCAGAAATTGCCTTGAAAAGAATAATGTATAAGAAAGATGCTACCCATCATTCCAGTTTCATGTGTGTGTATGTGTATTGTGTGTACATCCCTGTAGTTATAAGATGTATAAACTTCGATAATATCTACCCATAGATTTTGGTGGTCTGTGTTGTACACACAGGAACTGTCTGCCCATTTATCCTTTATATCTTGAGAGCCTTCCGTGCATTTTCATACATCCTGTTTTCTGTTGTTTTACCTCAACATAGATTCTCCAGAGAAGTACAAATGTTGCTGTGATGACCCCCGTTGTTTTTCAGAGGCAAAGGGTCAAAGATGTCTTTTATACTAACAAACACAAAGCTGCAGAGTGTTAGTGGAGAAGAATAAATCCATGTAGAGGTCATGCCAGGGGTGAAATTCAGCAAGTTCTGACAGGTTCTAGAGAACCTGGAGCAAAATTTTGAACAGTTAGAAGAACCGGCAGTGGAAATTTTGAATAGTTTGGAGAACCAGCAAATAGCAACTCTGGCTGGCCCCAAAGTGGGGTGGGAATGGAGATTTTGCAATATCCTTCCCGCAGGAGTGGGGAGGGAATGGGGATTTTGCAGTATCCTTCCTCTGGAGTGGTGTGGAAATGGGGATTTTGCAGTATCCTTCTCCCAGGAGTGGGGAGGGAATGGGGATTTTGCAGTATCCTTCCCTGGAATGGGGAGGGAATAGAGATTTTGTAATATTCTTCCCCCAGGATTGGGGAGGCAATGGGGATTTTGCAGTATCCTTCCCCTGGAGTGGGAGGGAGGAATGGGAATTTTGCAATATCCTTCCCCTGCCACACCCACCAAGCCATGCTCACAGAACCAGTAGTAAAAAAAAAATTGGATTTCACCACTGGGTCATACTCTCTTCTCTTGGCTTCTGCTCAGATAAACGGGGAGCAGGTGAAGCTTCCTTGCTTGGTTCCAGTCCATAGAGAAGCTCAACCAACCACACCTTCTTGGGTTCTTTTGCCCACTGATAAAGTAAAAGTAAAGGTAACATTTCCGCACATACGTGCTAGTCGTTGCCGACTCTAGGGGGTGGTGCTCATCTCTGTTTCAAAGCCGAAGAGCCAGCGCTGTCTGAAGACGTCTCTGTGGTCATGTGGCCGGCATGACTCAAGGACAAAGGCGCACGGAATGCTGTAACCTTCCCACTGAGGTGGTCCCTATTTTTTCTACTTGCATTTTTAGGTGCTTTCGAAACTGCTAGGTTGGCAGAAGCTGGGACAAGTAACGGGAGCTCACCCCGTTACATGGCAGCACTAGGGATTCAAACCGCTGAGCTGCCGACCTTTCGATTGACAAGCTCAATGTCTCAGCCCCTGAGCCACCGTGTCCCTCTACTGATAAAGTAGAGGCAGCCTATTTGTGAAGGTTTAAGCCAGGAGATGCCCAAGTGGGAAGAAGTGGCCTAAGATAGCTGTGTCTTGTTCAAATTTTTTTTTTAATTTATATCCCACCCTTCTCCGAAGACTCAGGGTGGCTTACATTGTGTAAGGCAAATGACAAGAACCTTCCCAAGACACAGGTGAGGGTCATCTACAAGATCATGTCCACCTAGCTTGTATTTTGTGTTCTGATTCTTTTTGCCAATGTGTAAAATTGATGATGGAAACAAGTAGGGTTCTGTGCTTTTCTTTAGCTTTACCATTAATTGTAACCTTCCTCAATTACATTCCTGTTTTTAAGTGGTTTTTAACAGCTTCAAATGGCACAATTAAAAGTGATACATTATTAACCACTATGAGCCATCAACTCTGCTTCTGCAGGAGATGGTGTTGATTGGAGCTGGGGCTTTCTGGATGGATGTTCTTTGATAATATAGCTCATCCTGCTGCATTATATTGAAGGTTGTAACTGATATAGGTTGAAAAAGATAGCTTTTCCTATCATCGAAAATGTTTTCTAAAGGCATGTCATTGGCAGTCTTCAACTTAACATAATGTATGAAAACTAAAACAACAAGAAAAAAAATCATTTTCAATTTATCTTTTCTTGATTACGGCGCGCATAGCAATAAGAGATTTGGTACAGTATTGACAAGGCACTTAAATGGATGATCTCCACAGTCAATTCTCTGCCACTTTTTTTAAAAACAAGGTGTTTGAACGCTGTAGCTTTTCTTCCCTCACAATTTTGTAGCAGAGGAAGAAGATGGAAGGCTTACATAGGTAAGCCAGTAATTCTCAAATCATATTCCTGCCAATGTCATGGTTCCTCCGAAGACTGGGGAATCATCAGTAATATTAACACAGCCTCCCCTTAGAGACAGCATGGCCACTTTTGAAGTCCGAAATGTGTGATATGCTCCAAGTTTGCTTTAAATTAACTAGGAAACGTGACATGTTTTTTTTTTAAGAAAGAATTTGGTTCAGATTGCAACTCCTTCAAACTGAGAGCTCAGAAACTGCTTTCCCATCCCCCATAATGCCCCAGACATTTTTTTTTACCAGTCCCCTCAGGCAATTTTCAGTTTTCTTACTTTTTGAACCAAGAATAACTGTGACAAACAACAGAGAGCCAACTGGCTGAACATAAACCAGGGAGAACAAAGTTTATGACTCCACTTGACCATGGAGATCACCAAGTGGTTTTGAACCAGTTATTTCCCATCAGTCCAATTTATTCATAGGTTTGTGAGCTCAAATGGGGGGAACCCCCTCCCTCAAGAAAAGGGGAACGTACATTTAGTAAGTAAGGGTGATTGACAATGACACAAGATAATTTTTTCCCTACATCATAGTGTAGAAGAATGAAATTTAGGAGAATAAAATATTTTAGGCAATATTAATAGAGTAGAGTAGAGTAGAGTAGAGTAGAGTAGAGTAGAGTAGAGTAGAATAGAATAGAATAGAATAGAATAGAATAGAATTTTTTATTGGCCAAGTGTGATTAGACACCAGGGTGGGTTCTAAATTTTTTTACTACCGGTTCTGTGGGTGTGGCTTGATTGTCATGTGACAGTGGGTGTGGCTTGATGGTCATATGATTGGGTAGGCGTGGCCAACTCAATGTCACTCACGTCCTGGCTCCTCCCCTCCCAGCCATTCCTTGTCACACTCAGCCTCAACGTATCTATAGTTCTACAAAAAATGTTGTTCAGCTTTTTTCAACTTTATTATCTACATACTATAGATCAGGGGTCTCCAAACTTGGCCACTTTAAGACTTATGGACTTCAACTCCCAGAATTCTTCAGCCAGCTTTGTTGTCTTAAAGTGGCCAAAGTTAGAGACCTCTGGCTATAGATGCACTTTCATGGACCACTGAAAGGAGGAAATGACTCACATGCTTTGCCCAAGAGTGTGATAGGCAACAGGCTTTTAAGGGGCTGCTAGAAAGAAGCGGGGGGCGGAAGTATTTTCCAAAGCAACCAGAAGGCAAAACAAGAAGCAATGGATGGAAACTCAACAAAGGGAGAAGCAACCTAAAACTAAGGAGAAACCTCCTGACAGTATGAAGCTATATAGGTTTCAGTCATAATTTCACATATAAAATAGCCATTCATGTAATACAACCTGCATATTGTTCAAAACAGTCATTAGTATTATGGCTGATGTATGGCTGATGTAGCAAGCCTAAAATCCCCATTCCCTCCCTACCCCACTAATCTGTTTTGGGAAGGAATCAAGCTCTCCCCTTTTCATTTCCCAAATAAAATATTACTCATAAGAAAAGGCTCCCAGATAATTAAGGAATAATCAAGCTGCTAACAAGGAACCTGCCTGGAATTCCACATTCCTGCCAGCTGCATAAAGGAAACTTTGTAAGCAGAAAACAACTACCAGTGCTTAGAGGTAATATAAAGTGGAAGCCCGAAATTTGGCTCCATTTACAAGCAGGCAGAAAACTCATTCAAGACAGGATATTTCACAATGGAAATCACCCAAACCTTTTTAAAAACACAAAGCCCATGTTGCACAAACCCCAAAACTTCAAAAACATAGAACCATATAAGAATTCCTCCTCTTATCCAATTTGTTGTTCAGCTGACCCAGAAACGAGCTTCCAGCCGCTCTGTCAATTTAAAGTGACAGCATCTTTTCCCCCACCCTTCTTCTTTGCCAAGCCTGGATGAGAAGTGAGTCCTGATTTTTTCCTTCTAGCCGTTCAGTTGGGAGGATTCTTGGCTTCTCAATTTAAAGCAATGGTCTCTTGGGTTTTTTTTTCCCTCTTCTTTGTCAAGTGAGCCCTGAGTTTTTTCCTTCTAGCCGATCAGCTGGGAGTCAGGAGGCAGCAATAGATTGGGGGCAGGGCCAGGCAGAATTTTTACTACCGGTTCTCCGAATTACTCAAAATGTTTACTACCGGTTCTTGCGAACTGGGGAGAACCGGTAGCAACCCACCACTGTTGGACACACAAGGAATTTGTCTTGGTGCCTATGCTCTCAGTGTACATTAAAAAAAAAATGTTCGTCAAGAATCATAAGGTACAACACTTAATGATAGTCATAGGGTACAAATAAGCAATCAGGAAACTATCAATATAAATCGTAAGGATACAAGCAACAAAGTTACAGTCATACAGTCATCAGTGGAAGGAGATGGGTGATCGGAACGATGAGAAGATTGCAGAAAATATTGATTTTCATTATTTCATTATTTTTGTTATTTCATTATTTCAATATTGCAGAAAATATTGAAATCTTGATTGCAGAAAATATGACTTCTGTAACAGAGTTATTAATACTTGGAACACATTACCTGACTTTGTGGTCTCTTCTCAAAATCCCCAAACCTTTAACCAAAAACTGTCTACTATTGACCTCACCCCATTCCTAAGAGGTCTGTAAGGGGCATGTATAAGAGCACAAACGTGCCTACTGTTCCTGTCCTATTGTTTCCTTTCATTATATCCAATTAATATAGTTATTACATACTTATGCTTATATATATGCTTATATATTATATATTTATTTTCATGCTTATGCTTATATATACTGTTGTGACAAAATAAATAAATAAAAATAAATTAATTAATAATAGTGCAGACTTAGTAAATAGTTTGACAGTGTTGAGGGAATTATTTGTTTAGCAGAGTGATGGTGTTCGGGAAAAAACTGCTCTTGCGTCTAGTTGTTCTGGTGTGCAGTGCTCTGTAGCGTTGTTTTGAGGGTAGGTTAAACAGGCACAATATTATATTTTCCCTAAAGTAGAAATATGTTTCTAAAGACAGAAACTCGGAGCCACAGTTTTCTGCCCCCAAGTAGATACTAAGCTGAGGCCAGCTTTTAGAAATGCAGATTTGGTAATCCATTCAAGACAGGATATTTTGAACAAAAGGCAGAATTGGGTAGAGTAGGATCAGCCCTCACTCAAGATCCAAACCAGAAAAGCCATTAAGATACAACAGGAATGGCCCAACACCCTTTCAGGACACAAGCCTCTTCATTACATCATCTCAGAGAATCCAGGCTTCAGTCAAACTTAATTCAGACAACCTAAAAAGTTAGCTATGAACCCCTACAGCAACCAATAGAATACATGCCCTTCCTACAGGAACAGGAAGCTCAAGGGCAAGGCCCAAGAGAGGGTATAAATAGCTCTCACTTTTCATGTAGTCAGCTGCCCAGGACCTCAAACTCCTGTGGTCCCATCCATCAATAAACCATCTTTCCAATCGGCCTCCATGTTTCCAGTGTCTTTCTCCCCACTTGGAACTGAACCCAGATGGATATTTCTTTCAGCGATAGTAGAACTTTTGGACATCATACCTGAGAAATCATAGTACCTTTTAATTACTAGAGCAAGTGGTAGCTCAGGCTGTAAAAAGCCTGTTATTAAAACACAGCAGCCTGCAATTACTGCAGGTTCAAGCCCAGCCCAAGGTTGACTCAGCCTTCCATCCTTTATAAGGTAGGTAAAATGAGGACCCAGATTGTTGGGGGGCAATAAGTTGACTTTGTAAAAATATACAAATAGAATGAGACTATTGCCTTATACACTGTAAGCCTCCCTGAGTCTTTGGAGAAGGGCGGGATATAAATGTAAATTAAAAAAAAAAAGTTTGAGGCAAGCCGCTGTGAATCTGAACGCGCTAACATGCTCAGTTTATGACTGGCTTGATAGAACTGGAAGGAACTATTCTGAAGAGCTGTGTAGCAATCTGAACTGGAGAGAGAATAAGTTATTCTCAGCACATTGGGTGCTCACTTAGCACCTGTTGGCACCTCCTTATACCAAGTACACAGCTTTCTGGGATTGCATCAACTCAGCTGCAGGAGGCCAGGGAAAATAAACGACTTCTTCAAGGAGAATGCTGCTGTGCTTTCAATCCTCTTTCCCCCTTAGAATCCAGATCGCTTTAGAGCTGTACTAATTAAACCAACAAATCCCAACCTTTTATCAGTGTAGGAATCCAAATGAAAGTATCCTTAAGAGAAACTGGCTGGCCTCTGCTTGAACACATCCTGTGAAGGGAAGTACACAGTTTTCTAGGTTGCTTAATAATTTGTAAAGATTTTATAAGCTAAAGGTAAAGGTTCCCCTCGCACATATGTGCTAATCGTTCCTGACTCTAGGGGGCGGTGCTCATCTCTGTTTCAAAGCCGAAGAGCCAGCGCTGTCCGAAGATGTCTCCATGGCCATGTGGCCAGCATGACTCAACGCCAAAGGCGCACGGAACGCAGTTACCCTCCCACCAAAGGTGGTCCCTATTTTTCTACTTGCATTTTTTTACGTGCTTTCAAACTGCTAGGTTGGCAGAAGCTGGGACAAGTATTGGGAGCTCACCCCGTTACACGGCGCTAGGGATTCGAACCGCTGAACTGCCAACCTTTTGATCGACATGCTCAGCATCTTAGCCACTGAGCCCTTTATATTTTATATAAATTTATATAAATTTTATAGGCTGCCCCAATCTGTTACAACTCTAGTTTTCTTAAATCGCTCTCACCGTTAGGTACTTCCTCTCTGTGTGTCATATTATCCATCAAGGTCATCTTTACTGTCTACACCTGGAGAAGCTTCAAATGCTGGCTGAAGAAGGTCTGAAGAGTAGATTTTTTTTTATTATGATTATGATTTATTATTATATATTTATTATTATGTTGGTGACTACCTTTAAAGCGCTCCATGGCTTAGGGCCAGGGTACTTACGGGACCACCTGCTGTTACCGAATACCTCCCACTGACCTGTACGCTCGCACAGAGAGGGACTCCTTAGGGTGCCGTCCACCAAGCAATGTCGGCTGGTGGCCCCAAGGGGGAGGGCCTTCTCTATGGGGGCTCCCACCCTTTGGAACGAACTTTCCCCTGGACTCCAGCAACTGCCGGACCTTCGGACTTTCCGCCGCGAGCTGAAGACCTATTTGTTTGTTCGCACAGGACTGGCATAGGATTTTAATAGGATTTTAATTAGTTTTAATGTTTTAACATTCTATAATTTGGGGTTTTATTTTAAATGTTTTAATTTTAATAAGTTTTTTAATTATGGTTTTATGTGTATATTGCTGTTGTTTTTATTATGGCTGTAAACCGCCCTGAGTCCTTCGGGAGAAGGGCGGTATAAAAATTTAATAAATAAATAAATAAATTATGATGATGATGATTCATGGCACAGTTGGAGGGTTAGATTGGATTTGATATTTTTTTATTCACTTTTCAAGCCCTTCCCAAGGAGTTAGGATGGGTAGATATGGTTGTTTGATGGCATTGAAGATATTGTACACAGGTTATAAGTAAAGCTCCAAGTAAAGCTGCCTTTTTGCAATTGATGGATGGTGGTTTTGTCAATGCTGATGGTGTTCTAGTTGTTTTGGGATAGCACCCAACATTTCTATTATTATTGGTAGTTTCTTTTCTTTTCTTTTCTTTTCTTTTCTTCTTTTCTTTTCTTTTCTTTTCTTTTCTTTTCTTTTCTTTTCTTTCTTTCTTTTTTTGCCACAACAGATGTAGGAAGTTAGCACCCACCCCTCTCCTAGGAAAATGAGATATTAAAAGGGCAGAATATTTCCCCTAAAAGGGAGGTAGAAACTCAGCCCCCGCCCCGACCTTTGTCAATGGACTATTAAGGGCGGAACCAGTCCATCCTACATAACAAGGATCTACCTCCTTCAGGCAGAGCCATAATAGGAATTGCCCAAAGCCCCTTTCATTACATCATCACCCAGCAAGAGTCAACCAAGCCTGGGACTCAAAAGACAACCTACAAAGTTACCCCTGCATGGCCCCATGGGAGTTTGACAACCAATCAGAACACAAGCTCAAATTCAAAGCCCAACAGAGGGTATAAATCTCTCCCCCCCTCCCTCCCTCCCTCCCTCCCCCTCCCCCTCTCCCCTTCCACCTCCCCCTCTCCCATGTTCCTTTTTGCCCAGGACCTCAAAAACATGTGGTCCTGTCCGCTATTAAACCATCTTTCCAATCAGCCTCCATGTTTCCAATGTCTTTCTACCCACTTGGAACTGAACCCAGATGAACATTTCTTCCAACACTGATCTTCCCACAGCAATCCTGGAAGCAAAATACAGGAAAAAAACCCATATGAAACCCAGTACTGCCCCTGTGATATGGATGCAAAAGAAAACACAGCCTTCCGCATTGCCAGTTCTACAGGGACATTCACCATGAGTTGATTACGTTTCTTTTATTTAAACTTCCAGGGCATTTTATCTGCACCATCTGTTAAATAATCAGGATAAATGTATTATTCTAAAAGTAGCAAAAGTTTGTACATTGTGTTTAATACCTGCTGTCTCCAGGTACTGCCACATCAGCTATGTAGACTTTTTTTGGTCTTTCTTATCGACAGTTAAGAAAGTTATCTGAGGTCTTAACAACAGATGCTTGTCTGTTTGAATTCTAAAATCTCAGAAAATTTCAGCTTCTTAATTTTCAATTACTTTGTCTGTTTTGTGCCCCGCTGGTTCTTGCTTACGGGCAAATAGTATTTCTTGCAGATTTTCCATTGTGCCATTGTTTGTCACAACATGGATTGATGTAATCAATGTGTGCAAGCTTCTTGCAGCAGGTAGCTATGTAGTCTACCATTTCTTCAGCTTCTTTGCAGAGGCAGCATCTACTATCTGTTGCTATCTTCTCAATTCTGGCTTTGTATATATTTGTTCCTAAAGCTTGGTCTTTGTCGTGTCCCACTCCTCCGCTGACGGCCAGGTCAGGGAAATCCGAATCAGGCATGCCTCTGCAGCTCTGCCAAAGTCCTAGCAAAGTTCTCAAGGCAGGCAGGAGACCAGAAAGTGACTTCAGCAAGATAAGGTAGACTTTGCCTGACTCAGAGAATGCCAGAAAGCAGATCCTTTATATAGGCCATGGGGTGTGGCTCCATGACTCAGCACTTATCCAGGCCTGCCCCTCCCTTCCTTCTATCGACGCCGCCTATCAATTCTCCTGAAGCGAGGGTCACTCCAGTCTGCAGCTGTTGGTAATTGACCTTCCTCAGGCTCACATGCTGTGGGGGAGGGGGAGGGGGAGGGGTCTAGTTGCTCCGTTAGCCTGGGCATGGAGCCAGGGCTGGGGGCTGGAGGCACTTCTTCTTCTTCGGCCTGTCTGGGCATGGAGCCAGGGCTGGGGCCGGGAGGCATGCTAGGACATTCCTCAGCATTCGGAAGCAGATAAGACGGGCCCGGCTGCGGGGAAAGCGGACAAGGAACAACAGTCTTATGCGGCTAGAAGATAGCCCCTCAGTCTGTCTTTAGCTTTTCTGCTCTTAGCTATTCCCAGGTCTTGTTATTTGCATGGACTGCTGTTGTTTTTTAAATGTACTGGCCATGCACAGTGCTGGGTTTCACATTAAGTTACTATCAGTTTGCCCTGCGTGCACATGCCTGGTTCATGCGGGCGCCTGCCTTCCACACATGCTCCTGGCCTTCCACGCATGTGCTGGCTAGCATAGAGCTGGGGCAGGGGGGCGGGCCCACGCAGGCCCACCCGCGATTTCCGCTACTGGTTCAGCCAAACCTGGCTGAATACCACCTCTGGCCATGCAATTGTGAGTTCCATTCCATGAAGTTCTCTTGGCAGCAGAATGAGAAGATAGGAATGTCTCCAGGTATGGCTTAAACAAGTTAAGATGGCATCTGCAATGGTACAACCAGAGATCCACTTTTTGTGTGAGGCACATAAAAAACAGGTGGGGCTAAATTCACATTGTTGCAGCTGTCGTGGAAGTATCATCCATCTGAATTCCAACCAGTCTCACCTTGCTTAGTTCCTATGCTCAGAGAAGGTTGTTGAACGTTTGTGTGTATGTGTGTATATACATGTATGTATATATGTATGCACATTTTATAGTTTTTACAAATACCTTTGGCCACCTAATGAGAAGGAAGCACTCACTGTAGAAGAGCCTAATGCTGGGAAGGATTGAAGGCAAAAGAAGAAGGGGACGGCAGAGAACGAGGTGGCTGGATGGAGTCACTGAAGCAGTCGGCATGAGCTTAAATGGACTCCAGAGGATGGTAGAGGACAGGAAGGCCTGGAGGAACGTTGTCCATGAGGTCACGATGGGTCAGACACGACTTCATGACTAACAACAACAACAATGCATATTTTTATTAAAACTTTTAAACAAGGAGATAACTAATATAAAATAAGGAAGAAAGTAAGGAAGAAAAATGAAATCAAAGTAAAAGGAAAAATTGCAAGAAAAGAAAAAAAACCTGAGAAAAATAGGAAAAAAAAGAAAGATATTTAAAAAATGGCTTCCAATTCAATATTTTTTACAACAGTTATAAGTAGAAATATAAGCTGCTCAAAAAAATAAAGGGAACACAAAAATAAGACATCCTAGATCTGAATGAATGAAATATTCTTATTAAATACTTTGTTCATTACATAGTTGAATGTGCTGACAACACAATCACACAAAAATTATCAATGGAAATCAAATTGAGCAACCCATGGAGGTCTGGATTTGGAGTTACACTCAAAATTAAAGTGGAAAACAACACTACAGGCTGATCCAACTTTGTCCTTAAAACAAGTAATGTCCTTAAAACAAGTCAAAATGAGGCTCAGTAGTGTGTGTGGCCTCCAAGTGCCTGTATGAGCTCCCTACAATGCCTGGGCATGCTCCTGATGAGGTGGTGGGTGGTCTCCTGCGGGATCTCCTCCCACACCTGGACTAAAGCATCCCCCACCTCCTGGACAGTCTGTGGTGCAATGTGGCGTTGGTGGATGGAGCAAGACATGATGTCCCAGATGTGCTCAATTGGATTCAGGTCTGGGGAACGGGCGGGCCAGTCCATAGCATCAATGCCTTCATCTTGCAGGAACTGCTGGCACACTCCAGCCACATGAGGTCTAGCATTGTCTTGCATTAGGAGGAACCCAAGGCCAACCGCACCAGCATATGGTCTCACAAGGGGTCTGAGGATCTCATCCCGGTACCTAATGGCAGTAAGGCTACCTCTGGAGAGCATATGGAGGGCTGTGCGACCCCCTAAAGAAATGCCACCCCACACCATTACTGATCCACAGCCAAACCGGTCATGTTGAAGGATGTTGCAGGCAGCAGAACGCTCTCCACGGCATCTCCAGACCCTATCACATCTGTCACATGTGCTCAGTGTGAACTTGCTTTCATCTGTGAAGGGCGCCAGTGGTGAAGTTGCCAATCTTGGTGTCCTCTGGCAAATGCCACACGTCCTGCACGGTGTTGGGACAGTAAGCACAGCCCCCACCTGTGGACGTCAGGCCCTCATACCACCCTCATGGAGTCTGTTGCTGACCGTTTGAGCAGCCACATGCACATTTGTGGCTCGCTGGAGGTCACTGCTCTGGCAGTGCTCCTCCTGTCCCTCCTTGCACAAAGGCGGAGGTAGTGGTCCTGCTGCTGGGTTGTTGCCCTCCTACAGCCTCCTCCACGTTTCCTGATGTACTGATGTACTGGCCTGTCTCCTGGTAGTGCCTCCGTGCTCTGGACACCACGCTGACAGACACAGCAAACCTCCTTGCCACAGCTCGCATTGATGTGCCATCCTGGATGAGCTGCACTACCTGAGCCACTTATGTGGGTTGTAGACTCCATCTCATGCTACCACTAGAGTGACAGCACCACCAGCATTCAAAAGTGACCAAACCATCAGCCAGAAAGCATAGAAACTGAGAAGTGGTCTGTGGTCACCACCTGCAGAACCACTCCTTTATTGGGGATGTCTTGCTAACTGCCTATGCTTTCCACCTGTTGTCTATTCCCTGTGTGCAACAACATGTAGAATTGATTGTCAATCAGTGTTGCTACCTAAGTGGACAGTTTGATTTCACAGAAGTGTGTGACTTGGAGTTACATTGTGTTGTTTAAGTGTTCCCTTTATTTTTTTGAGCAGTGATATATTAATCTTTCTAAGGTTACATCTTGACTCTCTTGTTTTTATAAACTATCCAATCAAATCATCAAAACCATAAATCAAAAGTTCATTTTTCTCATTTTTAGACAAAAAAAAAAGTCCATAAGAGGCTTTTGGGCACCAATATCCCAAACTGAATTGCTAATGCTATACTTAGGAAAT
Source organism: Ahaetulla prasina (assembly GCF_028640845.1). Taxonomy (NCBI): domain Eukaryota; kingdom Metazoa; phylum Chordata; class Lepidosauria; order Squamata; family Colubridae; genus Ahaetulla; species Ahaetulla prasina. The sequence continues at coordinate 19,213,978 of NC_080544.1, read as the reverse complement.
TTCCCCCCAAAACATTAAATAAATAGAAAGTGGGGGGAAGCAGGAAGCTCAGTTTGCACAATGCTGCTTAAAGTATTATCTGCCAGATCATTGTATTAAAACATTAAATTTCCTATTGCTGCAAATCTACAATATATGAATAAAATTTGTGCTGGTAAAGGAGGTTTGATAACAAGATTATGTGACAATAAATTTTAGCTTATGCTCAAATTCATGTTTCAAATTAGTTTTGACCTGTTGCCAATATTAAGATCATAATTTCATAAATTCAAGTCACTCAAATTAAATTGCAGGGTGTATTGTAAATAAGCAAATGGTAGAAAGATGATTGAGCTCTTATCATAGATCTGAGTAGCATTATATTGCTGCTATTATAATATCACCTTTCAGTTGAATGCACCACATGCTGCTAATTCTAGGTATATTTTGAGTGCAATTGTATGCAACTTGTCAGAAGTAATAATTCAGAATCCTTTATTTAAACATTAGAGCCTGTAAAGCTGGTTGGTAGGACTAATAAAAATGTAATACTGGTGTAGTTTATCCATAAAAATTTGCAGAATTCAATCTGATCCCACTGCAATACAGCATATATTCAAAAAACCATGCAATATACATGAAAACCAGCAATAAGATGCTGAAAGAGGATCAGATTGGACCAGTGGTGGAATTCAATTTTTTTTTTACTACCGGTTCTGTGGGCGTGGCTTGGTGGGTGTGGTGTGGCTTGGTGGGCATGACTTGGTGGGCATGGCAAGGGAAGGATACTGCAAAATCTCCATCCCCACACCACTCCTGGGGGAAGAATACTGAAAAAATTTCATTCCCACCAAACTCCAGGGGAAGGATATTGCAAAATCTCCATTCCCTCCCCACTCTGGGGCCAGCCAGAAGTGGTAGTTGCTGGTTCTCTGAACTACTCAAAATTTCCACTATCGGTTCTCCAGAACCTGTCAGAACCTGCTGAATAGCACCCCTGGATTGGACCTTTAAAGAGAAGCTATTTCAAACTCTCAACCTTTTGGTACTGTAATGTGCTTTATAGCTCTAGAAGGCTCCTCTTCTTACAAATCTTTCTTTCCGAGATTTATAATTTTAGCCAATCATTAAAGGCACATTGCTAAACTTGATGTTTTGCAATCCTAACTCCAGGTGTAAACCTCCATTGGATAGCCTACATACAATGGACGGCATAATTGTTAAAAAAAATGTAGATCTTTTCTAATGAATTGCGATCCTTATAAATTCAGAGCTAGCATCATTGAGCTCTGGCTTTAGCATTAAATAATCTTAGGGCTGCTGATAAATGCTGTCTCCCTGTGGTCCCATAAAATCTAAGAATAGCAACACTGGGGTCTCTAAGCAATCTCTGTTATATTTTTCAAGTTTCCTTTCCATGAACTAGGTTCCTGGAAAACAGACCATGAATATTTAAAAAGTTTCACCTGTTGTGTATAATAATAATAATATTAATAATAACAACAACAATTTTATTACAGTCATCAACCAGCAATAGACATACGATAAATTCAAAATAATACTAACATTAATCATGAATAATAACCTCCCTGTTATGAAAATACATGATCTTAAACCATTACAGTCACTCCCTAATTTAGGTGAGTGGAGAGCCGATAAGTATGTGAGTAAATGTGTTTTTCCAAAAATTGTTATAGATACCGCCCAAAAATTGGTACAAGTTGACATCTATAATTTTGTAACCAATCTTTTTCTTGTGGCCATTGCAGCGACACAGAATTTTCCCACTAAATTTATGGGATGGGGCAATCATCTCCAGGCCTTATTCCTGAGTCGTCCCTTTTATTTTAACTGTTCTTGCCTTCTAGCAGCTCTGTGCATGCGCCTCTCTGTTGTCCGAATCTGGAGGCTCCGGAGTCCGTGCGTAATTCCCAGATGTCCCTGGCCCCATCTCTGCCTCCAATGCAGAGCCCTCGTCTGGGCCTTCCCCAGACTCCAGGACTGGCCCATTTTCCTCCCCAGCCTCCTCACTGTCCGACTCCGCTGCCAGCTCTGCAGGCTGCTGGCGGACCACAACACTGTATTAGCTTTACATAAAAAAACAAGACAGGAAGAAAATGTATTCATTTGGGCTGTGGTACTGGAGAAGGGGATGCGGTGGCTCAGGGGCTAGGATGTTGAGCTTGTCGATTGAAAGGTTGGCAGCTCGGTGGTTCGAATCCCTAGTGCTGCCGTGTAATGGGGTGAGCTCCTGTTACTTGTCCCAGCTTCTGCCAACCTAGCAGTTTCGAAAGCATGTAAAAATGCAAGTAGAAAAAATAGGGACTACCTTTGGTGGGAAGGTAACAGCGTTCCATGCGCCTTTGGCTTTGAGTCATGCCGGCCACATGACCACGGAGACGTCTTCGGACAGCGCTGGCTCTTTGGCTTTGAAACGGAGATGAGCACCGCCCCCTAGAATCAGCAACAACTAGCACGTATGTGTGAGGGGAACCTTTACCTTTACCTTTACTGGAGAAGACTCCTGCGTATTTCTTGGACAGCAAAGATGACTAAAAGTACTAGAGCACATAACACCAGGCGTGTCATTTGAAGGCAAAATCTTGAAACTGTGTCTCTCTTACTTTGGCCATATCATGCAGGGGAATTCACTGGAGAAAGCAAATATCTTTGCAAGAATTAGTAAAAGGAAACCAGGCCATCAAAGAACATAGTGGCTGGATACCATCAAACTGATATCATCAGTGGTGAAATCCTCCACCAGTCGCCACTGTTTCGCTGCCTGTGCATGCATGGTGCACGCCAGACACGGAGAACCAGTAGTAAAAAAAATGCTTAAAAAGTAAAAAAAAAAGTTCTGAAGATCAGCTGAATGACGCGCAATCGTTGGACTTTTTTTTACTTTTTAAAGCATTTTTTTTTTACTATCGGTTCAGGTGAACCGGCCCGAACTGGTAGCATTTCGCCCTGGATACCAGCCGGAGCATAGAAAAACTCAAAGAAGTAGGAAGATGTGGAGAGATCTGTCCCGTAGAATCAACAAGAGTCAGACATAACTGAATGCAAAACATTATCATCCTCACCATCATCATCATCTTTACTAGAGAAAACAATTCTTGACTTGTTAAAAAAAGATGAGGGTCTTATCATCACTAGCTCACACTAGACAGGCAGAAGTGCAACAATTTTTGAATGGCCCAGACCTCTGCTTGCAAAACGTAAGGAAATAACACTGGGACATATATTTTAAACACATTTGTAAGCTACACAGAAAGTTGGCCATCACTGGAGCAGAGATTCTTCTGCAATTTTCTTTGCCTTGTGGAGCTTTAAAAGTGAATGGCCATGGACCAAGTAATAATGACCTTTCTGGAGATGCTGTTAAAGAAGCATAATAAAGTGAGCATCTCTCTGTAGGAGAGCAAGTCATTTACCATTTGAAAGACTGCCCAACATTACTCTCCAAAGCAGTTCCTGTATTTTCTCCTTCTACCTCTCCGCAGTGTGATTTAAATAAGACAGATCATGTGATTTTAAAAAGAATAGAATCAACGGTGTCACACAACTCTTAAATGGCAAGATGTAGCCAGCTTCAGTGGGCTACAGGACAACAGTAATTGAATACCTGCATGACCTTATAACACTATTTCCGGTCACCTTAAACAAACATGTCTACTTTGAAATCACTATTGGGAATATTACAGATACAGATTAACAGAGTTGGGAGGGACCGTGGAGGTCATCTAGTCCAACCCCTGCCCAAGCAGACCCTATACCATTTCTGACAGATGGCAGTCCAGTCTCTTCTTGAAAACCTTCAGTGATGAAGCTCCCACAACTTCTGAAGGAAAGCTGTTCCATTGGTTGATTGCTCTTGCGGTCAGAAAATTTCTCCTTATTTCCAGGTTGAATTTCTCCTTGTTCAGTTTCCATTCAGTATTCAGTAAAACAGTTTGACCCCCCTCCTCTCTGTGTCAGCCCCTCAAATATTGAAACACTGCTATCATGTCTTCCCTAGTCCTTCTCTTCACTAGATTAGCTGCGCCCAGTTCCTGCAACCGTTCATTGTATGTTTTAGCCTCCAGTCCCCTAATCATCTTGCTTGCTCTTCTCTGTACTCTTTCTAGAGTCTCAACATCTTTTTTTATAGTGTGGTGACCAAAACTGGATTTCAGTATTCTAGGTGTGGTCTTAGTAAGGCACTCCTTAATATATACAGAGGATTCATGTTTCAAGACATATTGAATTCAAGACATGTTGAATTCAAGGCAGTTGAAAACTGTATTGGTTAAATCATAATAAACATATTATTTCAGTATTCTAGAAAACATGAAGCATTACAAATTTAAGAAAGATATAAATACAACTTGCCTTGTTAGTTCAAATGGTAAAACACATCCAATACAAATGTCAGAAGGGCTACTATTTCACTGTGACAGTGACAGGGGTGGTGAAGGGCCATTCCCCTGGTTCCTTTGTGATATGCCATGAGATACAGTATGACAGCCAGCAGTGGATTTTACCGCTGGGCAAACCGTGTAGCCGAAGAGCCATCATATTAGTTTATGCAGTAAAAAAATCAGGAGTCGGGTAGAATCTTGAAATCATCAGAGTCTCCCTGACTTAGTCTTGAGTGAAGAAATTGTAATAAAGGGTCAGAAAAAATGATGACCATCCAGGAAAAACCATTCTTCAGACCTTACTACTACCTTCATTCTGCTGCCCTTTTTAGAGAGAATTTTACATTGTGATTGTATCACCCATCTCCTCCCACTTATGACTGCATGACTGTAACTTTGTTGCTTGTATCCTTACAATTTATATTGGTTGTTTCCTGATTGCTTATTTGTTCCCTATGACTATCATCAAGTGTTGTACCTTAGAATTCTTGACAAACGTATCTTTTCTTTTATGTACACTGAGAACTTATGCACCAAAGACAAATTCCTTGTGTGTCCAATCACACTTGGCCAATGAAGAATTCTATTCTATTCTATTCTATTCTATTCTATTCTATTCTATTCTATTCTATTCTATTCTATTCTATTCTATTCTATGTATGTCGGTCCTTTGGTTAGCTGGATGTGATCTTGTCCCTCATCTTTACCAGGATTAAGGAACAAATTAAGTGTAGATTCAACAGTTTTCTTTTTAATCATACTCTTTTTAGGAGGCTCTATCTTTGGAGGATTTAAAAGATTGTGGGCAATTACTAGGTCTTATATTCCAATAGAGTTTTGGAGCTACTCCTGAAGAGGCCAGGCAGTATGTTTAGTTCAATATGAAACTGCCAAATTGAGCCACAGGTGGTATTTTTGACAACTTGACTACAAATCCTCCATTTATATTTCTGGTTGGCTTTTCAAAAGTTGCATGTTAGTCTTTCCTAACTAGCTGTCCTTTTTCTGTTGGATTAACACAGCCTGACTTTGAGAGGCCTTCATTTATACCAAGTAGGCATAATCTTATAGTAAGCAACACTGAATGCTGATATCTGAAGTTTAGTCTGACATGGCCTCAGGCCATTTAAGCATGTCCTTAAGACTGCGTACCAGTTTCACACAACTCTCTGATTTTGTTGTTAGTTGCAAAGTCATGTCCGACCCATTGCGACCCCATGGACAACGTTCCTCCAGGCCTTCCTGTCCTCTACCATACCCCGGAGTCCATTTAAGCTCACGCCGACTGCTTCAGTGACTCCATCCAGCCACCTCGTTCTCTGTCATCCCTTTCTTCTTTTGCCCTCAATCTTTCCCAGCATTAGGCTCTTCTCCAGTGACTCCTTCCTTCTCATTAGGTGGCCAAAGGATTTGAGTTTTTATGGAATGTAATTCTTGTTGAATTGAAAGGATATTGGAAACATGGCAATCTGGACTCAAAAATCGAGTCCAGATTGCCATGTTTCCACTATTCTCGGGGTAGTGAATTTCAGTTCAACGAGAATGGAATCCCTTAAAAATAGATTCTCAAAAAAATTAATCTTAAATTCTCAAAATAGATTTTGCTCTGTTGTTCAATCTCCCTCTCCAGTCCGGCTTTCTTCTTCAATAATTTAAAAGGGACCATCTGGATATGTTTTATTTTTCCTCTCTGTGTCATGCATGTGCATACACACACACACGCACACTTGGGTACAAGCTAAGCATTGACTAAGAGATACTTTTATTAAACTCCCTGCAGCTGAGCATAATAGCAAACATAGAAGACATTAATGAGGTTCCTTTCTTATTCTAGCTAGCAAGAAAATGCTAGTGTATAATTGCTTTGGGGTGATTTAAGATCTCCAAGGGATTGTGAGCAAATAATGATAGATCAAAAGTTCTTGACCCATTCTGAGTATTCACCCTGTATGTTGGAAGTCTTAGTCTGCAAAGAGTAAAATGGGTGGGGGGAAGAGACTCAAGTGTTGCTTGTTGGTGTCTCTATTTGGTCCTTTTCTCAAAGTAAGCAAAGAATCAGGAGAGCTAGACAAACTATATGTAAATTATAAACTGTTATTTTTGCTTCTAAAGATAAACAGAATTAAAGCATGCTTCTATATGTCTACAGATACAGACTTTGAAGCAATTGACTGTTGGTTTAAAAAAGTTTTATTTTAACATTCTTATCCAATAACATATCTAATAACATATTTAATGTACCATCATATACAATTAATCAGATCTGCCCGGTCACCACTCCCTTCCTTTTCCTTTTACTCTCCTTCTCTACCTTCTTCTACTTTCCACAACCATCCTCCCCCTCTCTTATCTACATCCTCTCCTCCTTCCTCCCTACTCCTTTCTTCTCCCTCTTCTATCCCTCTTCCTTCCTTTCCTCTTCCTCCTCTTCTCTTACCTACCTCCTTCTCTCTTCTACTTCCTTCTTTCCCATCATTCTGAAGTGGTAGCCGGGCAGATCCGATCTTACATTAATTATACATCTTCAATCATCTTTGTACATTAACTATCAATCCCTTTTCTACCCCCTCCCCCTTTCTTCCCCTTCCTCCCCCCCACCCCCCAGGACTTCCGAAAACTGAATACAGGGTATAAAACTAACAACAAAAATTAAAATATAGCACAAATCATAATCCATAATCATTCCTTAAAACCTCCACTCCCCTTCCAGAGACAAAGAAGATACTTTTCTTCCAATCCATTATATATCAGACCATTCCACTCCTAGAGTTCTCAGAAATTTCCGATTGAGTTAATGTTTGTTCTTGAATAAAGTACATAGTTTTTAATATCCAACCTTCATCAATCAATATCAAAACAACGTTCCATCTTCCAATATTCACCAAGGGTTCTTCTAAAATGTCTTTCTTCCTTAAGCAGTCTCTCAAGAATAGTGCATATTTCCAACTTAATTTCTTTAATTTTTCTGTCCAACCTTCAAGAATAAACGATAGTCCTCTTTTCACATCTTTCACATTTATATACAACAAATAATATTACAAATATCCAATATATCAATTGTAATAATTAAAATCTTCACTTTACCTTACTTATATCAAATAACATTATTAAAATTACACCTATAACTTATCCAAAATATATCTATTATAACAATTACATTCTAATTAGCCATATAACAACATTACATCCATCTCTTAAATATAATATTTAATCCAAATTCCTAAATTTTACTATCTATCCTCCAAAGTTAAACAATATTCCATCTTCCTATTCCTTTATACCTTAAATATATCAAATAGTACCCCTAAAATTACACATTTATATCCACAATAAATCATTTACAAAAATTAACCATAATCATATATAATAAAGTTAAACATTCTCCCTCCCCTTCTTCTGTCTTACATTTTCCACCATCTATTCACCATTCAACTTAACATCTATTAATAAAGAATTCCCAATCTTTAATACATTAGTATAAAAATCTCGTGCTTTACAAATTGTATTGAGAAAATACTTTCTTCCTTTATAATTCACTGTTAAACCAGCTGGAACCTCCCATCTAAAATATATCTGATGTTTCTTAAACTCATCCACCAAAAAGGCAAATTCTTTTCTCTTTCTTAACATTTTAGGAGGAATTTCCTTCATCATTATTATATCTTGTCCTAATATTTGAAATTTATTTTTATAAAATGCTTGCAAAATTCCATACCTAATCTTCTTATTTGTAAAATAAATAGCCACATCTCTCAGTAAACACTTCTGCCTTGCCCACCAAGAATTAACACGATAAATTTTTTCAATATTAACTTCAAAATCTTCTGATTCCACTCCCTCTATCTGAGCAAAGGCCTGAATAAAAATCTCTTTCAAATTTTCTTCCTCACACTCTTTTAGTCCTCTCACCCTTATAGCATATTCCATTAATTTATATTGTAATATAACCCTTTCTTCATCTGCCTTATCAACCTTAACCTGAATATCGTCTATTTTATTTTCTAAATTCAGATTAATTTGAACTTCATCTATTTTCCTTTGCAAATCTAAATTAATTTGGTTAAATTCATCCAGTCTTTCTTCTGTCTGTGTGCTAGATAACAATAATGGGGTAATTGATTCCTTTAATTTTTCCATCTCCCTCCTCTGCTCTTCCACCAAATCTTTAAAATCCAGTATTTCTTTCTCCATTTCATTAAATTTTTGATCTATTTCTGAAAGATGAGCCTCCATAAGCTCCTGTAAAAAATTCCTTAGACTTTCTTTAATATCCTCTCTCAATTTCTGTACCTGAAGTGAAGAAATTTCCAATATTTTGGAAGTGGTTAAATCTCTTTGCTTTAAGGCCATTTTTAAACTAAGTAATATCAAGAAGAAGAAAAAAAAAAGGAATAAAAAGAAAAAAAAATCAATAAACTTTTCTTCTTAAACACTATAAGAAAAAGATAATTAAAAAAAAAGAGATTTTAAAAACAAAAGAATTCCATTTAAAAAAAAATAAATCTTGTTATATTCTTCTTAAAGGTTCCACGCCAGCAATTGTAATCAGCATTTCCTTAGCTTTCGCTTATCTTAGCTTTCACTTTCAAGAACGCCATCTTTCATCATCTCCACTCTTAAATACAAATACCTTCTCTGTCAGGGAGTTAAAATCATCTTACAATCAAATGCCAGCCCTCCTATTTTCGGCTCTTTCCGTGTTGGCAATCTATCAATAATCCTTTTCAGTCACGGAGATGGACGCTGCAGTTTTGTTCTGCTTTTGCAGAAGCGTTCTGGATTCTGGAGCTTTTTTCGAGCTATAGAAGGAGCGTTCCCAGCAAACCACCAGAAATCATTCTGGGGCTTTTCTTGGGGGCTCTACTTCAACTCAAATGCTCATCTCCCCCTTTTTGCCCGAGGGCAGAGATTTACGAGCTGTTGACAGCAGATTGACGCTGTCTAAACAGCTCTACAGAATCACACAGAACTGGCGGACTGAGATCGCCCGTCATTAACGAAGCGGAGCCACCCGGAAGTCGAAGCAATTGACTGTTGTAATGCTTCTAAGTAGATAAAAAGAGGGCTGTGGAAATATTTACAGACCCCTCACATCCTGGACATAAACTGTTTCAACTCCTACCCCCAAAACGACGCTATAAAGCACTGCACACCTGAACAACTAGACACAAGAACAGATTTTTCTCGAACCCCATCACTCTGCTAAACAAACAATTCCCTCAACACTGTCAAACTAGTTACTAAGTCTGCACTACTATTAATCTTCTCATCATTCCTATCACCCATCTCCTCCCACTTATGACTGTATGACTGTAAACTTGTTGCTGGTATCCTTAAGATTTATATTGACTGTTTCCATATGACTATCATTAAGTGTTATACCTTATGATTCTTGATGAATGTTCTTATCTTTTATGTACACAGAGAGTGTATGCACCAAAGACAAATTCCTTGTGTGTCCAATCACACTTGGTCAATAAAGAATTCTATTCTATTCTATTCTATTCTATTCTGTTCTGTTCTGTTCTGTTCTGTTCTGTTCTGTTCTGTTCTGTTCCGTTCCGTTCCGTTCCGTTCCGTTCCGTTCCATTCCATTCCATTCCATTCTATTCTATTCTATTCTATTCTATTCTAGTCTATTCTATTCTATTTTTTAAAAAAAATTGAATTTATATCCTGCCCTTCTCCGAAGACTCAGGGCAGCTTACAATGTGTTAAGCAATAGTCTTCATCCATTTGTATATTATATACAAAATCAACTTAATTGCCCCCAACAATCTGGGTCCTCATTTTACCTACCTTATAAAGGATGGAAGGCTGAGTCAACCTTGGGCCTGGTGGAATTTGAACTTGCAGTAATTGCAAGCAGCTGTGTTAATAACAGACAGACTTAGTCCGTTGAGCCACCAGAGGCCTCTATTCTATTCTATTCTATTCTATTCTATTCTATTCTATTCTATTCTATTCTATTCTACTCTACTCTACTCTACTCTACTCTACTCTACTCTATTCTATATATAGAATTACAATCATAGTAGAATTTATCTTGATATCTTTTACCTCCATAAATATTCTTGTGATGCATCGTTTTTATAGATAGGATTTTGTTGTTGTTGTTGTTATTTCTGTTTGCTTTTTGCTTTAGTGATAAGCTGCAGGCCATAGACATTTCCTTGCATTTGGACATATGTTACTATTTTACTAATGCAATGGAGAGCTTGAATGAGATTAATGAAGGAAAATGTGCATAGCATTTTTATCAGTTTCATGTCAGTCTGAATGCCAGGAACACTGTTCCACACAATTCTAAATAAATGATTTAGGTGAGAGAGAAATATTGAACTAGATGCCAGTCTGAAAGCTAGTTGGCATATTCTCATTTTGGGATGATGAAAGTGGCAATAAACTGGATCTTGGATGAAAAGTATATTAATCATGCTGGATTGGGCCTAATACTATGTGTCTACACAATGAAGGTTTGTTCTGTAATCATATTATGTACTTTTAAAATGGGCTTTTTTGAGTTTTTTTTCTAAAGGATTGAGCAATATAACATATGTAGGAATAGTGATAGATAATATCTGCAGGTATTGTAAATATGCTAATATCTGAATTACAATATTTTTATTGCAAAGGGAAAACCTTTGCTTGAATTTCATAATCATCATCATGAATTCAGTAGGGAGCCTTCAACCATTTCTGAGTACTCTATCCATTCATTAAACAAAGAACATGTAGCAGCTGTCATGAGTGTGTCACTAGCTAGGGCACTGCTGCCCGGATCATCCTTAGCAGATGTGATCCCACTTCCCAACCCCATCCATTTCGTTAGCTATGTGAGGAAACATTTGTGCCAAATATGTATTAAGCATTCTGAATTTTCAAAGCACTGTATAAATACTTAGCAGCAAAATATTTCGAAGTCGTAACTATGAACAAGACACAAAAAGTCCTGTAATTTAATCTCTATCTCCCCCCCCTTTTTTTTAACTATAATTAGAATGCAGTATTTTTACATTCTGAATGGTAAGATAGATAAAATGATTGCTGTTTATATTACATCTGATTTATAGGAGTAAGACTGAATGCATCCAATTTAATTCTATTGACTTTCCCTAGATTAATCAACTAATAGATATTTTCCATCTTCAGGTTGCCTGGATAAAGCAAATTGACTTATAATCTAAAAAAATAGGCAATGCAACAGGAACGGTTGATAGCAAACCAGGAACATTATGCTCGGTCTTAGTAAAGATAACTGGGGAGTGCAGCAGAACGAAAACAAGCGAAGTATGGAACTTAGAACAGATGTGAGACTGCTTCTCATGCTATGACATTTAAAAGCAAGGAAATCAAACTGATTTTTCTCAATCAAGTTTGATTAGCTGATATGATAAAACAAGGTCAGGCAAAAGTAGGGGCTGATGAGACAGCTGTTCTCTACAATTTTTAAAAAATATTTGTGGGCAACCTAATTCAGATTTAGCAGTAAATATGTTTCTTATTGGGGGCACAATGGCTCAGTGGTTAAGGAGATGCAATGGTTCAGCAGTAAAGGTGTTAAGTTTGGGCAATAACGAGGCAGGAGACCAGGGTAGTGACAACAGCTCTTTAATATACAGTGAACCCAGCAACCTGCGCTGGGGCAAAACCTCTCTTTTTATACAGTTCAGCCGGTGGCCTCAACCAATCAGCAACGTGCTAATTCCCGCCAAAACTTTTAAAGATACATTACACTCCTTCCCTCCCAGAAAACACTTTACTCATATTTGCATAAATTTAGCATATTATTTCTCTACGTAGTCGCGCAGGTACGCTGGGCGTTTCCTAACTCTTTCGGACCTGCGCAGTTCATTTTCTGGGAGTGAGTCGAGCTGACCGGAGGGGCTGCTCGTTCCTCTCAGCTCCTCCTCCAGGCCATCCGGCCTCGGATTACTTGCCGAGTCATGCCTGCTGTCTTCAGGAAGGACCGGATGGTGTCGCTGGACCTCGTCTGAACCAGATAAGTCCCCCGTTTTTTCTCGGGCTGAGTCAGCTGTGGGTTCAATCAATGAGTAGTCAGGGCCCGTCCCATCTATCTCTGGTCTAGTGTTAATTCTATTTCTTAGCTGATCTATGTGGCGTCTCCACACCCGGCCGTACTCTATCTCTACGAGATACGATTTGGGGCCCGTGGTGTCTACGATTGTTCCCTTTAGCCAGTTTGGGCCATCACCGTAATTGTGTGCCCATACATAGCTCCCTATGGTCAGTTCTCTTGTTTTACCTGGTGTTGTTTTGTACCCGTCTGGCGTGTAATTAGGGTTTAGACGGTCTAATGGGCATCTTAGTTTTCGTCCCATCAGTAGTTCTGCTGGGCTGCGGCCAGTGGCCACACAAGGGGTCCTGTGTTGTACCGATAGGAATGCATCAATTTGCGATTGCCAATCGCCTGGGCCACTTCGGGACAATGCCTCTTTCGCGCTCCGGACGAAACGTTCAGCAAGGCCGTTCGTCGCAGGGTGGAAAGGCGCCGAGAGGGCATGTCGGATGCCCTCTTCTGCCAAGTACCCCTCAAAAAGTGTCGCGGTGAACTGCGGCCCATTGTCTGACACTAGAGTGTCCGGCAACCCGTGCGTTGCGAAAAGGTGCCTTAGTGCTGAAATGACAGCTTCAGCGGTTGTGGATTTAATTAGGATGATCTCCAACCATTTGGAGAATGCATCCACCACTATGAGAAACATTTGGCCGTGGAAGGGGCCGGTGAAGTCTATGTGTATACGGGACCAGGGGCCTTGGGGTTTCTCCCACTCCCGGATTGGGGCCGTAGGTGGTAGTGGTCTAGACTCCTGGCACACTTGGCATCTGCCAACCTTGTCGCTAATCTCTTTATCCATTAGGGGCCACCACACATAGCTCCTAGCTAAACCCTTCATTCTCACGATCCCAGGGTGACCTTCGTGCAGAAGTTCCAGAACTTTTCCCTGCAGTTTCTCTGGAACAACCACCCTATCCCCCCAGAGCAGGCAACCCCCTTGCACTGATAATTCCCCGCTTTTCTTAACAAATTCTTTGAAACGCTCGCCCGGCGCAGCGGGCCACCCCCTTTGAACCCAACCAATTACAGTTCTCACAGTAATGTCCCGGTATGAAGCCCGAGCCACTTCCTTGGACGTGACTGGGCCAGAGTCCAGAGAGTCAATTAGCAGTATGGGTGTCCCCGGAGTGGGGTCCTCGATCGCCCCTGGCAGTGGGCATCTGCTTAATGCATCCGCATGCCCCAACTCCTTTCCTGGCCGATGCCGCAGCTTATAGGAGTAGGCAGCTAGAAAGATAGTCCATCGGGTCAATCAGGGCGAGAGTGCCACGGGTGTTGGCCGGTCGCCAGCCAGCAACCCTAGTAGTGGTCTATGGTCTGTAATAATTTCAAAGTCTCGACCAAAAACGTATTCGTGAAATTTCTTCACTCCTGAAACTATGGCTAGGGCTTCCCTATCCAACTGACTATAGTTCCTCTCTGCCGAGGACATTGTTCTGGAGTAGAAGGCTATCGGGGCTTCTGTGCCATTCGGGAGTCTGTGGCTGAGTACAGCCCCCACCCCATAGGGGGATGCGTCGCAAACTAGCACCACTGGCATTGTGCTATTGTACTGGATCAGTAGACTCTCGTTCGATAGTAGGTTTTTTACTGCCTCGAACGCCCTAGCTTCTGCTTTTCCCCAAGACCAAACAGCATTCTTCCCCAGTAACTTATGTAGCGGCTCGGCAACGGTTGCCTTATTTTTTAAAAAGACCGCGTAAAAGTTCAATAGGCCCAGAAATGCCTGTAGCTCTGTTTTGTTTCTGGGTGCTGGGGCCTTTTTTATCGCCTTGATTTTGCTCTCTGTGGGGTGAATTCCTTCCTTGTCTATTCGGTAGCCCAAGAAATCTACGGATTCTACCCCTATTTGGCATTTGTTCAATTTAACTTTTAGACCGGCTGACCGGAAAATGCCCAAAACTTTTCTCAAACGCTCCCCTAGTTCTTCCAAATTCTCGGCGGATACTAACACATCATCAAAATATGGTACCACCCCCGGGAGCCCTTGCAGAAGTCGCTCCATTAAATTTTGAAAAAGGCCAGGTGCCACACTCACTCCAAACTGTAATCTGGTACATTTAAAGGCACCTCTGTGTGTTACAATTGTCTGGGCTTCGGCTGTGTTGGCATCTACGGGCAGCTGTTGATAGGCTTGGGCCAAATCTAATTTGGCAAAAATGTGCCCTTGCCCCAGCGAGTGCAGCAAGTGTTGCACCACTGGAACCGGGTAAGCGTCTTTGAACTTGCATTGTTGACGCTGGTGTTGCCCTCCGCAACTTCCGCAGTCATCCCGGTCTTCTTTTCTCGGTCCCCCGGTGTGGAAAACTCCTTCCTCATCCTCGCCGTCTGATTCGGTCTGGATTTCTTCGTTGTGGACCGGAGTTGATTTTGCGCTCGGCATTGGTGTGAGCGGCTTTTGTAGGGTTTCCGCTGCTTGGGTGGACATCTCATGAGCTCTGGCTTCGTCCAGAGCGTTTGCCAGCGTTAGGTTGCTCTTGGATAGCAGCCGCCTCCGCAAACGAATGTCCCTGACCCCACGGATGAGTTGCTCCAACAGTTCCTCATCCAAATCTCGGTACCCACAATATTTAGAGGCTTTCCTTAGGGCGGCCATGTATTCGCTGATGGACTCGCCCTCTTGCTGTCTGCGCTCTCCAAATTCAAAACGTTGCACGTATTTGGATGGTGTTGGCGCGAAATGGTTCTTCAGTAGGTTCTGCAGAGTTTGCCACGATACCGATTGTACCGGCGTTGGCTCTGCCAGGGCTTCTGCGATGTCGATGACCTCGGGACCGCAGTGGCTCAGGAAATACGCCCTTTTTCGGTTGTCTGGAACTCCTTGCAGTTCGTTCGCCTCGAGGAAACTCTCGAAACGGGTCATGTATGTTCCCCATTTCTCCTTGGATGGGTCGAACGGCGCGGGCGGTGTGTAGCTGGCCATCGCTGCGTTTCCGCCCTGAATTTGCTGGGTTCGGTCCTCGTAGTGCGTTCAGCTCTGACCTGGTGCTTTTAGCCTCGGGATCCCACCCTCGTCGCCAGTGTTAAGTTTGGGCAATAACGAGGCAGGAGACCAGGGTAGTGACAACAGCTCTTTAATATACAGTGAACCCAGCAACCTGCGCTGGGGCAAAACCTCTCTTTTTATACAGTTCAGCCGGTGGCCTCAACCAATCAGCAACGTGCTAATTCCCGCCAAAACTTTTAAAGATACATTACAAAAGGACACAGAGTTTATCAGCTGGAAAGTTGACAGTCGAGGTTTGAGATCTGAATGCTGTGTGATGGGGTGAGCTCCCATTACCTGTCCCAGTTCCTGCCCACCTAGCAGTTCTAAAGTATGAAAATGCAAGTAGATTAATGGGTACCACCTTGGTGAGAAGATGACAGTGTTCCATATGCTTCAGTGTATAGTCATGCTGGCCACATGATCACGGAAATGTCTTCGGCCTATTTTTTCAAATACTGATCTGTCAAGCATGTAAATGCTTTATTCTTCAGCAGCCAATGCCAAATATCTGTATTTGTACATAAATGTATATTCATTATGCATTGATATCTGCAGTGATTGGTGAGAGAAAAGTTATAAAGCATGCATTGGGATGTCATAATGCAAATTCCGTCAGTTGTCACTGTTCACTGAAGCCAAACATGAACGGTTGGCAATCTGTGGGTTCCTACTTTCATATCTATCATATGTAGCCTTTCCATGGCATGGAGCTTCTTCCCAGTGATATTTGCCCATCTTGCTAGATCCAGCAGGAGAGGCATGTTCTGAGACAGAGTCCAGCTGGCATCACGACCCAGAAAAAGAGACTGTCAAGCCTGAAGTTGACCTGGCTGGGGCCCATTTTCTTTTCTGAGGGGAGGGTCTTTCCTATCGGGGGTTTCTTTCCACTTGGCTTCAGGCTGACACAGCTTGGAGTTGAAGGTGGGTAGAGGTAGATATGGGTTTGTAATCAAAACAACATAGCTTTCTGATGAGTCAGGGGCATTCCAACAGCTGGCTGGCCAAAGAAGGAGGAGAGACGTAACCAAGCAACCAGCTAGCATCTAGACTGGACAATGTGATTTATTGTTTTGGGAAAACAGGAACGTTTTCTTTTTAATGTGGTGAAAAGTGCGGGAACATTTAGAGTTGGCTTTTCACCAGTTGTGCCAAGATGATACTTCCTAATACAGCTGTTCTTTGAGGAATCGACCTGCCTTGGAGTTCTGTCTACAATGGGGGTATTCCTGGGAACGCTGACAGAGCCTTTCCTGTTGTGATGCCCACCCTCTGGAACACAATGCAACAGCATTCCTAATCTTAAAATGAATCACGCAGAGCTCTTCTTCTTAATATGGTTTTCAATTATGCATCAGTACAGCTCTCTCTTTTTTTGCTCTTCTCTGCATTCTGAGATCTCAGTTCTAAATTAGGTGCCAATGTCCCATTTTGGGTCTAAGTAGTAGTATCCTCTACTTGCTCCTACTGTTTTTTAAAATTGTATAATAATGAAATCTACATGCCATAGAGCAGATTATTATAATACCAAAATAATTAGGTACCCCTTGCCCCATGGTGGGATTCAGCCAGTTTCGGGCTGGTTCGAGCGAAATGGTTGTTAAATTGCTGGCTGGCCCCACCCTTCCCTGCCCCTTCCAGGAGACCCCACACGCTCCATTTTGGCTCCCTAAATGCAGGGAGGCCTACTAGGCCCAAAAAGAAGTGCTGGGGGGGGAGACCCCCCTCCGTGTTCCATTTTTGCTCTCAGAAGGCTGCAGGGAGGCCTGCTAGGCCCAAAATGGGGCATAGGGGGGTGAGGTGGCCCTCCATGGCCAGTTTTTGCTCCCAGGGGGTGTAGGAGGCTGAGTGCTGCCTGTCACACCCCCTGGCCATGCCCACCATGGGCATGCCCACCCAGCCAGTCATTAGGGCAGAGAACCGGTTGTTAAATTATTTGAAGCTCACCACTGCCCTTGCCCATTACTTCTCTGCTTCTATCTCTGCCCCCCCCCCCCCCCATACACACCTTACAGACATTTTCAAGGAAAAGACAAGGCCATCCAGATTAAGTGCAAGTTTGCTGTGTAAGTGATTTGCAAATTGCAACTTAAATAATCAGTTTCCAGCTGGTATCTCAGAAAGACATACAGTAGAGGACATATTTCAGTGCCATGGAACCGACATTCCATTTGGTAAAACAGGATTTGGTAAAGATACAATAGAATATTTCCCCAAAACAATGTCTTCACCTGAGCAATTATGTAGGAACAGCAGATGGCCATTAGCTTCTGACAATATTTTATTGGCATCTCTGAAATGGATAGCACTTAGTTGTGCATAATCTAATGTAATAGTCACTCTATATTCACTTTGCACAGAGAATAAAACATTGCAGACATGCCTGCACTCATATAATATTAAGAAAGCAAGGAGAATAAATATAAAATATTAGTGCTCTTTCTTCCCCCCCACACACAACTCTAGTCTTGAAAAAGTACAGAATTAACTTAAAAAAATTCAACTGTTGATTGAAAAGTTATATCAACACTATCGAGATAAGTGGAAAACTTCTTTAATAATTTTCAGGCTTTGTTTCAAGAAAACAACCAGAGGTGATATTCAGCTGGTTCAGACCAGTTCGGGTAAACTGGTAGCAGAAATTTTGAGTAGTTCGGCAAACTGGAAAATCACACCACTGGCTGCATGACAGCATTCAATATGGCTGCTGCTTCTCTGCCACAGCATTGTCCGGATGGGACTTAGAGGAAAGCAGCGGCTGACAGCTGCTAAATTGCACAAGACGCTCTCCCAGCAGTGCGGAGAGAAGCAGCTGCTGCCCCAGAGAGCAGCGATGGAGAGGAGCAAGCCCCAAAAGGCTGCTCAGTCAAGCCTCACCACATAGTGGAAGCCGTGTGCATGCGCATGTGCGGAAGCCATGCGCACATGCATGGAAGCCATGCGTGTATGCACGAAGCCATGCGTGTATGCGTGTATGTGCACATGCTCACATTTTTGGCAAACCAGTGGTGAAATTATTTGAAACCCACCACTGAAAACAACCATGGGAAAAAGCAGTATATCATCTATGTTATGCTGTTTTTTGAGTGGCAGATTCATGTAATATTAAAAGTCTGATTTAGCAAGTCACAATTTGAACATCTTCTAGAAATGACTCCAATTAAAACAATTATTGCCTCTTTCTCCCTTGATTAGGCCTCAATAAGACACACACACACACACACACACACACACACACACACACACACACACACACACACACATATATATATATATATATATATATATATAATTTGTTTTCTGAGGTTTGTATGTCTTTAGATTTGTTGCCCTCAGCGTAAAATTGGAAGTGTCTTGGCGACGTTTGAAGTCTCATTGTCATCTTCAGGCTTCAGCTTCCCAGAAGCACGGCTGAAGCCTGAAGATGACGAATGAGACTTCGTCGAAACGTCGCCAAGACACTTCCAATTTTACGCGGGAGAAAACCCGAATAACCAAAGACCTACATATACACACACACACACACACACACACACACACACACACACACACACACACACACACACACACACACATATATATATATATATATATATATATATATATATATATATATATATATATATATACACATATATATCGAAAGTAGCTAGTTTTCAGCACGTTTTTGTGCTGAAAAGCGCCTCGGCTTATACTCGAGTCTACGCCCTCGATGTACCGGGAACCCCGCACAGGAGACGCCAAAGAGGCGGCGAGATCGTCGGCGGATTTGGCCAAGGCTGAGCAGTTCGCGCGGACCGAGCCAAGCCGGTCCCAGTCCAGCCGACGGTGAAAGCGGGCGGCGCTCGGCATGTCGGGAAACCTCCTCCCTCCCTCAGCCGAGAAGGCTGGCGGCTCCCCGCCCGCGCGCGGACCGAGCCAAGCGGTCCCAGTCCAGCCGAATGGTGAAAGCGACATGCCGAGCGCTGCTCCGCTTTCACCGTTCGCTGACTGGGACCGCTTCCGGTGCGCGCGGGCGGGGAGCTGCCAGCCTTCGGCTGAGGGAGGAGGGTTTCCGACATGCCGGCGCGCTCGCTCACCTGCCGGCTGGGGGTCGCAGTCCCGCCAGGCTGTGCCGCGAGAACCATTTAAAAGCCCAGCTTCAAGCACGGAGGAGAAGAAAGCCCTGGCGGTGCAGTGAGAGGCGGGCGGGAAGCCGCCAACCTTCTCGGCCGACGCCACCGTTCGGCTGGACTGGGACCGGCAGCTCGGGTCCGCGCGGGCGGGGAGCCGCCAGCCTCTCGGCTGAGGAGGAGGTTTCCCGACATGCCGGCGTCGGCCGAGAAGGCTGGCGGCTCCCCGCCCGCCTCTCACTGCACCGCCAGGCTTTCTTTCTTCTCCTCCGTGCTTCAGAAGCTGGGCTTTTAAATGGTTTCCTCGCTGCACAGCCTGGCGGAGTTACTGCGGACCGAGCAAGCCGGTCCCAGTCCAGCCGAACGGTGGCGTCGGCCGAGAAGGCTGGCGGCTCCCCGCCCGCCTCTCACTGCACCGCCAGGGCTTTCTTCTCCTCCGTGCTTCAGAAGCTGGGCTTTTAAATTGTTTCCTCGCGGCACAGCCTGGCGGGAGTTACTGCGGACCCGAGCCAAGCCGGTCCCAGTCCAGCCGAACAGTGAAAGCGTCGGCCGAGAAGGCTGGCGGCTCCCCCGCCCCGCCCTCTCACTGCACCGCGAGGGCTTTCTTTCTTCTCCCTCCGTGCTTCAGAAGCTGGGCTTTTAAATGGTTTCCTCGCGGCAGGCGGGAAGAAGATACTCTGAGGCGAATATGGCTGAAGGAGTATGATTAGCCCAAGGTCAGAACTCATGGTCTCTGGCTTTCTAGCATGGTACCCTTTAGACCAAACCGACTATTTTTATTATATCTCGTAGGAATTATGCCTGGTAGGTAGGTACAAAGTCTAAATTACTTACAAGACATAAAGTACATTGCATTGGGAGACATTTGTTTGTATCTGAAAGCTTTCAAAAACTACTGAAGAAGTTGCCACCAAACTCTATTTTACTATGACAAAAGGTGAAATCTATTTATAATACAGCAGGTGAGTATATTAACTGTATTTAATTAATAGAAGCCTCTTCC
Source organism: Ahaetulla prasina (assembly GCF_028640845.1). NCBI lineage: Eukaryota > Metazoa > Chordata > Lepidosauria > Squamata > Colubridae > Ahaetulla > Ahaetulla prasina. Next base: position 19,193,421 of record NC_080544.1, on the reverse strand, counting down.
TACTTTTGGAAGGCAGCTGCAAGCATTATCCAAACAAACAAGATTTAAGTATCAAGTATAAAAATAAATATTCAAATAAATATTCATGTTATTTTACTTGGCTCTATCTTTATTTTTTACATTGACCAGTAGCTGCCTCATTTCCCACCCTAGGCTTATACTCGAGTCAATAGTTTTTCCCAGTTTTTTGTGGTAAAATTAGGTACCTCGGCTTATATTCGGGTCGGCTTATACTCGAGTATATACGGTATATATAAATAATTCACTTGAAATGTTATTTGGAACATTTAATGATTAAAAAAAAGAACAAGCAAAATTTAGCACTCCCTAGACTTTAGTAATACACTTGGTAGTCTTATTCAGACCCTATAATACAAATGTCAGCATTCCAGAAAACCCCTCCTACAGAAAAGATTCCAAAGCAAACATCTTTCAAAGTTCTTTTACTAGCATAGGTGAACTGGCACAGTTAGATGAAATCTGAATCTGGGGATTCGGGTTTCTCCCTCAGTAATACAAACTCCAAAATTCCCACCTTCATGACCCCTCTGCCGATCATATGCTCTAATCTTCACCCGTCCCATCTCGAGACATCACTCCGGCCACTCCTTCTCCAGATGCGGGCTCAGCCTGCCCTTGACAGGCAGGAAGAATGTTATTATGTCTAATAGCCCCTTCTACCAACCCCCGCTCCTACTTTTCCACATATTAGAAAGTGGCAGCGCCGAAGCCTTCGGCCTAGTATGGCTTCCAAAGCTGACAACAAATATGATAATTTTTTATTTATTTATTTTTGTCACAACAGTATACACAAACAATTGTCATAGATAAAACAACATATTTTGAAGAAAATATACATATATGTATAAAAATATGCACCAACTATATCAATTTGATATGATGAAGGGAACAATAGGACAGGAACGGTAGGCACTTTTGTGCTCTTATGCACGCCCCTTATAGCCCTCTTAGGAATGGGGTGAGGTCAATAGTAGACAGTTTTTGGTTGAAGATTTTGGGATTTTGAGTAGAGACTATGGAGTCAGGTAATAATAATTGGTGTCACTTCTTGTTCTTTCCTTCTCCAGATAGGAGAAGGATGGTATCCCCCCCCCCCATTTTGTATGTAAAATTCACCTGGCCTGAATCCTCAGATAATAATTGAAGGTCAGATATAAGTATACTAATAATTAAAACTATGCTGCTTGACTCAGCATGTGCCATATTAGGTTTGCTTGCACAGATTATATATTCCTGTGAAGGATATCAACATATCACCTGATTATTTTTCATTTCCCTCTATGTCAACAGAAATGATTGAACAAACAATTATTTGTTTTAGAAAAGGTACATTTTGAGGTGGTTTTGAAATTAAAGCACATAAGTGAGTAATTAAAACAGTGGGAAGAGTAGTGTGCAAAGAGTGGAATACTTTAAATGTTCAAAGGATTTCAAAACTGTAGATTAAAAAATCATAGTGCAATAAAGAATTAATTGAGGACTTAGTTCTCAAAGGAAGGTCTGTGAACGTCAGTAACCACACTCAGCAAAAAACACAACAATCCACAATTACTTTTGGTGAAATGGGCAGCTAGGTAAATTTGATGAATTAATCAACCACGCAGTCATGACACACCAATCAATATACACTCCATCTTGTGGGGCAAGATAGCCCTAACATGGAAAGAAGCAGGCAGATTTTCAAAACCTTCCCGGAGACTAATAGGATCTGGGCAAGTCTAATCTTGAGGGAAATAATGCCACCTTCCAGAATAATGTCCCATTATTGAGCAGCTGTATGAAAGATTGAATGGTAGTTATGACTGGTCCTCCAAGTTATGGCCATTGCTGTACCGCTGTGATCATGTGATCACACTGCATATCGGACATAAATACAATCGAGAGAGTCCAGAGATATTTCACAAGAAGAATCCTCCACTCCTCTGCTCGCAATAAAATACCTTATGCCACCAGACTCCAAATTTTGGGCTTAGACAACTTAGAACTATGCAGACTTCAGTCTGTCCTAAGCATAGTACATAAAATTATCTACCACAATGTCCTACCTGTCAATGACTACTTCAGCTTCAACCACAACAATACACGAGCAAATAATAGATACAAACTCAAGGTAAACCGCTCCAAACCCGATTGCAGAAAATATGACTTCAGCAACAGAGTGGTCAATGCCTGGAATGCACTACCTGACTCTGTAGTTTCTTCCCCAAACCCCCAAAACTTTAAGCTTAAACTGTCTACTGTTGACCTCACCCCATTCCTAAGAGGTCTGTAAGGCGCGTGCATACATGCACCCGCGTGCTACCGTCCCTGTCCTAATATTCCTTTTTTTTTACTTACTCTTTTCATGTATCCAAATTATGTTTATACTTTTACCTGTTATCTTATATATGATTGACAAATAAATAAATAAAATAAATAAAAAAATCTGGGAGCTGGGCATCCTGCTCATACTTATGACTGAAAGGTGCTCATCAATTCAGCTTTACTTATCTACTCCCCCTCCCCCCATCTCTTACCATTTGGCCTGCTGCATTGTAAAGGGCAAGTTACTTTTTCCATTCTATCCTGTTAGTGAACTATTTCCTTACTATGAAGAGCTAGAATGTCAAGGTGGGCCCTTTTTGTTGTTAGTTGCAAAGTCTTGTCCAACCCATCATGACCCCATGGACAACATTCCTCCAGGCCTTCCTGCCCTCTACTATTCTCTGGAGTCCATTTAAGCTCATGCCAACTGCTTCAGTTATTCCATCCAGCCGCCTCATTCTCTGTCATCTCCTTCTTCTTTTGCCCTCAACCGTTACCAGCATTAGACTTTTCTCCAGTGAGTCCTTCCTTCTCATTAGGTGACCAAAGTATTTCAGTTTCATCTTCAGGATCCGGCCTTTTAAAGAGCAATCAGGGTTGATTTCATCTAGGATTGACCGGTTGGATTGTTTTGCAGTCCAAGGGACTCTCAGGAGTCTTCTCCAGCACCATAGTTCAAAGGCCTCAATTCTTTGGCACTCAGCCTTTCTTATGGTCCAACTTTCGCAGCCATACATTGCAGCTTGGAAAACTATAGCCTTGACTATACGCACTTTTGTTGGCAGGGTGATGTCTCTGCTTTTTAGTATGCTGTCTAGATTTGCCATCAAGTTGGGCCCTGGGCAGAGCCTATTGTGAAAAGGGTTTTTTTTTTACATCATTTGCATCACCTTTATGAGGACATCATGACCATCACTGGTCTCTATGACACAGAAAAGATGTTGAAATCCTAGAAACGGTGCAGAGAAGAGCACAAAGATAAGACATCTGGAGGCTAAACCATCTGATGAATGATTGAGGGAATTAGGTATGTCTAGCCTATCGAAGAGAAGTACTAGGGATAAATGTGATAGCTGTCTTTCAGTATTTGATGGGCTGTCATAGAAAATTGGGAGTCCAATTATTCTCCAAAGCACCTGAGGGCAAGACAAAAAGTAATGGGCGGAAGATCATTAAAGAGAGGTTCAACCTAGAAGTAAGGAGAAATTTCCTGACAGTCAGTATAATTAATCAGTGGAATGGCTTGCCATAATCAAAGTTATGGGTACTCCATCACTGGAGGTTTTCAAGAAGAGACTGGACAGCCATTTGTCTGGAATGGTATAGGGTCTCCTGCCTGAAAAGGGAGTTGGACTAGAACTGTGATGGCGAACCTATGGCACGTGTGCCACAGGTGACATGCAGAGCCCTCTCTGTGGGCACGTGAGCCGTCACCCCAGCTCAGCTCCAGCATGCATGCGTGTGCACGTGTGCCACCTGCCAGCCAGCTGATTTTTGGGTCTCTGCTGCACATGTGTGGGGAGCAGGAGATGTGCGTGAATGCGTGGGAGAGCGTGGGGGGGTTACTGGGCCCAAAAGGGGTGCCAGGGGGATGAAGTGTGCCCTCACGGCCCGTTTTTGCTCCCAGGAGGCTGCAGGGAGGCCTACTAGGCCCAAAACAGAGTGGGAGGGGTGCGAGGGGGGTCACATGCATGATGGGAGCGTGGGGGGTCATGTGCACACGTGCAGGGGCAGGTCATGTGTGTGTGTGGGGTCACACACGCATTGCATTATGGGTGTGGGCATGCACTTTTGGCACGCGACAACAAAAAGGTTAGCAATCACTGGACTAGAAGACCTCCAAAATCACTTCTGACTCCATTATCTTATATTCTGTGGTCTATCTTGCAAGCTGCTGTGGTGTTTCTGAGGGGAAGTTATTTTATCAAATCTGGCTTTTCTATGGAATTCTCTAAAAATATAATTAAGGTACTTGAGAACTCCCAGATAAGTGCTGCTGTGAGCTGTGGCCTTTTCTGTATTGTTTTATTACTGAACAATTGTTTTATTATCTTATTCAACATGCGTTGCTCATTTTCTTCTATTGAGGTAATATTAAAACCCAGCAGAGATGATGATATGCATTTCTTAATTAGAGCGGGGCTTATGTGCGTAAACTAGGTCCCTTGGTTCTGTGAACTTCTTTGTTAATAAGCACTCACTTTAAGATTATTGGGTTTTTTTTTTGTTAAAAATCAGAAGATGTCTGATAGCATCTTTTATGACTAGCCAACTTTATTAGAAAGCATAAGCTTTTGTGACCTATGTCTCCCTTCATCAGAGGCATGAAGTAACTACCGCAGTGTTTCTCAGCCTTGGGAACATTAAGACATGTGGACTTCTAACTCTCAGAATTCTGGAGTTGAAGTATGCATGTCTTAAAAGTTGCCAAGGTTGTAAGACGCTGAGCTGGAGTGATGCAGGATTAGTCATTGTGTAGGAGATGACCAAGCTGAGTCTGAGGGAGGGGTCAAACATGTCATAAGTCCAGCGGTGGGTTCCACATATGCTTACTACCAGTTTGCCCCATGTGTGCATGTGTGCTTTCTGCGCAAGCTCCTTCTGTGCCTGGGCCTGGGCTCAAAAACATGGGTAAATAGGACTGTGTTACATCTGGATGGGTGGGCTGGCCCACCCATAGTTGCTACTACCAGTTCCCTTGAACTGGTACAAACCGGCTGACTACCACCTCTGCATAAGTCACAAGTCCATTTGCGGCACGAGATCTAACACCAGCTCACCTTGAATCCCTTTCTTATCTCCCCCTCATTTCCCCTGGCTGCTAGTTGGCCAGATTCTTGTAGAGAGCTTAAGCTTGCAGTACATCTTTATACGCATTTGAACTGCCTGAATCTCCTGGTTTCCCCAATACTCAACGCATTGTTTGTTATGAAAGACATATTTCGGAACACAGCACTGATCTATGTTTTACTGTGTGAAGCCAGAACTGTTGGTTTCTTACTGCCCTGCTGTGGGAGTGTGCTTTCTCCCTTGACGTTATAGTTTAATTTTTAACCCATTATTGTTCTGCTGCAGGGGAGTGTTACGAGAAGGGTGTTTAGGAAGTAAATGAAGAGATAAGGACAGACATTTTAGTGATCTGCAGAAACATAGCTTTCTCTGCGATGGGTTGTTCTCACTATCAGCACAAGTTATTGTTGATTGAATCTGCTCTGCTTGCCACAGATTATGTCTGCCAACACAAAAGTGTCTACCCATTAGAATTGAATTGAAGCTTTCACACAATTCTGCCAATCAGAATTGTTTTGTAGTCCAAAGTGAACATTCTTATTTGAACACTTTTAATTATGTAGAGCAGCTGAAAAGTTGTCTGTAATCCCTGTATTACAGATGTATATGTTGGATGAAGTTTGACATTTGGTCCGAAGAGGGGCTCTTAAATAGAGATGATTGAACACAAATAATGCTGGAAATTAACGCTACAAGAAGATTACGAGCTGCTGATTAATTATTCTAATTTTAATTACCTTTGTGGAGGCTTGGTATAGATTTTCTTTCTGACTGTAGCATGTTTTCACCAATCTTAAAATCTATAATACAAACTTGAGGATTTTATATTTACTTAGGTACAAAGTCTATTGGGTGTAATTTTCCTTCAAACTACCTTGCCAGGAGTTGGAAATTAAAAATGATAGATTAGGTTGAAAATATAATAAACCAAATAAACAATTGAAGCATGTGCTTATATCATATTAAATACTGCATTTATTTTATTATAAAAAGTAAATACCGACATATACCTCCAAAAAAGAAAAAAAAAGAAAAAGAAGGAAAACTTTGCAAAATGTCCATAAGAGTTCATGGACATTTATGTATAGATCTTTAAATAATTCCTTTATATTAGTACAATATATTGTTTATATATTGACCTGTACTCACATATGAAATTTTGGCTGTAACAGGGGTGTCACACTCGATTTTATTGAGGGCCACATCAGGTTTGTGTTTGACTTTGGGGGGCCGGAGTGGGCGTGGTCAGGGTGGGCATGGCCAGCTCGATATCACTTGTGTCAGGGGTGCCTGTGGGGGCTCAAGTGCTCTACCAGAGGAAACGGGCTCCCGAGTTCCGTTTTCAGCTGTGATGGCCTCCTGTTGTGACCCAGGCCCAAGTAGGTAGTATTAGATGCAACTACGGCTGACTGTCGGGGGTGAGTCATTGGCCCCGATGGAAAGGGTGCGCAACTTAGGCGCTCTCCTGGATGGGCGGTTGTCTTTTGAAGATCACTTGACGACCGTCTCCAGGAGAGCTTTTTATCAGGTTCGCCTGATTCGCCAGTTGCACCCCTTCCTTGACCGGGATGCCCTATGTACAGTCACTCATGCTCTTGTTACCTCTCGCTTGGATTACTGCAATGCTCTCTACATGGGGCTCCCCTTGAAGAGCACCCGGAGGCTCCAGTTGGCTCAGAATGCAGCTGTGCAGGTGATAGAGGGAGCCGCCCGTGGCTCCCATGTAACACCACTCCTGCGCAAGCTGCACTGGCTACCTGTGGTCTTTCGGGTGCACTTCAAGGTGCTGGTTATGACCTTTAAAGCGCTCCATGGCTTAGGGCCGGGTCACTTATGGGACCGCCTACTGCTACCGACTGCCTCCCACCGACCCGTGCGCTCTCACAGAGAGGGACTCCTCAGGGTCCCATCCGCCAAGCAATGTCAGCTGGCCGCCCCCAGGGGAAGGGCCTTCTCTGTGGGGGCTCCCACCCTCTGGAATGAACTTCCCCCAGGACTCCGTCAACTTCCTGACCTTCGGACCTTTCACCGCGAGTTGAAGACATACTTATTTATTCGCGCAGGACTGGCATAGAATTTTTAATAGTTTTTATTATTAGGATTCTAATTTTATTTAATGGGTTTTATTGTTTTAAATGGATTTTAATTTGGCCCTATATTTAATAAGTTTTTTAATTACTGTTTTATTGTGCACTTTTTATTGTTTTATTTGGCTGTGAACCGCCCTGAGTCCTTCGGGAGAAGGGCGGTATAAAAATTTAATAAATAAATAAATAAATAAATAAATAAATCAGTTCAAAAACAAACAGACTTTATTAGAACAGCTGAGAATTAACTCATTCTCAGCGTAGTCCAAACTAAATCAAAACAAATTCTTCATAACCCAATTCTTCAGTCTTGTCAACAACCTTGGTCTAATTAGGCAAACTGCCTAAGACTTTTCTTGGCAAAAGTTCAAAAGCAGAAGATGCCGACAAGAAATAAATGCAGCAAGACAAGGAACAATTCTATCAATGTTGTTTTCCGACAAAGATCCCAAACACCATTGCTGGTCTTTTAAGCCTTAAGGGAGGGGCCAGTCATCTTTTGGTCCTACTCCAGAGTAGTCCTCTTTGCTTGAGCTGCTCTTGCCTTCTGGCAGCTCTTCTCATGTGTGCATTAGAAACAGGCTCCTCCTGTTCCTCTGCCTCACTACTGTCAGCCTCTGGAGGCTCTGGAGTCTGCACATCACTTCCAGATGGCCCTGGCCCCATCTCTGCCTCCGATGCAGAGCCCTCAGCTGAGCCTTCCACAGCCTCCAGGACTGGCCCATATTCTTCCTCAGCCTCATCACTGTCTGACTCCACTGTCAGCTCCGCAGACTGCTGGCAGACCACAACAACTCCTGCAACCCTCTGCCAGCAAAAACAGAGCTCATGAGGGCTGTGCGTGGCCCTCACAAGCTCCATTTTTGGCTGCAATGCAGTAGTGGGTTGCTACCGGTTCTCCCCAGTTCGCAAGAACCGGTAGTAAACATTTTGAGTAGTTCGGAGAACCGGTAGTAAAAATTCTGCCTGGCCCCACCCCAATCTATTGCTGCCTCCTGACTCCCAGCTGATCGGCTAGAAGGAAAAAATCAAGACTCACTTGTCAAAGAAGAGAGAGAAAAAACAAGACAGAACAGATTAGTGGGGTGGGGAGAAAATGGGGATTTTGAAGTTACCTTCCCCTGGAGTAGGGAGGGAACTGGGATTTTAGGCTTGCTTCAAACATCAGCCATAATACTAATGATTGTTTTGAACAATATGCAGGTTGTATTATATGAATGGCTATTTTATATGTGAAATTATGACTGAAACCTATATAGGTTCACAGTGTCAGGAAGTTTCTCCTTAGTTTTAGGTTGCTTCTCTTTTTGTTGAGTTTCCATCCATTGCTTCTTGTTTTGCCTTCTGGTGCTTTGGAAAATACTTTGCCCCCCACTTCTTTCTAGCAGCCCCTTAAAAGCCTGTTGCCTATCACACTCTTGGGCAAAGCATGTGAGCCATTTCCTCCTTTCAGTGGTCCATGAAAGTGCATCTATAGCAGAGGTCTCTAACCTTGGCCACTTTAAGACTTTAAGACAGCAAAGCTGGCTGAGGAATTCTGGGAGTTGAAGTCCACAAGTCTTAAAGTGGCCAAGTTTGGAGACCCCTGACCTATAGTATGTAGATAATAAAGTTGAAAAAAGGTGAACAACATTTTTGCAGAACTATAAATACGTTGAGGCTGAGTGTGACAAGGAATGGCTGGGAGGGGAGGGGCCAGGCGAGGTACCCCTAGACATGAAAGACATTGAGTTGGCGACGCCTACCCAGTCATATGACCATCAAGCCACACCCACTGTCACATGACCATCAAGCCATGCCCACAAAATAAGCCACGCCCACAGAACCGGTAGTAAATAAATTTAGAACCCACCCCTGCTGCAATGGCCTCCTGCAACCCTCTCCCAGGGAAAAAGGAGCTCGGGAGGGCCCCATGCAGCCCTTACAAGTTCTGTATTCACTGGTAGAGGCACTTCAGGCTAGTCCTTCGCTGTTTCCAGGGTAGCCCTGCGGGCCAGATCTAAGCACCCCACAGGCCATTCTAGCCCCTGGGCCTTGAGTTTGACACTCATGGGCTATAACATCAATCAGTTGGTTTCATTCATTTGTCTTACTGGCAGAAAAGAAGCTAGTCAAGGCACTTGGCCAAAGTAACCTTGTGTGATCTCATCTTCTCATAGAAAGTCATATTCTGGAGGATGTGAACAAGTGCATCATTGCCCTAAGAGAGCAGAATTCCGACGAACTGGATCGGGCAGCTGGTGCCATCCGTGGGAGGGCAGCAAGAGTGGTGGACATTGTCTCGGGTGAGATGGACAATTATGAGACTGGAGCCTACACTGAAGGAGTGATGAGAAATGTGCGCTATCTCTCAAATGCCGGTATGTATATATGCATTTCCCCCCCCCTAGATTCTTAATTTCTGTTGTGTTTCTATGAGGAATATAACCAATTCACTAAAACTGAAATTATAGTTGACTCATGTATTTTATTACAAAAGTTAAAGGTACCCATTTTGGAATATTTGCATAGATTTCTTTTTTCTTTTTAATTTCTTTTTATTGAATTTTTATATATAAGCAAATCCTATTTAGATCTTAAGCATATCTGCAAGCATTTACATAGCATAATAGTTCAATTCGAATGCATCCTATATATTTTTACTATACATTTTGATTCTCTGTCTTTTTTGTCCGTTTCTTTTTCATTTTTCTGTTCTCAATCCAGTCGTACCACTTCTCCAATATTCTGTAATATTCCGAATCTATTTCTCCTTTTAAATCAATTGTCAGTTTACCAATTTCTGCACAGTCAAGTATTTTTTTAATTATTAAACCTTCGGAAGGTGTGTTTGTATTTCTCCAGCATTGTGCGAAAGCTAATCTTGCCGCAGTTATTATATGTAATATTTGCCTAGATTTCTGTGTGTACTAGGAGATCTATGTTTTCTGTTCTGTTTCCCTCCCCCAATACTCCCAACAAAGAGTCAGTCAAAGGCCTCCTCTTCTACTTTATTTACATAGATAAATGTCCTGGCCACGTCTACCCACGGGCCTGCCAAATTTCTGGAGATAACGAGGAAATTATAGCTAAAGCCAGAATTACTCACAAATATATTCTTCCCTCCATTGATACAGTTTGCCCGCGCAAATTCATTGCTTTGTCCAAGACAAAAAACCAGGAAGTCCCGCCTCCTATTTATAGTCTCTGCAGATGTCCATCATTCCTTGGCTTTATCCCAAAGCTGCTTCTGCTTTCTTGTACCACCTGTCTGAGTCTTGCATCACTCCAAAACTGTTCTTGGGGCGTTGCCAAATCAGAAGAAGGCTCCAGAGAATCAGGCCTTGCCGGCCCCTCCTCCTCCCTTTGAGTGGGTGCCAGGGAGGGAGAGGGCCCAAGAGAAGCAGGGCTTGCCAGGTCTTCTCCCTCACTTTCTGAATCATCCGAGTCCAGGAGTCCGGGTCCGGGTCACAACAGTTTTCTATGTTTGATATCTATTTCTCACATGTTCCTTGCTATGTATAAAAATAGATAAAACATGGCATTATTAGGACATTAATGCTTTCTCATATAAATACTTTGCCTATCGTTGGACAATATTTGGCCATTGGGTTTAGCAAGAATGTTGGATTTCTGCTTCAGTCTTTTTATATTTTGGTAGATCTAATGTTGCTGTTTCAAAATGGTGGCACATAGAACAAAGTTCCACTATGCATGAAAACTCTATGTATGAATACATGAAAATTAGGAATGGGAACTGGGAAGTCACTGGCTAAAAAGCTGATTTAGTAGGTGGCCATAAAGAGATCCACCTTATTCTCTGGATGGGATTGTATTTGTGAAGAAATAATTTGAACACCCAAAATAGCTATTTAACATCAATGAAAACAGAACAAGCCTTTGCATTTATTTATCTGCTTTTTTATCCATCTTTATTATTTGTGTAAATAACTCAAGGTTGAAAGACTATTTCAGGTTCAATCACAATAATACAAGAGCAAACAATAGATTCCAACTTAATGTTAACTGCTTCAATCTTGAATGCAGAAAATATGACTTTTGTAACAGAGTTGTTAACGCTTGGAACACACTACCTGACTCTGTGGTCTCTTCTCAAACTCCCAAAAGCTTTAACCAAAAACTGTCTACCATTGACCTCACCCCATTCCTAAGAAGACTATAAGGGGCGTGCATAAGAGCACAAAAGTGCCTACTGTTCCTGTCCTATTGTTTCCTTTCATTATATATACGCTTATATGTTGTATAGTTGTTTCATGCTTATGCTTATATATACTGTTGTGACAAAATAAATTTTTTTAAAAAATTATGTAATACTCTTTCTTCCTCCTATTTTTTCCACAACAGCCTGTGAAGTAAGGTGGGCTGAGAAAGAATGATTGCATTTTTCATGCCTAACTTGGGACAAGAACTCACAGTCTCCTAGTTTCTAGGTTTCTGGCAACTTCATCACCATACCAAGCTTTCTATCAGTCATAGGATTTTTTAAAATATAACTCTATTTTTTATTTATTTATTTTTTTGTTTTGGTAAGAGGTAGCCCTTCAGATTCTGAGGCAGATGATTCCCTACTACCACCTGTATCCAGTCTGCTTAAATAGGATTAAATTAGAAACATCATGTCAATAGTGTAGTCTACTATTAAGCTAGAATTCCTCTGTCAAAAACTGTGATTATTACTTGGTTTGTGTTAAAATGTAGCTGCTGGAATTATGAGCAACCCATTCCTCTTTCTCACTACCAATGTAATATGAGAGTCAAATGGGCCGTAGAGATGCTCATTCAAATAATTTATTTCCCTTTATGTCCTGAGGGATATACAAACATGTTAATTTCAATGTCTCCCATTTTTCTTTTCTCCATTTTTACCTCATTAGGAGAGGTATCACTTCATTATTTTTAAAAGGTTGGCATAACAATTTGTACTTATTTTCATGTGCATTTTTCTAAAGTGCATAATTTTACAATCAACTTCTCCCAGGAAGTGTTGTTTCTTTGTTGTTTATATATCCCATTAAAATATTCATTTTATCTCAATAAAATATGTCTACACCAAAGGGCAATGGAAGGATGCCTTTTGCCCTTTTCCTTTGGAATAATAAAACACACACAGCCGGACATTGGAATGGCCCCTTTCTTTCTGACACTCAGAAAGCTTATAAAACTTCAATGTCTTCTAACTCAGGGCTCACCAACCCTTTTGAACCTCAGGGACCACTAAATCCATAATTTTAAATCCCACGGACCACTAATATGATCTGCCTAATGACCGGTTGGGTGGGCGTGGCTAGGTGGTCATATGACTGGGTGGGTGTGGCCAACTAGATGTCACTCATCTGGAGGGGTGCCTCGCTGGCTTCTACTCGCCCCTCCCCTCCCAGCCACTCCTCCCTCCACAGGCTCTTTAGGGCTCCAACAGAAAGGAGTTGTTGGCGCCATGCAGCCAACACGAGAAACAGTTAGCAAAACAGCTGGTTCAGTTCAAATTAGATGTGACTGAAAAGGAGGCTTAGTAGAAGCACCTCACTGAGGACTACAAGCATAGACTTTCCAAGCAGAGGAAAGACCTGCGGAAGTGCAAGGCCAGGTACAGGTGCCTGGAGGCTCAGTGGGCTGAGATGGTCAGCCAATTCCAGGCCATAATGCAGTCCCAGTGGAACAAGGTCCTCCAGCTCTTTGCCACCAGCGGCACTTCCCTCCAGCCTTTGTCCAAAGCCCTGCACCAGGAGGCTGAGGTAGACCCCAAGTCAGAATTTCTGCCCCCCTCCGACCCACACAAAAAGACCCTGAAAGGGGAGACTCTTCAGCAACACAAAAGTTGATTGCATGTATCTATCCCAGGGGCCGTAGTTTGAGGACCCCTGATTTAGTGCAATATAAAAATTGCAAATAATTTTTCTGCGGACCACCAACATTTTCTCGCAGACCATCAGTGGTCCATGGACCACCGGTTGGTGACCGCTATTCTAACTGGCCTTAGCAATTGAATGATATGGCTTTCAGTGGAAAGTATTTTAATTGTAGCTTTATCAAGGGTGATATATTTTTTTGGGTTTTCATAAATTTATGTGGAATCATTTTGCAATGTATGTATTTTGATGCACTTGGAATTTTTTTATAAAAGAACAACTATCAATACTTTCACTATCTCCACAAACAAATATCCTTTGGAATAGCTGTCTTAGTCCATCTGGTTATAGTGATTCATTGATTAAGAATATGTTCAAAATATCCACCTTCTTTCTTCAAAATGTATTCTGTTGTTTTCATTAGTTTGGTTGTCTTTATATTTGATTTGACTTCAATTATTCACTGTGCTCCTTGACTTTTCTTACTTACTTACTTACCCTCACAACCTGGACATAAACTGTTTCAACTCCTAGCCTCAAAACGATGATATAGAGCACTGCACACTAGAACAACCAGACACAAGAACAGTTTTTCCCCGAACGCTATCACTCTGCTAAACAAATAATTCCCTCAACACTATCAAACTATTCACTATATCTGCACTACTATTAATCTTTTCATCGTTCCCATAATCCATCTCCTTCCACTTATGATTATATGACTGTAACTTTGTTGCTCGTATCCTTACGAGTTATATTGATTGTTTCCTGATTGCTTATTTATACCCTATGACTATCATTAAGTGTTGTACCTTATGATTCTTGATGAACGTATGCACCAAGACAAATTCCTTGTGTGTCCAATCATGCTTGGCCAATAAAAATTTCTGTTCTATTTTCTTACTAGAGTTTGCAAATGCTTTGCATTTTCAGCTATCAGAATGGTCTCATCAATGCAATTCAAGTTACTGATGTTTCTTCCTTCAGTTTCAAAGCAATATTCGTCTTCTTCCAATATTCGTCATCTGTCCTTAACAGATACTCTTGTAGTCTTGTCTCTTTGAACATTTCTCAGAAATTCTTTGTTGAGTTTCTTCCTGAGAGCTTTATCTTTCACAGCGCTGGCTTCTTTTCTCTTCTTGGCATTTCCTCTATTTGTTCTGACATCCAGATTGCTCTCTTCTGTTTCTTAATCCTTGATAATCTGTTTTCACATTCCTCCTTATTTTAAGTTCATTCCAGAGTGGTTCTGATTTTTGATGAATGAGATTCAGGACTTCAAAGTGATTCCTGATGTTCTCCTTGAAAATGGTGGGAACGTTGTTGAAACCGGTTGTCCTGCTGCTGTAGCTCAGCTTGGAACCATCATATGAGAAGTTCATGATCTGTTTTACCCTCAGCCCAGGGGTGAAATCCAGCAGGTTCTGACAGGTTCTGGAGAACCAGTATCTTGAGAGCCTTCTGTGCATCTTCATATATCCTGTTTTCTGTTGTTTTACCTCAACATGGATTCTCCAGAGAAGTACAAATGCTGCTGTGATGACCCCCATTGTCTTTGAGAGGCAAAGGGTCAAAGAGGTCTTTTATGCTAACAAACACAAAGCTGCAGAGTGTTAGTGGAGAAAAATAAACCGATGTAGAGGTCATGCCCGGGGTGAAATCCAGCAAGTTCTGACAGGTTCTGGAGAACCGGGAGCAGAAATTTTGAGCAGTTCGAAGAACCAGCAGTAGAAATTTTGAATAGTTTGGAGAACCAGCAAACACCACCTCTGGCTGGCCCCAGAGTGGGGTGGGAATGGAGATTTTGCAATATCCTTCCCCCAGGAGTGGGGAGGGAATGGGGATTTTGCAGTATCCTTCCCCTGTCACATCCACCAAGCCACGCCCACCAAGCCACACCATGCCCACCAAGCCATGTGTTGTGTCTGCGCCCCCCGAGCCGGGCCTCCTGCCAGAAAGTGACTTGGAGCCGGGCCTCCTGCCAGAAAGTGACTTGGATAGTGAGGGGGAAGGGCCGTCAGGACTTACCTCAGGAGCACCGGCTTCACTGGCTCAGCTCCAGGAGCCAGAGGCAGGCCAGGTGGAGGAGATAACGAGGCCTCTGTCCCCTGACTCTTCCCCCCCAGGCCACGCCTTCAGACCCAGCTGATGGCAATCAGGCTTGGTTGGATCCTAGGTTTTGTAGGCAGGAGAGGAGGGAACAACAGAAGCAGGGGTGGCGCAGGCCTAGGAAGTGCTGAGTTATGGAGCCACACCCCACAGGATATAAAGGCAGCGAGAGCTGCTGTGCCTCTTCGTAGCAGGCAAAGATTAACTAAGAGCTGAAGTTTGTTCCTGGGTGACTCATCGGCGTCGAGGGAGATAACAGAGACACTTGGCAGGTGCTCGTTATTTTGCTGCCAGAGCTGATAGTGCTGGCCAATTAAGCCATCACTCAGATGGAGGTGAAGGAGGACAGAACACCATGCCCACAGTAGTAAAAAAAAATTGGATTTCACCACTGCCTCAGTCCCTGGCCAGGTCTTTGTTGTTATAACTAAGCTCCTCCCACACCCCCCCACACATGTGCGGCAGAGACCCAAAAATCAGCTGGCTGGCAGGAGGCACAACTGCAGGCACGGTGGAGCTGAGCTGGAACGACGGCTCGCGTGCCCACAGAGAGGGATCTGAGTGCCACCTGTGGCACGCGTACCATAGGTTCACCATCACGGGACTAGGCAATACCTGGCTCACCAGCAGTAACTATGGGAGAGGGATCTAGGTATCCTAGTGGACCACCACGTAGGTAGGAGCCAGCAATGTGATGAAGCTGCCTGTCGTGTCCCACTCCTTCACTGACAACCGGGTCGGGGAAGTCCGTATCAAGCGTGCCTCTGCAGCTCTGCCAAAGTCCTATCAGAGTTCTCAAGGCAGGCAGGAGACCAGGAAGTGACTTCAGCAATCCAAGTTAGATTTTGCCTGACTCAGAGAATGCCAGAAAGCAGATCCTTTATATAGGCCATGGGGTGTGGCTCCATGACTCCATGATCCAGGCCTGCCCCTCCCTTCCTTTTGCTGACGTCGCCTCTCAACTCTCCGGAAGTGAGGATCTCTCCAGCCTCCAGCTGTTGGCAATCCTAGCTCATGACTGGCCTCACATTCTTCAGGCTCACATGCTGTGGGGGAGGGGTTTAGTTGCTCCGTTTGCCTGGGCATGGTGCCAGGACTGGGGGCTGAAGGCATGTCAGGCCCTTCGTCTTGCTCGGCCTGTCCAGGCACGGTGCCAGGGCTGGGGGCTGGAGGCATGCCAGGACATTCTTCCGAACTATCAGTGTCCGGCAGGAGATAAGAGGGGCCCGGCTGCGGCAGGGGGAGCGAGCGAGACACAACACTGCCAAAAAGCACCATGCACTCCTAGGATGCATCAACAGAGGGGAGAGCATCAAAATCACAAGAAGTGATGGTATCTCTCTATACCACAACTCGTGGGGCCACGTTTGGAATTTTGCATCCAGTTCTAATCACTGAGATACAAAAAAAGATACTGAGGCCCTAGAAAGAGTGCAAAGAGATGATATAAATAAAGACGATAATGCGTCTGGAGGTTAAAACATATGATGAACAGTTAAGGAAACTAGGTAAGTCTAGCCTAACAAAGGGAAGGATTAAGGGTGACATGATAGTTATAATATAATATAACAACAGAGTTGGAAGGGACCTTGGAGGCCTTCTAGTCCAACCCCCTGCCCAGGCAGGAAACCCTACACCATCTCAGTCAGATGGTTATCCAACATTTTCTTAAAAATTTCCAGTGTTGGAGCATTCACAACTTCTGCAGGCAAGTCGTTCCACTTATTAATTGTTCTAACTGTCAGGAAATTTCTCCTTAGTTCTAAGTTGCTTCTTTCCTTGACCAGTTTCCACCCATTGCTTCTTGTTCCACCCTCAGGTGCTTTGAAGAACAGCCCGACTCCCTCTTCTTTGTGGCAACCCCTGAGATATTGGAACACTGCTATCATGTCTCCCCTAGTCCTTCTTTTTATTAAACTAGACATACCCAGTTCCTGCAACCGTTCTTCATATGTTTTAGCCTCCAGTCCCCTAATCATCTTTGTTGCTCTTCTCTGCACTCTTTCTAGAGTCTCAACATCTTTTTTACATCGTGGCGACCAAAACTGGATGCAATATTCCAAGTGTGGCCTTACCAAGGCATTATAAAGTGGCACTAACACTTCACGTGATCTTGATTCTATCCCTCTGTTTATGCAGCCCAGAACTGTGTTGGCTTTTTTAGCAGCTGCTGCACACTGCTGGCTCATATCTAAATGGTTATCCACTAGGACTCCAAGATCCCTCTCACAGGTACTACTATTGAGCAAGGTACCACATATACGGTACCTGTGCATTTTGGGTTTTTTTGCCTAAATATAGAACCTTACTTTTTTCACTGTTGAATTTAACTTTGTTAGATAGCGCCCAATGTTCAAGTCTGTCAAGATCTTTCTGTAACTTGAGCCTATCTTCTGGAGTGTTGGTTATTCCTGCCAGCTTGGTGTCATCTGCAAATTTGATGAGTTTCCCATCTATCCCCTCGTCCAAGTCATTGACTTGGACCAGTTGTCCTCTGGTACTTGAGAAGACAGGGTTTACTTATTCAAATGCTAGATAGGGGAGTGCCAGTGAATAGTTAATGAGGGGAGTCTAAATACATACATTGGGTCCAAAATATTACATAGCCAGTTCTATGCTGCTCCCCATGGTTCTCCCCACTCCCAAGGGAGCGGTTGTGTTTAATTTACTTTGGTCTTGACATCCATGTCACAAGACCTCTAGTAGCAGAGTACATATGCTTTTTTATTCTCTCTTAAAAGTAATAAAACTTGTTCTGTCCCCCTTTCCACATCATGGAGAAACACGAGTTTCACAGTCCTTTTATTGACACAGACCTGATTCTTCTGTAGGAAGCACAAGACTTGGCAGCGACCGTGCAGAGGCCTGCCAAGTTCTGAAGTCTTAATCTCAGACAGAGATAAAAGCACTCGCGTCCCAGTCCCATTGCCAAGCTTACAGGAAAGAAAGGCCTTTAACTCCCGATCGACCGAGCTGCAACACATGCTGGGTAGTTTTTTGTCTGTCACGAAGCCCAATGGCAGCTCCACCCACTTTTATACCCTGTGGGATGTGGCTTCGTGACTCAGCACTCTCTGAGCCTGCCACACCTTTCCTCTGTTGCGCATGCTTATTTCTTCATCGCTGCCTCGGGTCGGTCCAGGATTGATCCTCAGCAGCTGGAGCTTGGGGCGTTGCCAGGGAGGAGGAGGAGGGTCCGGGAGAGGGAGGCCTTGCCAGCTCCTCCTTCTGGCCTGCAGCTGGAACTTGGGGCGGTGTCAGTGAGGAGCGTCCTGGTGAGGGAAGCCCTGCTGGCTCCTCTCCCTCACTCTCCAAGTCACTCTCCTCCATGAGGGCAGGCTCGGGGGCCAGCTCGGGGGCCGGAGCCACAACAAAACCGTTGTTCAACAACTGTAAATAATCCTCCTCCACCACCACTAAATCAATGCACAACAGCTAAACAAGAAAGACCTGGGTAAAGAGATGGAACCTCAGGTTCAAGGGTGGGCTGTAGGGGTTCGCAGGGGTTCGGGAGAACCTCTAGCAAAGATTCTGTGCAGTTCAGAGAACCCCAAAATCCCACTCCTGGCTGGCCTCGCCCACCCCACCCCACCCCTCCCAGGAATCCCTAAGCAGCCCATTTTGGATGCAGGTTAATGCAGGGCATGCGCAGAGTCTCGGGGAGGGCAAAAAACGGGCCTACTGGAAGTTCGGGAAGGCCAGCAATGATCCTGTTTCCAGCCTCCAGAGGGCTTCCAGAGCCCGAGGAGGCTGTTTTCACCCTCCTGGAGGCTCGAGGAAAGCCTCCAGAGCCCAGGGAGGGCAAAAACATACCCCCCTGCTGTGGTGCAGGAGGCCGACTAGGCCATGCCCACCAGCAACTGGGCAGAGAACCCCTTGCTAAAATTTTTGAAGCCCACCCCTGCTCAGGTTCATGGGTTTCGTTTACATAGACACAGAGTGATAGAATAAAAGCAAAAGAATATTTGCTAGAAAAACACCGGGAGAGATTTTTATCAGCCTGTCCTACTCAAGCTCACAAAAGTTATCATTGCTACTTTGAGAAAGGGTCAACTTTACACTTTTCCGGTAGAGTTCTTCGTGCGCTTTTAATGGTAGCCCACGTTTAATACCATGTGTATTAATATAATGCCTATCAGGTCTAAGATTAACTGTTCAGAATGCTGCTTTTTGTAGCAGCCTTGCTTGTGGAGTATCTACTCAGAGTCCATTTCTAGCTGGTAAAGAATGCTAAGGTTAATTTGTGCCAAATCTTTGATTCCACTTTAGGCAAATTTATGCTGAGAGGCCCATTCACGCTACAATCAGGAAACAAGTTCCCTGTGTATATGTAAATCATTCTCTATTTTGACTGTTAGCTATATGGCATTTGTTTTGTCTGTCAGTGCCAATTATTTCATAGAAAATGACAGATTTCTAAAGAGAAAAACAGAAGCACAAAAAAGGCACATTCCATAATTGTTCTTTAACATAATTCTGTGACTTGAAGGGCACTCTAATAGAAGAGACGATATGTAGCTCAGGGTCAGATTGTGAAGTCCTTGGTGTTCTCCGCATTTGGTTGTTTGCTTGGAGGCGTTTCATTATTTGATTAAATAATACCAGTGTTCTGGTGATGTTTTGAAGGAGTTAAGCATGGCTTGGGACCTGGGTACTTACGGGACCGCCTACTGTTACCTTATGCCTCCCACCGACCCGTACGCTCACACAGAGAGGGACTTCTCAGGGTGCCGTCTGCCAAACAATGCTGGCTGGCGGCCCCCAGGGGAAGATCCTTCTCTGTGGGGGCTCCTACCCTCTGGAACGAACTTCCCCCTGGCTTGCGCCAAATACCTGATCTTCGGACCTTTCGCCGCGAGTTGAAAACGTATTTATTTACTCGCGCGGGGCTGGCCTAAGTTTTTTGTTAAATTTTTTAAATTTCTAAATTTCTAGATGAATTTTAATGGGTTTTTAGATTTTAAATGTTTTTATAATTTCGGCCAACTGTATAATAAGTTTTTTAATTTTGTTCTTAATTGTATATTGTTTGTGTTTTATTTGGCTGTAAACCGCCCTGAGTCCTTTGGGAGAAGGGCGGTATAGAAATCTAATAAATAATAATAATAATAATAATAATAATAATAATAATAATAATAATAATAATAATAATAATAATAATAATAATAATAATAATAATAAAGCAACAGTTTATGTAGGGATGATTTTCTTGTTTATGCAATAAAATAGGCTATAAATTATTATAAATATTTCCTGTAATATCTCAGATTATGAAGCAGTGGCCAAAATTGTGGAAACCTTTTGGGAAAAGTGTATTTTCTAAAACTAGCTAGTAACACCACTTTTTTGGGGAGTAGGACCATAATATTATATAGCAATGGAAAGATAATTTAATCAGGAATGTAACGCAATAACTTTTATGAAGGATTTTCTATTAGAATACCAGTTACAGTATAAAGAAGAAAAGGGAAACACATAGAAAAAAATGAGATATACAAAAATTATCACCACAATTAATACTTAGTTTGGTAACCTTTTGCATGAATTGTGGCCTTACAACATCTTCCCATGGAGTGAACCAAGTCTTTTAGTTCTGCAGCTATCGTGTGAAACGAGGATTGAACGATTGCTTCTTTTTTCCTTTTTTTCTTTGAATTTTTTTTCTTTTTTCTTTTCTTATATTCATATTGTAAATGTACATTCTCTTATCCATACATAATCATACATATTTTTTTTAAAGAAAGTACAAAAATATACTTTCTTTTCAGTTTCTTTCCCATTTTAACTCATTTCGTAATTGTACATTTGTATTTGTAATCTTCTTTCCTTCCTTCCCTCAACACCCTTTTCTATTTACTCTGGTGACTCTATTAACTGGGTTTTATTGCTGGGTCGCTTCTGACTAACAAGTTTTTTAGTTGGCTCCATAGATTTTCAATTGAGTTAAGGTCTGAGCTATTCCCACACCATTCCAGGAATGGAAGATGATTATCTTGAAACTCCCCAAAAAAGGGGTGTTATTAGCCATCAAATCTTAAAAATACACTTTTCCCAAAAAGTTTCCACAATTTTGGCCATTACTGTATTACAAGATCATCATAATCTAGGATATGTCTGTTAAAACATTCTCGAATTGATCCATTCAGCATTTTATGTTGACATGTAAACAAAATCCCAGGTATTACAATATAAAACTGCATTAAATATGAAAATGAATAAATTGTGTAGCAATGTCCTTCCTTTGGCAATCTTCCTTCTTCAGTATCCAGTTTGGTTTTGTTTTCTTTCAGAGCAGTGCCTGGAGAATAATTTATCTCGTTTTTGCTCATATGTTATTACCCCTTTGTTTATTTGGTGTGTTAAAGCATAGGTATTTTCCTTTCTCATCAAATGATTCTTGGCCTTTTGTATCAATGCCCAAAGGAGCTATTGGAGTCTCCTGTATTTTTTGGCACAGCCTAATCTTGCTTTAAGCAAATTAAAATTGCATTAGTTCAGATCAAGATTAATTGATCCTACAGATTAACTATCCTATAAGCCATATCATTATGCTGTATGTTTAATGGGATTCAAGAAATCTTGAATCTTTTGTTTTGTACTCCTGAAATGAAACCGTAGAAATGGTGGTAGATTTTAGGAAAAACCCTTCCATACTTCCACCTCTCACAATACTTGACAACACAGTATCAACAGTAGAAACCTTCAAATTTCTGGGTTCTATCATATCGCAAGATCTCAAATGGACAGCTAACATCAAAAACATCATTAAAAAAGGACAACAAAGAATGTTCTTTCTGCGCCAACTCAGTAAGCTCAAACTGCCCAAGGAGCTGCTGATCCAATTCTACAGAGGAATTATTGAGTCTGTCATTTGCACCTCTATAACTGTCTGGTTCGGTTCTGCAACCCAACAAGAAAAACACAGACTTCAGAGGATAATTAGAACTGCAGAAAAAAATAATTGCTACCAACTTGCCTTCCATTGAGGACCTGTATACTGCACGAATCAAGAAGAGAGCCGTGAAAATATTTGCAGATCCCTCGCATCCTGGACATAAACTGTTTCAACTCCTACCCTCAAAATGACGCTATAGAGCACTGCACACCAGAACAACTAGACACAAGAACAGTTTTTTCCCGAAGGCCATCACTCTGCTAAACAAATAATTCCCTCAACACTGTCAGACTATTTACTGAATCTGCACTACTATTAATCGTTTCATAGTTCCCATCACCAATCTCTTTCCACTTATGACTGTATGACTATAACTTGTTGCTGGCAATCCTTATGATTTATATTGATATATTGATCATCAATTGTGTTATAAATGTTGTACCTTGATGAACGTATCTTTTCTTTTATGTACACTGAGAGCATATGCACCAAGACAAATTCCTTGTGTGTCCAATCACACTTGGCCAATAAAAAATTCTATTCTATTCTATAAAAAAAAAAAAATGCAACCACAGAAGCATATTTTGTCATTTTTGTTTAGGTTTTGATCAATTTCCATAATGCCTGGAATATAGAATAACAGCATTGGAAGGGACCTTGGAGGTCATCTAGCCCAACCCCCTGCTCACATAGGAAACCTATACTAGGGATTTGAACCGCCAACCTTTCTGATCAACAAGCTCAGCGTCTTAGCCACTGAGCAACCTAGGGTCTTTAGTCCAACGCCCTGCTTAGGCAGGAAACCCTACACCACATCAGACAAGTGGATATTCAACATCTTCTTAAAAAGTTCCAGTATTGGAGCATTCACAACTTCTGGAGGCAAGTTGTTCCACTGATTAATTATTCTAACAGTCAGGAAATTTCTCCTTAGTTCTAAGTTGCTTCTCTCCTTGATTAGTTTCCACCCATTGCTTCTTGTCCTGCCCTCAGGTGCTTTGGAGAATAGCTTGACTCCTTCTTCTTTGTGGCAGCCCCTGAGATAGTGGAAGACTGCTATCATGTCACCCCAGTCCTTCTTTTCATAAGACTAGACATATCCAGTTCCATCAACCATTCTTTATGTTTTATCCTCGAGTCCCCAATCATCTTTGTTGCTCATCTCTGCACTCTTTCTAGAGTCTCTGGAACAAAACACACACACACACACACACACACACACACACACACACACACACACATGCATACTAGGGGTGAAATGCTCCCAGTTCAGACCGGATCACCCAATCCGGTAGCGATGGTGGCTGGTTCGGAGAACCCGTAGCAAAAATCCCTGCCCCCCACCCCACCCAGCTGAGCCACACACTCATCAGAAGTTTTTTTTTTTTAACTTTTAGAAGCATTTTTTCTTCGGCCAAAAAAATGCTTTTAAAAGTAAAAAAAAAGCCTCTGATGATCGTGCGGCTCAGCTGGGATCATCAGAGCCTTTTAAAGCATTTTTTCTACAACCTTTTCGGCTGAAGAGGTTGTAGAAAAAATGCTTTTAAAAGTAAAAAACAAAAAAGGTGGCCAACCCCACCCAGTCACATTACACCCCCCCAAGCCACGCCCACAGAACCGGTAGTAACACAATTTACATTTCACTACTGATACATACATACTGGAACAAAGAAATCAAATATGAAAAAGTTTGGTATAAATGAACTCTAGGATTTATTTGATCAAGAATTTCTCTAGATTTGGTAAATGGAAACTGAATATGTAATTTGGAGGGCAGGACCTGCAATTCTCTTTGCAACAACTTGTTCCTGGGGACATTAGGGTTGGCCTGTGGAATATGCAAACAGGCCCTCTTCTCATTAGCTAAATCCCGGTGCAATACTAGGCATGGTATTATGGACAGGGAGCCAGTTAAAGGAGAGGAAAATAATCTTAAATGAAAACTTTGCTGCGGAATTTTAATACTCTGGAGTTCCCTTGTTGGTTATTCTCAGCCAGTTGAGGCTTAAAAATCCTCCATTTTGGGCTTTTGCAACTACTTCATAAGTTTGCTATGATCTTATATGTGTGTACTTTGCACCTGTATTGTTGAAATGGTACAGGACTGGACTCTAGTTTTGTTTAGTTACTTATATGCCATTTAAACCTCCTATATAAACTTTGGCTTATCTTTTAATCCTCCTGTGAAATACCAGCTTTTTGCCTTGTCCAAAGCTGCAAGTGTGAAAGTTTCAGCATGATTGATCAAGAGATAAGCCATAAGGAAGGCTAATGTACTGGCTTTCAGTTCAACAATCAAGCCAGGGTGAAAAATAAATAAGCCAAATTGTATAATAGCAATAATCTACTCAGCAAGGGTTTCAAGGAGTATAATACAAGAATATAATAATATCAGAAAAGGAAATAGAAAGAGTAATGCTTGAAAGTATATAGGATACTAGTTTTGCTTTGTCTTTTTCCAGTTCTTCCATGAGGCTTGCTTATTTCTCCGAATCTTTTCTGAATCTGGAAGCTCCAGTCCTTCTTTTCAGTGTACCCTCAACTCCGCTGCTGAGAAATTGGAGGAGAGCCATCTTCTCCCAGCTCTGAATCAGACACAAGTTGGCTCAGAAGTTGCCCAGCTGTGTTATGATTAGAGACATCTGCAGTCTGGGTAGCAGTGGAAGTTTCCGGAGTTTTAAAGTTTCATCTCTTTTAGTCAGTGGTATCTCCAGAGCATCCTCCTACTCTTCAACTGAGTCACTCTTTGAGATCTGGCGCATGAACTTTCAGTATTACTAATCTGATTATTGAGTTTCTTGTTCAACAACTTAGTTTTTTCCTTGTTGTTAGGAGGTTAAGGACTCTGTGTTGTTTGATCTGAGCTTGTAGACTGAGTCATTGAATATCCATGGACCAGTTCCTAGGAAATTAACACCCAATTTTCAGATTAATATAAACAGTCTTACATAACAGTACTAGATTACAAAATCACAGTAGGTTTTTTTATTTACTTAGAGTACATTTCAGTCTTCTGATAAGAAATGTTATATTGTTATATATTTATTTATCATTAATTATCACATAACATACCGTATTTTTCGGAGTATAAGATGCACCTTAGTTTTTGGGGAGAAAAATAAGAAAAAAGCTGATTGGCAGGTGGATCGGCCTTCCAGAATACTTTTGAATAATTTTAGCAACAGGTTCCTTGGTTGTGAGCTCTGTGCCTTGCTTTTTTTTCTTTTTCTTTTTCTTTTTCTTTTTTTCCTGCCTCTGAATCTTCTGAAACTGTTTCAGAGAAAACTTTTTTTTCTGCCTCTGAAAGCCTCCAAAACAGAACTTCAGAAAAAAACCCTCTGAAGCTCTGTTTGGGAGCTTCTTTTCTGAAGCTCTGTTTGGGGGCTTCTTTTCTGAAGCTCTATTTAGGGGCTTTTTTTCTGAAGCTCTGGGGATTTTTTTTCTGAAGCTCTGTTTTGGAGCTTCTTTTCTGAAGCTTCTTTCATCCTCTGAAACCTCCATTTGAGAAGCTGCATGGGCTACATTAAGATGCACCCAGATTTTCACCCTCTTTTTTGGGAGGAAAAGGTGCGTCTTAAACTCTAAAAAATACACCATGTTATGTCACCTGAATGCCTATAAACCAAACCTGAAAGCAATATGATTAAAATTGTTTTGGTAGCATCTGAATTGCTCTAAAACAGGGGTGTCAAACTCACAGCCCGCGGGCTGGATGCGTCACACACTGGCCAGGCCCACCCCGGTTTAGTGAAGGGGAAAAAAAAGTTATGATACATCACGTGACAATAACGTGACACCGCTGGTTTGACACCTCTGCTCTAAAACAGTGAAATGGTGATTGAACAAGTCCTGCTGTCCTGAATATCACAGTTGATTTATCTGCTAGAGGATAACAAGAAAACCTTATTTTGAATGCACATGGAAGTTAGTTTAAGGGCTGAATTCAGTCCTTTAATCCAGGGGTCCCCAACCTTTCAGACCTCAGAGACCACTAAGTTCATAATTTTAAATTCTGCGGACCACTATTATGATCTGCCTAATGACCAGCTGGGTGGGCATGACAAGGTGGTCATGTGACTGGGTGGGTGTGGCCAACTCAATGTCACTCATGTCGAGGGGCACCTCGCCAGCCTCTACTCATTACTTGTCACCTGCCCGCCTGGGCTCTTTAGGACCCCAACGGGAAGCAATTGCTGGAGCTAAGCAGCCACCATGAGAAAGAGTTGGCAAAACAGCTGGCTCAGTTCAAATTGGATCTGACCAAGGAGGCAGCTTAGCAGAAGCACCTCACTGAGGACTATGAGCATAGGCTTTCCAAACGGAGGAAAGACCTGCAGGAGTGCAAGGCCAGGTACCGGTGCCTGGAGGCTCAGCAGGCTGAGATGGTCAGCCAGTTCTAGGCCATGAGGCAGTCCCACTGGAACAAGGCCCTCTGGCTCTTCTCCACCAGCGGTGCTTCCCTCCAGCCTTTGCCCAAAGCCCTACACCAGGAGGCCGAAGCAGACCCCAAGTCAGAATTTCTGTCCCCCTCTGACCCACACAAAAAGATCCCGAAAGGGGAGACTCTCTGCAGCAACACAAGCGTTCATTGCACCTATCGGGCCCAGGGCCTGTAATTTGATTAATCTATGGACCACCAGTTGGTGATCGCTGCTTTAATCTGAGCCTTAGAGAAGGATATCGGCAATTGGTTCAACTTGCCAAAATGGACAGCTATATTTCTTGAAGTGGACTGTCATATAAATCTCCTTTCTAACAATTATGAAGGCAGCATGCTGAACCTAGCTATAGGGGAAGTTGCTATTTGCACAGGTGCTTGTAAAATAGGCTGCTGAGGAGAGTCTGCCAAATAAGCCTGACCTATACAATTTTGTGAAGGGATGCGGTGGCTCAGGGGCTAGGATGTTGAGCTTGTCGATTGAAAGGTCGGCAGCTCAGCGGTTCGAATCCCTAGTGCTGCCGTGTAATGGGGTGAGCTCCCGTTACTTGTCCCAGCTTCTGCCAACCTAGCAGTTTTGAAAGCATGTAAAAATGCAAGTAGAAAAAATAGGGACCACCTTGGTGGGAAGGTAACAGCGTTCCATCCGCCTTTGGCATTGAGTCATGCCGGCCACATGACCACAGAGACATCTTCGGACAGCGCTGGTTCTTTGGCTTTGAAACAGAGATGAGTCGGCAACGACTAGCATGTATGTGCGAGGGGAACCTTTACCTTTACCTTATACAATTTTAGGCTGGAACTTAAGTGGTTTCTGTAGAACCAGAGCTACCACTCATAACTTCATTTCCGAGAAGACACTTTCAATCGCACAAGATTTCTGATATCACTTAGGAGAGATGGGTGGTGTAGAAATTTAATAAATAAATAAATATTACTCAAGTATGTGGCACATTTAACAATATAGAGAAGAACCACACTGCTTAATCATCTTCAGATGTGTCAATACTCCAGTTAAGTAGAAACAAGCTTCATAGTTATCCTACATATTGGCAGGATAAATACCCGCTACACATGGAGTATATTTGCAGAATTCTTTGCTAGATTTATTCCTTTTAATGAGAAACCTCACTTTAATAGAACTGCAAACATCCACAATCCTGGATCTGAGAGTCATAAATCTATTGTAATAAATGGCTCCAAGTTAAACTTGGGGGAAAGGCTCAGTGAAACGTGTTGCGTTCTCTAAGGAAGAAAATAGCTTTCACATATAAGAAAGAGAAATGCTGGTGGCAGTTTATAGATAAGATCTATGTATATATATGTATGTGTGTGTGTGTGTGTGTGTACAGAGGAGGGCTTCATATAATTTTACAACCAGTTCACCTAGTGCAGAACTAAAAATGCGAGCACGCACACATATACACACTTCGCTTGCATATGTGCCTTCTGTGCTTGCGTGTGGCTTCAAACACATGGCGATTTCATGTGAAGCTTCTAGCACACCTTCTCAGGCAGCCGTGGTGCATAGAGCAGGCAAGATGCAGAAATCAGCTGGGCTATGTGGCCAGAGCATGAGTTATATAGGACAGGATACTACCAGGGCAGGTGGACAGGCCCAGCCAGTAGTCAGAACTACCATTATGGGTGAACCAGTCTGAACCGGCAGCAGCCCACTTCTGGGTGTGTATGTATGTATGTATGTATCTAATCTATCTATCTATCTATCTATCTATCTATCTATCTATCTATCTATCTATCTATCTATCTATCTATCTATCTTTCTATCTATCTATCTATCTATCTATCTATCTATCTATCTATCTATCTATCTATCTATCTATCTATCTATCTATCTATCTTCCCTCTCTCTTTCTCCCTCCCTCCCTCCCTCCCTCCCCCGCTTTAGTGCTATTGTGTTTAGAAAATATTTTCAGTATTTTTAATTTCTGGATTTGAAATTCATACCGTATCATCTATTCTATGTTTACTCTGAAATCAATGTAGATAGACCTGTAATGTTAACTTCATGGCGTCTTTCCTTTCCAAATAATATTTTGCAAAAAGCCTCTTTAGTTTTCGTTCTTGTACTGGAAATGTGTTTGGACTCATAAAGCAGCGATACCGCCATAGCAATAAAATTCAATTACTTGCCATGCTCAAAGATAAAACTTGATTAAACGTAAAGTAATTTCTTTAAATTCAACACTTTCAAGGGTGTTGTCTATGCCAAATGTGTGGCCAGATAAACCTTTAGAACCTTTAGAAATCTACCAGATACACTTCTCCTCAGCCATACAATTATAAAGTATTCATTGCATGATACAGTAACACATCGGCTTCTAAAAGTTATCACTGGCCTCTTTTACCTGACCTAGATTTTACTGATACGTTGTGCAGGAAGTTCACAATCCACAAAGGCATAGAACTATTGTACTGTTTTGCACATCCAAAAATGTCTAGGCAAGCCAAGTGAAGGTTTCGTCTCCTGCTTAAACAGTATGCCAACCTAAGATGTGGGATTTATTCATTTTGGACTACCTGCATTAACAAAGTGTCATGACTTAACAAATTAACAAAGTTGGAAGGGACCTTATAGGTCATCTAGTCCAACCCTCTGCTCAAGCAGAAGACCCTATACCTTTTCTGACAAATGGCAGTCCAATCTTCTCTTGAAAGTCTCAAGTGATGAAGCTCCCACAACTTCTGAAGGCAAACTGTTCCATTGGTTGATTGTTCTCACTGTCAGAAAGTTCCTCCTCATTTCTAGTTGAATCTCTCCTTGGTCAGTTTCCATCCATTACTCCTTGTTTGGCCTTCAGGTTTGGAAAATAGCTTGACTCCCTCCTCTCTGTAGCAGCCTCTCAAGTATTGGAAGATGGCTATCATGTCTCCCCTGGTCCTTCTCTTCACTAGACTAGCCAGGCCCAGCTCATGTAACCGTCCTTCATAAGTTTTCTTCTCCAGTCCCCTAATCATCCTGGTTACTCTTCTCTGCATTTTTTTTAGCGTCTCAACATCTTTTTTATAGTGTGGTGACCAAAACTGGATGCAGTACTCTAGGTGTGGTCTTACTAGGGCTTTATAGATGGCATTACTACCTCACTTGGAAGGATCTCACTTCTTCAAAGGATCATCAAAATTATGAGGTGGGCTGTGATGACATATCTAGAATTCTTAAAATATACTGCAACTTGGGCAAGTTTGCCTATGCTCCATGTCTTTCTGAAGCCTTGATTTCCTAATCATTATTACTAATAAATGCCAGCTTCTATTTTATCCCAATATCTCCTTTTAAGAGTGGGATGACTTGTTAGAATTGTTCAGCTTCTTCCTCCTGGCTCTAGAGCGTCTAAGTGGGTAGATAAATATCTCCCATAGGGAAATTCACTAAAAGGATCTGATGTGCCATTATGCATATTATTATGCGGTTGATATGAAGAGCGATAAAAAGGTATGACATTGTTAATAATTCAATTTACTTTATTATATCTGTCCAAGAGATTGTGGGGTGGGGGAGAAAAAGAGACGTTCAGCCTCTGATATTAAAATAGTTTACCATGTTTATACTTATTAACATTGTATTGTTGGAAGAAAGGCCCAGCTGGGTTCAGTTCCAAGTGGGGAAAAAAGACACTGGATTCATGGAAGTTGCTTGGAAAGGTGGTTTATTGATGAACAGGATCACATGCCTTGGAGATCTTGGGCGAAAAAAGAAGGGAAGAGATGCTGAGAGTCCCTGAGTTTTATGCCCTCTCTGGCTTTGAACTTCCTGGGCCACAGGAAGGGTATCCTGATTGGTTGCAGTCAGAGGTCATGGCTAGCTTTGTAGGTTGTCTATGTGCTAAGTTTGGTTGAATCTTGCTGGGTGATGCAATGAAGGGCAATTAAATGGCTCTGCCTGAAGGAGGTAGATCTTTGTTATGTAGAATAGTCTGGCCCAGGCCTGAATGGCCTATTAACAAAGGTGGGGAGTTTCTGCTTCGCTTTTAAGGGAAATATTCTGCCCTTTTAATATTTCATTTTTCTAAGAGAGGGGTTGGCTTCAACTTCCTACAGTATGAAAGAAATATATGTATATACTAGTGTTATTTAGGCAATTTTTTAAAAAACGATTTCCTTCTTTTTAAACATTTTACCTTCTTTCCACTGAGTGCCACTGCCCAAGTTGAAATCTGGTTGTAGCCTTGGGCTCCAGGTGAAAAATACAGGTTTGGTCTCATTTGAGTCCACTTCTCGTTGCAAAGGCGTAAGAACTTTTATAAGAGATGCATAAAAGGCTGAGTTAAAGTCCCACAAACAGTTAACGGAGAGCTTTCAAGGAGTTTAATCAATGATTCTAGAAAGTATGGAGAGAAGAGGAACAAAGCTGATAAAGGGCCTCTTGTGGCTCAGACTGTTAAGACAGTCTGTTATTAACAGCAGCTGCTTGCAATTACTGCAGGTTCTAGTCCCACCAGGCCCAAGGTTGACTCAGCCTTCCATCCTTTATAAGGTAGGTAAAATGAGGACCCAGATTGTTGGGGGCAATAAGTTGACTTTGTATATAAATATACAAATAGGATGAAGACTATTGCTAACATAGTGTAAGCCGCCCTGAGTCTTCGGAGAAGGGCGGGATATAAATGCAAATAAAAAAATAAAATAGGTTTCCAGACGCTGCCACATTTTTCCCCTGAGGGGAAGAAGGGGGGTTGAGGGGTATGGTAACATTCTTCAAGCGGTCAAGGGTCGGATTGTGTTCACATCTGCAGAAGGAGGGCAAGAAGAGGTTTCAAATAAAGTGGAAGGATGTTGGACTGTGTGACCAGCAAAGGGGTTAGGGGGGTGGGACTCTTGGGGTTTGTATAACTGGGAAAAAAATCCGGAAGTTCAGTTTTGGAATTTCACTCATCGTGTGCCAGTTTCCTTATGCTAGTAAAGAACTCTGAAAGACAATGGCTTCTGAGTTTTTTTTATGCAGAGGAGGTTTTTTTGGAACCGTGACATTGAGGAAGTTAGGTATCTTTAGTCCAGTGTTGGCAAACCATTTTTGGGACCGCTGAAACAGGAGCGCGCATGTGCACACACTGGAAACCGGGAAAGCAGATAATCTTCGCATGCGCATGCATGCCAGAAATTAGAAGACCAGGCGGCCAGTGCGCATGCATGCACTGGAAACCGGAATATCATCTTCCCGGCACACACGTGTGCACCGGGAGGCTGTTCATTTGGTTTCTGGTGCTTCTGCGTGCATGAAGACCAGCTGGCCAACGTGCAGGAACCCCAAAGAGCAATGGGTGATGGCTCTGCGTACCTGAAGAGATGGCTCTGTGTTCCACTTCCGGCATGCATTCCATAGGTTCGACATCACGGGTCTAGCCCAGGAGAGAAATTCAGCAGGTTCTGAAAGGTTCTGGCGAACTGGTAGCGGAAATTTTGAGTAGTTCGGAGACCTAGCAACTACCACCTCTGGCTGGCCCCAGAATAGGGTGGGAATGGAGATTTTGCAATACCCTTCCCCTGCCATGCCCACCATGCCATGCCCATCAAGCCACAGTATGCCCACCAAGCCACGTCCACAGAACTGGTAGTAAAAAAAAATTGAATTTCACCACTGGGCTAGCCTATCAAATAGAAGGGTTGGGGATGGACGGACATGATAACTGTCTTACAGTACTTGAAGGGCTGTCACAAAGAAGAGAGGATTGACATTCTTCAAAGCTTCAGAGGGCAGGACAAGAAATAATGGATAGAAGCTTTTTAAAGAGCAATTCAACTTAGAAATAAGGAGAAATTACCTGGCAGTAACAACGATTAGTCAGTAAAATAGCTTCCCTTCTGGAGTTGTGGGTGCTCCATCGTTGGAGGTTTTCAAAAGTAGACCAGACAACCAATCATATAAGGTCTCCTGCCTTGAGAAGGGGATTGGCATCCCTTCCACCCCTACAATGTCAATGACTACTTCAGCTTCAACCACAACAATAAACAAGCATACAATGGATACAAACTCAAGGTAAACCGCACCAAACTCGATTGCAGAAAATATGACTTCAGCAACAGAGTGAACAATGAAAAATTTTAACCTTAGACTGTCTACTATCGACCTCACCCCATTCCTAAGAGGTCTGTAAGGGCCGTGCATAAGAGCACCAGCGTGCCTACTGTCCCTGTCCTAATGTTCCATTTAATTGTATTCATTTTATGTATTCAATTCATGCCTATACTTATATATATTATCTAATACGTACTCGACAAATAAATAAAAAAATAATAATAAATAAAAATGAGTCTACCTGTATTCTTTAAATCTAATAAAGGCAATGATGGTGTTAGATTTGCTTTTTGGTATTTTTTTTCTAGATATTCTTTGTATGCAACTATTTTTTTCCCTAATTTATATTTTGCCATTCTTTTCAAACTGAGGAGAGCATTTATTAATAAATGCATCTTTGCAAGCAATGTTCTATAATATAATGCATTTTATAGTTTGTTTTCTCTAATATACATTTTCTCTGTGATATGTTGATTGTGGTACATATTAACTGGAAATCTGAATCCCCAAATGTGAAGAAGTGCAGCTGTGGATTTATATCTGCATGCCTTTTTTTTTTTTTTTTTGAATTTATATCCCGCCCTTCTCCGAAGACTCAGGGCGGCTTACATTGTGTAAGGCAATAGTCTCATCCATTTGTATATTATATACAAAGTCAACTTAATTGCCCCCAACAATCTGGGTCCTCATTTTACCTACCTTATAAAGGATGGAAGGCTGAGTCAACCTTTTAATCCAGTGTTGGTTCTGGCTATGTAAATTAGGTAACTTTGCATTAAAATGTCAAGCTAGCAAATTGCTGTTCCCACCCTAATCCTGATCATTATAGCTACGCAAAGAATTTTGTAAGTACAGCTATCCACACTGTGCAATGATGTGTAGAATGATGCACATTGTAGCATTTGCAAGTAAAATCAGATTGGAAATAACTATTCCTCTCACCTGTTTTCAATATTTTTTCCATGTTCCTGGTCTGGTTTTTCTTATTTTTTGATTTATAAGGAATGCAAAGTATTAGTTGTGAACTTGGTGTATTAGATTCTTTGGTGCCTTGATTAGGGCAACAGCTGTCACTCCATCTTCCTTGAGTCTTCATGCCGCCCAGTTTCGGGTTGATGTTCACGGCTCAGGACCTTGGACAGCACCCTAGATTCCGGAGGAGCTGGTTGGATTTTAAAGGAGATTCTGGTTAATGTCAGGGTTCCAAGTAACACCCCCAATGAAAGAAAACTCTGAGGCTTGAATTTCCTCAAAGTTCCATTTTATTAGAGATGTTATATTGGCACATCTGGGAAAACCCGAATCTGAAAGGTTCCAGGTTTTCCCCCACCCAAAGGAAAGTTCAAGTCCCTTCCCTGCATCCACAAGTCCATCACATGGTCCAACCAAAGTACGGTCCCAACTGGAGATGCCTCCCAGTTCCAGTCTTCAGGTGCAGGGCAAAATGTCCTTGACTCTCTGAGAAAGGAATGTTATTATACTACATATCACCCTGGTTCCATACAATCCCCCCTCCCAGTTTCCCACAGTAGTAAATGTGGCAGGCCTGAAGACACAATGAAAAATATGGCTTCCAGGCCCAACAACAGCAATATGTACAATCCTGTTAGAGATTACCAAACTAAGGCAAACAAAGGGGAAACACTGCATTTCTGGAATGAAAGTGAATTCTTTTGTTATCGAAACTAGAGAAGAAAACTGTAACAGGACAGGTTGTGAATGGATGAAACTCTGAGTGCTCAGCTCAACTCAGCCCACCTTGATTAATATCTTTAATTTTACACATTGCTTGATGTTGGTAGTTGTGAATGAACAACATTATAACACTTTTTAAAGAGAGATGCATTCCCATTTCCAGGTAGGTTAAATTATAGACTCAAATGTTACATCTGGAATTTCTAATAAAATCAGGAATTTATATGTCGACTGCATAGAATAGCAGATACTTTTAAAATGTCAAGTTTGTTGATAGAATAAATGATTGAGCACATCCACAGTTGGATATTTAGAAACGTCAGACAAATGTGTCATCACAAATCAATGTTAATGAAAATACTTCTAGATCATTTCAGGGACTTTTGTGTTATTAGTTTTGACTGTGTTAGAGATTGGAGATAAAGGGACCGGAACATTCCAGACATCCGCACATGTACAGTGGTATTTAACATATTTGTACCTTAGCTTTAAAAAGTTATATACGCGAGGGTGGGCTAAAATATTTTAGTAAGGGATTCTTTGCCTGGTTGCTGGGTGGGCGTAGCCATGGTGGGTGTGGCCTAGTTGGCCTCCTATACCACAGTGGGGAGGGGCGTTTTTGCCATCCCCAGGCTCTGGAGGCTTTCCTCAAACCTCCAGGACGGCAAAAACGGATCCGTTTCCAGCCTTCCCGAACTTCTGGTAGGCCCGTTTTTTGCCCTCCCCAAACCTCTGTGTGTGCCCTGCACTTACCTGCATCCAAAATGGGCCACGTGGGGACTCCTGGGAGGGACGGGGTGGGGTGGGCGGGGCCAGCCAGGAGTAGGATTTGGGGGTTCTCCGAACTGCACAGAATCTTAGCTGGAGATTCTCCCGAACCCTTCCTTACTGACCTATAAAGCTTCCTTCTCTTCTTTTACTTCTGACTTTGCTTCTATCACAAGGAAGAGAATAGGAAAACAGGCAAATAATTCTTTGCAGGGAGGGCTTCATAAATTCCAGCACCTTTCTCCAGCCCCTTAACCTTCGGCCCATCCTGGAAAGATAGTGGTCCTTCCCAGCAGCCACTTTATTCAGCATATCCCTCTCTTGGGGTCTTGCTTAGTTTTGATGGATCTTCAAAGGTAGATTTCTCTTCAGGTTGGCACATTCAGTATCATCAGTCCACACTTTACAAAAACAATTCCAGAAATGCCCAGCATCCTCTTCTTTGATTATTTGTTTCAGCTCTTTTTTGATATTTACAGCTATAAGGCAAATGATCCTGAATTTTGTATTTTAATCAGGCCTGAAGCTTTTCAATGTCTGCATGACACTGAGTCTAACTGTGGACCACAATAGTTCTTTAACTTTGAAACCATTGGATCATCCCAAGGGCATGCGGACAACTCAACCTGCCATACTTTGGCACTAAAACCTATAATCAGCCAAGAAGTTACCTCTGAAAGTTAAAATACTGTGGCTGAATCTCTTTTAGATAGATAGATAGATAGATAGATAGATAGATAGATAGATAGATAGATAGATAGATAGGTGGGTAGGTGGTAGGTGGGTAGCTAGATAGGTAGATGATAGGTAGATAGATAGACTGTCAGGCCTGGAAGCCATCTTTTGCATTGGGCCTTCAAACCTGCCACATTTACTGCTATGGGAAACTGGGAGGGGGGATTGTATGGAGCATGGGTGATATATAGCCATAATAACATTCCTTTCTCAGAGAGTCAAGGACATCTTGCCCTGCACCTGAAGGCTGGAACTTGGAGGCATCTCCAGTTGGGACCGTACTTTGGTTGGACCATGTGATGGACTTGTGGATGCTGGGCAGGGACTTGAACTTTCCTTTGGGTGGGGGAAAACCTGAAACCTTTCAGATTTGGGTTTTCCCAGATGTGCCAATATAACATCTCTATTAAAATGGAACTTTGAGGAAATTCAAGCCTACATTACTATTAATCTTCTCATCGTTTCTATCACCCATCTCCTCCCACTTATGACTGTATGACTGTAACCTTGTTGCTGGTCTTAAGGATACCTTAAGATTTATATTGACTGTTTCCCTATGACTATCATTAAGTGTTGTACCTTATGACACTTAACAAATGTATGAGAGCATATGCACCAAGACAAATTCCTTGTGTGTCCAATCACACTTGGCCAATAAAGAATTCTATTCTATTCTATTCTATTCTATTCTATTCTATTCTATTCTATTCTATTCTATTCTATTCTATTCTATCTTGTCCTCTGATGCTAAAGTGTATAAACTAAGGCAGATGATATATTCTAAACAATTTTATTAATACAGTTTAAGTGAGGGAGATTACCTTTTTTTTGAATAACCAAAATATTTTGGAGATCAACACAATTCTTTTTTTTTTCTCATCATATTTTCACATAAGCATTCATCTACCATGTAATCATAAACATCATCATTTTATTTTAATTTTCGTTCTATAGTAAGGGTCAGGCTGAGCCCATTAGTTTTAAACTACGGAAATATGGTGAAATATTCATTCCTGAACTATCCATATTTTCAATTTCATAAATCATTATTCTGAAGTCTGTTCTTTGTCAGAATTCAGAAATTTATTGGCTTTTTTAAAAAGTAATGATATATATCCTTACTTCCCACAATTCAGAGACTCAATAAATCCGTTTACGTGTGTTTGTGTGTGTGTATGTGTAGTATCAAATGTTTCATGCACATTTTTATGTCTCCTTCTTTAAAATGGACAATTTTATTTCCTCCACAACAATTTTACATATCATCCGTTTCAGTAGATCACCTGCATCTCCCCTGTATGGAAGCAAAGACAAGAAATATTAATTAAAATAATAAAAATAGCATCAAAAAATTAATTAGACCAGCATTTATTTATTTGTATAGATTTATAGATGGTGTTTAGTTGACCAAGAACTCTGGTAGTTAACGAACAATGGAATAGCCAATAAGTAAGCTATTAAAGAAATTGAATCACCTTAATATGTACAGATCAGAGGTGTTATTCAACAGGTTCTGACCAGTTCTAGAGAACCGGTAGCGGAAATTTTGAGTAGTTCAGAGCACCATCATATACCAACTCTGACTGGCCCCACCCCCATCTATTCTCTGCCTCCTGAGTCCCAGCTGATTGGGAGGAAATGGGGACTTTGCAGTAACCTTCCCCTGTGGAGTGGGGAGGGAATGGAGATTTTTACAGTATCCTTCCCCTGCCATGCCCACCAAGCCACACCCACCAAACCATTCCATGCCCACCAAGTCATGCCCACCAAGCCACGCCCACAGAACCAGTAGTAAAAAAAATTGAATCTCACCACTGGTACACATGAACTCCTCACACCAAATGAACCCCAACACCAGGCTGGGCTTACATCATAACCTGCCCAAATCCCCAGGGAAAATCCAGATTTTCAGGAGTTTATGAAAAGCCAGCAAAGTCAGAGCCATCTGAATGACTGGGCTTATGGGTACCAGAAGGCAGCCACTTAACAGAAAAGGTAGTTTCCTAGATTTTCTTCCATGGCATTGATAATAAGGGAGACACAGCACTGTGTTTGCACAATCAGATCAATAATTACGCCACAACTGTTTTTACTAGGCATAATCACAGATTGTACAGTAATAGAGACTAAATTGATATTGAACTTAATATCAGCAGCAAGACTTTTGGTGGCGCAACATTGGAAGAAAGAAGAACTGCCTACAATTGAAGAATGGACACTTAAAGTTTCAAATTTAGCAGAAATGGCAAAAATTTCTGCATATTTGAAAGACTATTCACAAGAACGATACATAGTGGAATGGAGAAAATGGATTGATTATATTCAAAATAAGTATCAGACCAAAAAGTATCAAATAGCATATGAGTGATGGTAGGGATTGTATTGTATTTCGGTATTAGTTTAAAAGGGGAATGGGGAGTTAAGGGATCAATGGGGGAGAAGGGATTATGGGGTATGGTTTTTGTAGTATTTTAGTGTATATTTGTTAGATGTTATACCCTGTATTTTGCTCTGGGAAGTCTCGGGGGGGAAGGGTGAAGGGGGAATTTTTTAAAAAAAATCTTGTTTGTTGTAAAACTTTTTCAATAAAAAAATAATAATTAAGCTGTCTTTTTCCCGCCACTGCAGTGAGTTCAGGATTACTTTTAGCGTTATAATCTATTTAGTCTAATATTCTTTAATAGTGTTGGAAGAAATGTCCATCTGGGTTCAGTTCCAAGTGGGGAAAAAGGACCCTGGATTCATGGAAGTTGCTTGGAAAGTATTGATGAACAGGATCGCATGCTTTGGAGATCTTGGGCAAAAAAAAAGAGAAGAGATGCTGAGAGTCCCTGGGTTTTATGCCCTTTTTTGAACTTCCTGGGGCACAGGAAGAATATCCTGATTGGTTGTTGTCAGAGATCATGGCTAGCTTTGCAGGTTGTCTGTGTGCTATGTTTGGTTGAATCTTCTTGGGTGATTCAATGAAGGGCAATTAAATGGCTCTGTCTGAAGGAGGTAGATCAGAGGTGGGTTTCAGCAGGTTCTGACCAGTTCTGGAGAACTGGTAGCGGAAATGTTGAGTAGTTCGGAGAACCGGTAGTAAAAAGTCTGACTGACCCCACCCCCATCTATTCTCTGCCTCCCAAGTCTCAGCTGATCAGGAGAAAATGGGGATTTTGCCGTAATCTTCCCATGGATTGGGGATGGAATGGAGATCCTTCTCTTGGAGTGTGGTGGGAATAGAGATTTTACAGTATCCTGCCACACCCACCAAGCCATGCCACGCCCACCAAGCCACACCCACAGAACCAGTAGTAAAAAAATTTGAAACCCACCACTGAGGTAGATCTTTGTTATGTAGAAAGGACTGGCTCAGGCCTTAATGGCCCAGTAACAAAAGTGGTGGTGGGGCTGAGTTTTTGCCTCTCTTTTAGGGGAAATATTCTGCCCTTTTAATATTTCCTAAAATATTTCATTTTTCTAGAAGAGAAGTGGGTTTTAACTTCCTACAATAGTGAATGTTCCATTTCTTCAGCTAACTAGAGATAATACGTCTCTCACGCTGTAAAATATTGCTGGGTCAAATATTTTTTATTGATGAACCCATTCTTGCACTAGATTTACACGGATAAAATCATACTTGCAAATATCTGGATTATCTCGGTAGAATTTTCTTTTGTAACCAGCCTCCACATTCTGGAACATGTTGTGACCCAGGTTCCTGGACCCGGACTCCTGGACTCGGATGATTCAGAAAGTGAGGGAGAAGACCTGGCCAGCCCTGCTTCTCTTGAGCCCTTTCCCTCCCTGGCACCCACTCAAAGGGAGGGGGAGGGGCCGGCACAGCCTGATTCCATGGAGCCTCCTTCTGATTTGGCAACGCCCCAAGAACAGTTTTGGAGCGATGCAAGGTCACGTAGACGTAATCGCCGTGCGCAGCAGCGGAAGAGTTGGGACAAAGCCAAGTCATAATTGTCATGCAGTGACATCTGCAGAGACTATAAATAGGAGGCGGGACTTCCTGGTTTTTTGTCTTGGACAAAGTAATGAGTTGGCGCGAGCTAATGAATTGGCGCGAGCTAACTATTTCAATGGAGGGAAGAATATATTCGTGAGTAATTCTGGCCTTATCTATAATTTCCTCGTTATCTCCAGAAACTTGGCAGGCCCGTGGGTAGACGTGGCCAGGACATGTATCTATGTAAATAAAAGGAAAAAAAGAAGGCCTCTGACGGACTCTTTGCTGGGAGTATTAGGGGGGGGGAAACAGGACATATTGTCCAAGATCTGACTTAAACATCTTCCACCCAAGATGGATCAGCAGCAGGTACAGCAGCAGTTAGAGCAGCTACAAGCAGCTAATCAACAGCTCCAGCAGCAAGTGGCTCACTTGGCAGGCCAACTTGCTGCCAGGAATGTGCCTGCAGCCCCCCCCCATCCTCCCACTCCTCCTCCTCGTCGCAAGTGCCCGATAACCGTGCCGGATAAGTTTTCTGGGCAGCCTGAGATGTTCCCGACCTTCTTGGGACAGTGCCAGCTCTACATGGCTATGAGGCCAGAGGATTTCCCAGACGACCGGGCTAAGGTGGCCTTCGTGATTAACCTTCTTTCCGGCTCGGCTGCTCGATGGGCCACGCCCCTCTTGCTCCAGGACAGCCCCCTGCTGGCGGACCAACAGCGTTTTTGGCAGCACCTGCGCACCATGTATGAGGACCCCGTTCGAATGCTGACGGCAACCAGGCGCCTTAAGGAACTCCGTCAAGGAAACGCCCCTGCAGGAGTACATCGCGAATTTCGTCTTTTGTGCCAGGACTCTGACTGGAATGATGCAGCGCTGGTGGGCGCGTTCAGGAGGGACTCTCAGAGGAATTGCAAGGCAGAGCTGGCCCGGCGTGGGCGCGCGGACCCTTGACAACTTGGTGCCCCTTTGTCTCCGCCTCGATGCCCGTCTGCAACGGCGACCGTCCCGTCGCACCCCCCGGGACCCGCCGTCGACATCTGTGCCCCCACTTCCTGCACCACCAGCACCCAGGGTCGCCCCACGTTTTGTAACCGCTGCGGAAGAGCCCATGGAGTTGGGAGCGGCCAGATCTCGCCTGACAGCCCAGGAGCGGAACCGGAGGCGCCAAGGGGGATTGTGCCTGTACTGTGGGGAGCCCGGCCACTTCGCTGCTTCTTGCCCCAGAAAGCGAAGTGGGGCACGCACGCCGGTCCCCGAATCACAGCGTGACCAATCGGGAAACGGAGCAGGCCCGACCTCGGGGAAACCCTAGGTCGGGCACGTACTAAGCCCCCACTGGACGTTGCGGAAGTAGACTCTGGGCCCCCTCGGCATCTGATTCTGGACACACGGATATGGTTGGGGAACCAGTCGGACGGGCTCCAGGCGCATGCGCTGGTGGACTCAGGGGCCACAACAAACTTTATGGATCAGGCCTTTGTGACCCAGTTTGCGGTCCCCGTGGTTCCGGTGGACCCTCCGATGCGGGTAGAGACAATTGATGGGCGAGAACTGGTGTCCGGCCCCATTAAATTTGCCACCCAGCCTTTGCGCCTGGCTATTGGGGACCATGAGGAGGCGATCCAGTTTTATGTCACGGCGGACCTTCATTTTCCTGTGGTCCTTGGGATGGCCTGGCTTCGGACCCACGATCCTCAGGTGGCCTGGTCGCGGAACACCATCTCTTTCCCGAGTCTGCAGTGCGTCGATCACATCCGCCACACCTGTGCCGGCCAGAACGTCCCCACCGCTGCCATCACCTTGCCTCCTGAGCTGACGGACTTCGCCCGGCGTGTTCAGCGAGAAGGAGGCGGACCGACTACCCGCATCGGCCCCACGATTGCCCGTGGACCTTATGCCCAACGCACCACTGCCTGTGGGACGCCTGTATTCCATGTCGGAGCCCGAGTTGGCCGCCCTCAGGGACTTCCTGGACAAAAACCTGGCCCGAGGGTTCATCCGGCCTTCAAAGTCCCCTCTCTCGGCCCCGGTCCTCTTCGTGAAGAAGAAGACAGGGGACTTGCGCCTATGCTGCGATTACCGCCGGGTTAACCCCCTTACGGTGCGGAATCGCTACCCCCTGCCGCTCATCCCGGAGCTACTGGAGAGGTTGCGGGAGGCCACGATCTTCACCAAGCTTGATCTTCGGGGGGCCTACAACCTGGTGCGGATGCGAGAAGGAGACGAATGGAAGACGGCATTCGGCACCCGATACGGACACTACGAATACACTGTCATGCCATTTGGGTTGACCAACGCTCCCGCCGTTTTCCAGCACTTCATGAACGACGTGTTCCGAGACATGTTGGATCGGTTCGTGGTTATCTACCTCGACGACATCCTGATTTACTCCCGGTCCAGGGAAAGCCACCTTCGACACGTCGGTCTGGTTCTGCAACGCTTGCGGGAGCAACAACTCAATGCGAAGCTGGAGAAATGTGTCTTCTTCCGGACTTCCATAGAATTCCTCGGGCATATCATCTCGCCCAAGGGCATAGCCATGGACCCATGTAAAGTAGAAGCTTTGTGTAGCTGGGAAGCCCCTCGTCGGGTGAAGGATGTTCAGCGCTTGCTGGGCTTCGCCAACTACTACCGGACCTTCATCCCGGGCTTTGCCACACTGACGGCTCCACTTACCCAGCTCCTCAGGAAGAAGGTTGCGTTCCGGTGGGGTCCCCCGCAGCAAGAAGCATTCACAGCCCTCAAGAAAGCCTTCGTCACAGAACCCGTCCTGAGGCATCCCGACCCGCTCCGGCCTTTTGTGGTGGAAACAGACGCGTCCAATGTGGCTCTGGGAGCGGTGCTGCTACAGGCTCCGACGAATGGTGACACGGACCTTTTGGTGGCCCCGAGTGCGGCATGATATACATGCCTATGTGACATCCTGCGTACCGTGCCGGCAAGCCAAGGCCGCCACGGGGGCCCCGCCCGGGCTCCTCCAGCCCTTGCCGACACCCGACAGACCCTGGGGGGCGATCTCTATGGACTTCCTGACAGACCTGCCGCCGTCCTCTGGGTTCACCACGGTGCTGGTGGTGGTGGACATGCTCACCAAGATGGCACACTTCATCCCATGCCGCGGACTGCCCACAGCCGCAAAAACGGCCCGTCTCTTTCTGCAGCACATCTTCCGCCTCCATGGTCTACCGGACAGGGTGGTTTCAGACCGCGGAGTTCAGTTCACAGCCCGCTTCTGGAAGAGCCTGATGGCCGCGTTGGAGGTGCAGGTGTGTCTGTCGTCATCGCACCATCCGGAGACCGACGGGGGTACAGAGAAGGTCATCGGTATACTGGAACAGTATCTCCGTTGCTTCATCAACCAGCAACAGGACAACTGGGCCGACTACCTGTCCCTGGCGGAGTTTGCTTTAACAACTCTCAGCACACCTCTACTCAGATGACCCCGTTCTTTGCCAATGTGGGGTACCATCCGCGCTCTTCCTCTGGCACCACCGGACTCTCCTGTTCCCGAACGCAGACCTTCCTGACAGAATTGCATGCGGTCCAACAGTTGGTACGTCAGCAGCTGAATCGGGCAAAGGAGGATTACAAACGGTCCGCCGACCGCTCCCGACGGGCAACGCCCCCGCCGGCAGTTGGAGGCCGGGTGTGGCTCTCCACCAAACACCTCCGTCCGACCGACCGGTAAAGAACTTGGACCACCGATTCATCGGCCTGTTCCTTGTCGAGGCAGTCATCAACCCGGTAGCCTACCGACTGACCCTGCCACGATCCATGCGGATCCACCCCGTTTTTCACCGGTCCCTTCTGGTTCCTGAGGCCACACCGAGTCCCCTTCGGTGCCCAACAGCACCCGTCACTGTCGCCGAGGACGGATCGGAGGAATACGAAGTCCACAGCGTACGAGACTCCCGCTGGCTGAAGGGTCGTTTCCAATATTTGATCGCGTGGAAGGGATACGGGACTGATTTCTCCTGGGTAGATGCCTCCGACGTTCATGCCCCTGACCTGGTGCAGGCCTTCCATGAGCAGAACCCAGCCCGACCGCATCCCGATCGTCAGCCCCGGGGGAAGGGCCCTGCGGTGAGGGATAGTGTTGTGACCCAGGTTCCTGGACCCGGACTCCTGGACTCGGATGATTCAGAAAGTGAGGGAGAAGACCTGGCCAGCCCTGCTTCTCTTGAGCCCTTTCCCTCCCTGGCACCCACTCAAAGGGAGGAGGAGGGGCCGGCACAGCCTGATTCCATGGAGCCTCCTTCTGATTTGGCAACGCCCCAAGAACAGTTTTGGAGCGATGCAAGGTCACGAAGGCTTGATCGCGCAGCAGCGGAAGAGTTGGGACAAAGCCAAGTCATAATTGTCATGCAGTGACATCTGCAGAGACTATAAATAGGAGGCGGGACTTTAATTGGCGAGCTAACTATTTCAATGGAGGGAAGAATATATTCGTGAGTAATTCTGGCCTTATCTATAATTTCCTCGTTATCTCCAGAAACTTGGCAGGCCCGTGGGTAGACGTGGCCAGGACATGTATCTATGTAAATAAAAGGAAAAAAAAAGAAGGCCTCTGACGGACTCTTTGCTGGGAGTATTGGGGGAAGGGAAACAGAACAGAACAGCTCTATTATCTAAAACTCAAATAATAAATTTATTGACTACATTTAACATTTTTTTTCTTAAGAATCAAGTAATAAATTTGCAGCCTTTCTGACTTCGATATTTATTGATACTTGGGTCAAAGCGTAAGGAATACAGATTACTTTCTGTCAAAGGAGCTGTTGGCTACTTTTCATTTTGTTTATGTGTACAACCAAATGCTTTTTCTTTTTTAGTATTTGATTTGCTAATATTCTTGTCCAAATTAAACTGTGCAGGTATCGATTTCTCTGTCACAGTAGAATCAGTGTGTGTCTCTCACAGAACACAATCACTTGGTGGGAGGCAGGTAGAAGTTCATAACAGGAATTCTCTGATGAACCTGTCCATAAAAGCATAAAGTACAGTGCCTAACTATT
Organism: Ahaetulla prasina; assembly: GCF_028640845.1. Taxonomy (NCBI): domain Eukaryota; kingdom Metazoa; phylum Chordata; class Lepidosauria; order Squamata; family Colubridae; genus Ahaetulla; species Ahaetulla prasina. Next base: position 19,148,741 of record NC_080544.1, on the reverse strand, counting down.
TCTCACTTGTTAGGTCTTGCCTTAAATAGACTTGACAAGGTTGTTGCAACTTGTTGCACATAAAATATTTATGTTCCTAATGAATCCTTACATTCTGATTTCTGTTTCTTATTTGTCTAATTTGAACTCTATGTATGAGATATTAATTATACTGTACAGTAGCAGCCAAAATTGGGGAAACCTTTTGGGAAAAGCGTATTTTCTAAAACTAGCTAATAACATCACTATTTTTGGAGTAGTACCATAAAATTATATATCAATGGAAAGGTAATTTAATCAAGAATGTAATGCAATAACTTTGATGGAGGATTTGCTATTAGAATAGCAGTTACAGTATAAAGAAGAAAAGTGAAACACGTAGAAAAAAAATGAGATATACAAAAATTATTACCATAGAAAAAACTAAGATATACATAAATTATCAACCATGTCAGTTAATCCTTAGTTGGGTAACCTTTAGCATGAATTACGGCCTTACAATATCTTCCCATGGAGTGAACCAAGTCCTTTAGTTCTGCAGCTTAATGTTTTAATGTGAAACCAAGATTGAATGATTGCTTATATTAACTGGATTTTATTGCTGGGTCGCTTCTGACTAACAAGTTTCTTTAGTTGGCTCCAAAGGTAGGTTTCAGCAGATTCTGACCAGTTCTGGAGAACCGGTAGTGGAAATTTTGAGTAGTTTGGAGAACATTAGTAAATATTCCCACCCCCATCTATTCCCTGCCTCCCGATTCCCAGTTGATCGGGAGGAAATGGGGATTTTGCAGTAACCTTCCCCTGGAGTGGGGAGAGAATGGAGATTTTACAATATCCTTCCCCTGCCATGCCCACCAAGCCAAGCCATGCCCATCAAGCCACACCCACAGAACCGGTAGTAAAAAAATTTGAACCCACCACTGGTCGGCTCCACAGATTTTCAATTGGGTTAAGGTCTGGGCTATTCCCAAGACATTCCAGCAGTGGAGTAGGATTATCTTGAGACTCCCCCCCACACAGACAAAAAAAGTGGTGTTATTAGCCATCGAACCTCAAAAATACACTTTTCCCAAAAGGTTTCCACAATTTCGGCCACTACTGTATTACAGAATGAGAGGGGCATGGTGGCTCAGTGGTTAAAAATGCTGAGCTTGTCAGCTGGAAAACTAACAGACTGGGTTTGAGACCTGAGTGTTATGCGACAGGGTGAGCTCCCAGTCCTGCCTCAGTTCCTGCCCACCTAGCAGTTCAAAAACATCCAAATGTGAATACATTAATATGTACCATGCATTTTGTGTACCTTTGGTGCTAGTCATGCTCGCCACAGGACAACAGAAAATGTCTTTGGACCACACTGGCTTCCTTGGCTAAGAAAGGATGTTGAGCACCGTGCCCTAGAATTGGACACAACTGATAAGGAAATCTTTATTTTTCTTTTCTTTACAGAATGAGATATATGTTCTTTAATATGTGTGTTCTTACATAGTTGCTTGCATATTTTCCATCTGTAAGCAATTTGTTCATAAATTGCAGGTGACATCAACTTCTCAATCCATTGAGTAAATGGACCCATACAGTGGTGGGTTTCAAAAATTTTTACTACCAATTCTGTGGGTGTGGCTTGGTGGGTGTGGCATGGCTTGGTGGGCGTGGCAGGGGAAGGATACTATAAAATCTCCATTCCCTTCCCAATCCAGGGGAAGGATACTGCAAAATCCCCATTTCCTCCCGATCAGCTGGGACTTGGGAGGCAGATGGGGCGGGGCCAGTCAGAAATTTTACTACCGGTTCTCCAAACTACTCAAAATTTCGGCTCCAGAACTGGTCAGAACCTGCTGAAACTCACCTCTGGGTCCATACATTCATGTTTCTGTTTTGAAGAATTAGTTTGTAGCATCAAGAAGCAACCAGGAAATACAATTCTAATGTCTAACTTCCAATTTCCATGTTTTAGGAATGCAGGTCAGAAGAATATGGACATTTAAAAATATTAAAACCAGTCTCAAAGTCAAATTAATACGTGGAATATTAGCTTTCCCACAATATAATAATTTTAGGTCAATGCAAAAACGTATATTTTGGTTTCACCACCTGGCTAACAACACAGTCCTTTACTAATACATGTTCTATGCAATTGCAAAGGGATCCAATAAGACCAAGATATAAAATTGTGTTGAATGAGCCACAGTTTACGATCTATTGGAGTTTTCAAAGCAGAGATTAAGACAGTTTCCTTTATCTGATGCAATATCCTATTACATTAAGGTGACCAGACATCCCACTTTTGGCGGGACAGTCCCGCTTTTTAATAATTTGTCCCGCGTCCCGCAGCATTTCAAAAAAGTCCCGATTTTTTTTAAAAAAGTCCCACCTTCAGACGCAGACTCCATTCACTCCCATTCTGAAAATGGGAGGCGGCAACACAAGAGGAGGAGGAGGAGGAGGAGGAGGCGGGGGAGTGGGTGTTACAGACGTCAAGCGGCGTCTCTCCTCCGCCCGCTCTCGCGAGAGCGGGTGGAGGAGAGACGCAGCTTGACTTCACCCGCCGAAGGCTGCCTGGAAGTGTCGAGAAGGTGCCTGGAAGAGCCGAGAAACAGTGCAGCAGCCACTCCTCCTTCTTCAGCCAGGTGGCGAGACACAGCGCGCATGCGCAGCCCCCCCCCATCAATGGTGTCCCACTTTACCATCGCTGATATCTGGTCACTTTATATTATATATGTAGTTAAACTTCACACTGAATTAAAATTATAGATTTATTTATTTATTTATTTTGCTTTACATTTCTTTTCGTTGCATTCGCATTGCTCTCTGTGGGACAATAAAAATCTCCACATGATAATGAGATCATTAACTTCAGCATCACATGGATGAATATTGTTTATTACGCTCACTGATCAGAATTGCAAAGGAAAACACACAACAAATAAAAATGAAGTAAAAACAAAATATTACAATTGGTGCTGGGTTCATCAGTGGGTAATGAAAGTCTGCCTAATTTTACAGGCAGTGTAGCAAAATAGATTTGGTGGTGGCTTCAGTACACAAATTTCAGTTAATCTATGTTCAAACATTATACAGTTAAACTCAATGGAGCGCTATGCAATGACTGTGATGCTAAAATTTAATAATGCTCTATTATTATTAGTCAATGTCTAGCTTCCACCTTCTCAAAACAGGTCCCAATTTAACAGCTTATGGACCAAGTTCAAAGCATGCAGAAATACCCTAATACTTAATAACTGTTTATGTAATAGGTTCCAGCGACTTGAACACAAGGGTAGTTTCAAAGGAGTAAAGCATTTTTATTCAGTTTTATTTATTTATTGAATTTATATGCTACCCGATGGATCAACAGGTGACTCTTTGTTCAATTCCTCCAACACCGTCTAGAACAGGGGTCTCCACCTTGGCAACTTTAAGACCTGTGGACTTCAATTCCTAGAATTCCTAGCAAAGCTGGCTGAGGAATTCTGGGAGTTGAAGTTCACAGGCCATAATGTTGCTAAGGCTGGAGAATCCTGGTCTAAAAATAGTTACAATCCCAATTCTGTCAGCTCAGCAATATAAAAATTCAAAAGTGGATTACAAATGGCTGAATTTATTACAAATGATTAACTAGCTACATTTATATCTATTGAATAACTCTACCAGAATTGATTTCCCTGGTGAATTCTCCCCTTGGGTTGGATTAAAACCTTCCCTTGATTAAATCCCATGTTAATCTCATGTTAATTTAATTAAAGAGTGATTTAATTACTCTTGTGCAAAAATATTATCTTGACAATTGATCTGATAGTGACCATCTTCCAGGTATCACAATTATAAAAAGTATTTAACGGTTGCTACAGAACCTACTCCGGTTTTGGAAATGGACTCAGTAACTCAATGAGCAATGTAACAACCCAGCCCTCTCAATTCCTGGCAAAGAGATGGGGAAGAAATGGAGGTAGTAACAGATTTTATTTTCCTGGGCTCCAAGATCACCGCAGATGGGGACTGCAGCCAAGAAATTAAAAGACCCTTGCTCCTGGGGAGGAAAGCTATGGCAAATCTAGACAGCGTACTAAAAAGCAGAGACATCACCCTGCCAACAAAAGTGCATATAGTCTATAGTTTTCCCAGTTGCAATGTATGGCTATAAAAGTTGGACCATAAGAAAGGCTGAGCGCCAAAGAATTGAGCCCTTTGAACTATGGTGCTGGAGAAGACTCCTGCGAGTCCCTTGGAATGCAAGGCGATCAAACCAGTCAGTCCTAGAAGGAGATCAACCCTGACTGCTCTTTAGAAGGCCAGATCCTGAAGATGAAACTCAAATATTTCGGCCACCTAATGAGCAGAAAGGACTCACTGAAGAAGAGCCTAATGCTGGGAAAGATTGAGAGCAAAAGAAAGGGAGGACAGAGAATGAGGTGGCTGGATGGAGTCACTGAAGCAGTAGGTGTGAGCTTAAATGGACTCCAAAGAATAGTAGAGGACAGGAAGGCCTGGAGGAACATTGTCCATGGGGTCATGATGGGTCAGACATGACTTCGCAACTAACAACAACAACAACTCAATGAGAATTTCTCAGGTGCTTCTGTCTGTAGCAGAAATGCCGTTTCAATCTACTATATAGTAGCAGTATAAAGAGAAGTCTGGGAATTAATATAAAAATGAGAGAAAATAAAATGTATTCCATATATTTAACTGCATTTCTGAACTTGAACACCTTTATTGTGGGCAAAGCCCAGTACCTAATAAAATTCAGTAATGTGAAACCGATTGCTTTTATGTGCATAAGTAGAAATCATAAATTTAATTGGCTGTATCGGTCAATTGATTACAAATTTTACATATAATAAAACAGAATTTAGCTACACTTAGAATGACAGAAACATATATAATATTTTTTGAGTAAAAAATCTATATGCTACTAAAACTTTTGTGTCTGTTTGATAAATTGTAATCTTCAATTGAATTGTGGTCTTTGAACTATGGTGCTGGAGAAGACTCCTGCGAGTCCCTTGGAATGCAAGGCGATCAAACCAGTCAGTCCTAGAAGGAGATCAACCCTGACTGCTCTTTAGAAGGCCAGATCCTGAAGATGAAACTCAAATATTTCGGCCACCTAATGAGCAGAAAGGACTCACTGAAGAAGAGCCTAATGCTGGGAAAGATTGAGAGCAAAAGAACGGGAGGATAGAGAATGAGGTGGCTGGATGGAGTCACTGAAGCAGTAGGTATGAGCTTAAATGGACTCCAAAGAATAGTAGAGGACAGGAAGGCCTGGAGGAACATTGTCCATGGGGTCATGATGGGTCAGACATGACTTAGCAACTAACAACAACAACAACTCAATGAGAATTTCTCAGGTGCTTCTGTCTATAGCAGAAATGCCGTTTCAATCTACTATATAGTAGCAGTATAAAGAGAAGTCTGGGAATTAATATAAAAATGAGAGAAAATAAAATGTATTCCATATATTTAACTGCATTTCTGAACTTGAACACCTTTATTGTGGGCAAAGCCCAGTCCCTAATAAAATTCAGTAATGTGAAACCGATTGCTTTTATGTGCATAAGTAGAAATCATAAATTTAATTGGCTGTATCGGTCAATTGATTACAAATTTTACATATAATAAAACAGAATTTAGCTACACTTAGAATGACAGAAACATATATAATATTTTTTGAGTAAAAAATCTATATGCTACTAAAACTTTTGTGTCTGTTTGATAAATTGTAATCTTCAATTGAATTGTGGTCTTTGAACTATGGTGCTGGAAAAGACTCCTGCAAGTTCCTTGGACTGTAAGATGAACAAACCAGTCAGTCCTAAAGGAGATCAACCCTGACTGCTCTTTAGAAGGCCAGATCCTGAAGATGAAACTCAAATACTTTGGCCACGCAATGAGAAGGAAGGACTCACTGGAGAAGAGCCTAATGCTGGGAACGATTGAGGGCAAAAGAAGAAGGGGGCAACAAGAGGGGATGACAATGAGGTGGCTGGATGGAATCACTGAAGCAGTAGGTGTGAGCTTAAATGGATTCCAGAGGATGGTAGAGAACAGGAAGGCCTCAAGGAATGTTGTCCATGGCGTCACAATGGGTCAGACATGACTTCGCAACTAACAACAACAACAACTCAATGAGAATTTCTCAGGTGCTTCTGTCTGTAGCAGAAATGCCGTTTCAATCTACTATATAGTAGCAGTATAAAGAGAAGTCTGGGAATTAATATAAAAATGAGAGAAAATAAAATGTATTCCATATATTTAACTGCATTTCTGAACTTGAACACCTTTATTGTGGGCAAAGCCCAGTACCTAATAAAATTCAGTAATGTGAAACCGATTGCTTTTATGTGCATAAGTAGAAATCATAAATTTAATTGGCTGTATCGGTCAATTGATTACAAATTTTACATATAATAAAACAGAATTTAGCTACACTTAGAATGACAGAAACATATATAATATTTTTTGAGTAAAAAATCTATATGCTACTAAAACTTTTGTGTCTGTTTGATAAATTGTAATCTTCAATTGAATTGTGGTCTTTGAACTATGGTGCTGGAGAAGACTCCTGCAAGTCCCTTGGACTGCAAGGTGATCAAACCAGTCAGTCCTGGAGGAGATCAACCCTAACTGCTCTTTAGAAGGCCAGATCCTGAAGATGAAACTCAAATACTTTGGCCACTTAATGAGAAGGAAGGACTCACTGGAGAAGAGCCTAATGCTGGGAAAGATCGAGGGCAAAAGAAGAAGGGGACGGCAGGGAACGAGGTGGCTGGATGGAGTCACTGAAGCAGTCGGCGTGAGCTTAAATGGACTCCAGAGGATGGTAGAGGACAGGAAGGCCAAGAAGAAAGTTGTCCATGGGGTCGCGATGGGTCAGATACGACTTCACAACTAACAACAACAACAACAACTCAATGAGAATTTCTCAGGTGCTTCTGTCTGTAGCAGAAATGCGTTTCAATCTACTATATAGTAGCAGTATAAAGAGAAGTCTGGGAATTAATATAAAAATGAGAGAAAATAAAATGTATTCCATATATTTAACTGCATTTCTGAACTTGAACACCTTTATTGTGGGCAAAGCCCAGTCCCTAATAAAATTCAGTAATGTGAAACCGATTGCTTTTATGTGCATAAGTAGAAATCATAAATTTAATTGGCTGTATCGGTCAATTGATTACAAATTTTACATATAATAAAACAGAATTTAGCTACACTTAGAATGACAGAAACATATATAATATTTTTTGAGTAAAAAATCTATATGCTACTAAAACTTTTGTGTCTGTTTGATAAATTGTAATCTTCAATTGAATTGTGGTCTTTGAACTCTGGTGCTGGAGAAGACTCCTGCGAGTCCCTTGGACTGCAAGGTGATCAAACCAGTCAGTCCTGGAGGAGATCAACCCTAACTGCTCTTTAGAAGGCCAGATCCTGAAGATGAAACTCAAATACTTTGGCCACTTAATGAGAAGGAAGGACTCACTGGAGAAGAGCCTAATGCTGGGAAAGATCGAGGGCAAAAAAAGAAGGGGAAGGCAGGGAACGAGGTGGCTGGATGGAGTCACTGAAGCAGTCGGCATGAACTTAAATGGACTCCAGGGGATGGTAGAGGCCAGGAAGGCCAGGAAGAAAGTTGTCCATGGGGTCGCGGTAGGTCGGACACGACTTCGCAACTAACAACAACAACAACAATCTTCAATCGGGTGAAATGCTGCATCATAGTGCAAGATTTTGTCAACAATGGTGTTGTGTCTCGCCCAATCTCACCACAGCCGGGGCCTGCTTATCTGCTTCCGAACATGGAGGAATGTTCTAGTATGCCTCCCGGCCCCAGCCCTGGCTCCATGCCCAGACAGGCTGAAGAGGAAGAAATACCTCCAGCCCCCAGCTCTGGCTCCATGCCCAGGCAAACGGAGCAACTAGACCCCTCCCCCTCCTCCACAGCATGTGAGCCTGAGGGAGGTCTATTACCAACAGCTGCCGACTGGAGTGACCCTCGCGTCAGAAGACTTGATAGGCGGAGGCAACAGAAGGAAGGGAGGGGCAGGCCTGGATAAGTGCTGAGTCATGGAGCCACACCCCATGGCCTATATAAAGGATCTGCTTTCTGGCATTCTCTGAGTCAGGCAAAGTCTAAACATATCTTGCTGAAGTCACTTTCTGGTCTCCTGCCTGCCTTGAGGACTTTGCTAGGACTTTGGCAGAGCTGCAGAGGCACACCTGATTCGGATTTCCCTGACCCGGCCGTCAGCGGAGGAGTGGGACACGACAAATGGTACCTCAATTGGGCAGAATGGTGGGAACCATTATTCCCAAGACAACGAAATTTGGGAAGCTTTTGCCTTCAGTTCTGCTGCACTGCTACTGTTGACTGCTGCCACTATAGGGAACTGTGGTCCCATGATCCCCATTTTCAACGACCCTTGACAGTTCCTGATAAGTCAGTGTGGGATGAGGAAGGAACTGGTGCAATTGCTGATGCTGCTTGCCACCTTTTATTTATTTTGTCACACAGTATGTATAAGCATAAGCATGAAATAATTGTACAATATATAAGCATATATATGAGTATGAGTATGTAATGACTATATTAATTGGATATAAGGAAAGGAAAAAATAGGACAGGAATGGTAGGCACACTTGTGCTCTTATGCACGCCCCTTACAGACCTCTTTGGAATGGGGTGAGGTCAATAGTAGACAGTTTTTGGTTGAAGCTTTGGGGATTTTGGGAAGAGACCACAGAGTCAGGTAGTGTATTCCAAAAATTAACAACTCTGTTACTGAAGTCATATTTTCTGCAATCTAGATTGGAGCGGTTAACATTAAGCTTAAATCTGTTGTGTGCTCATGCATTGTTGCATTTGAAGCTGAAGTAGTCTTTGACAGGAAGGACATTGTAATAGATGATTCTATGAGTTAAATTCAGGTAATGTCGAAGGTGGTGTAGTTCTAAATTTTCTAAGCCCAGGATTTCAAGTCTGGCGGCATAAGTTATTTTGTTGTATTCAGAGGAGTGGAGAACTCTTCTTGTAAAATATTTCTGGACACGTTCAATTGTATTGATGTCTGAAATGTGGTATGGGTTCCAGACAGTCGAGCTGTATTCAAGAATTGGTCTAGCAAATGTTTTATATGCTCTGGTTAGTAGTGTAGTGTTTTTGGAGAAGAAGCTACACAAGATTAGGTTTACAAATCTTAAGGCCTTTTTTGTGATGTAGTTACAGTGGATTTTGGCACTTAGATAATTTGATATGAAAACTCCAACAACGTCTTTGCTTGTGGAAAGCTTGCAGGCAGTAAGTCAAAGATAAACGAATGCAACCTCTCTGTGCGTGTATGCACTCCTTTGCTCCCTCCCCCACCTGGCAACAGCCATTTACCTGCCTTCTGGGAAGGAAAGGGAAGGAGGAAGAGGAGTGTCAGCCCTGACGGAGGGAATAGAAGGAGAGAGGAAGAAAGAAAGACAGAAAGAAAAAGAAAAAAAGAAGAAAGAAAGAAAGAAAGAAAGAAAGAAAGAAAGAAAGAAAGATGGAAGGAGGAATGAAGAAAGGAGGGAGGAGAGGAGAGAGGGTAGGCCAGAAGGAAGGAATATTTCCAAACAGGGATGGAATGCAGCAGGTTCTGACAGGTTCTGGAGAATCAGTAGCAGAAATTTTGAGTAGTTCGGAGAACTGGCAAATACCACCTCTGGCTGGTCCCAGAGTGGGGTGGGAATGGAGATTTTGCGGTATCCTTCCCCTGGAGTGGGCTGGGAATGGAGATTTTGCAGTATCCTTCCCCTGCCATACCCATCAAGTCACGCCCACAGAACCGGTAGTAAAAAAATTTGGATTTCACCACTGCTTCCAATGCTCACTGTCAGTTTCCCTTAAGGAAACCCCATTGCAACTTTGAGAGGAAAACAACTTTTGAAAAAATGGTGGGTTCCCTAAATTGGCTTGAAAAGATAAGCTCCAATAATTTCACATTAAAATACAAACAAATTAATTTTGTATTTCACTCCACTTACTGTAGTCATCGCCTCATTCAGTGTTTTGCTATGTTTCTCCCCATAAAAATCAATGTGATGATATGTACAGAATATGGAATAACAGAACTGGAAGGGAATTTGGAGATCTTCTAATCCAACCCCCTGCTCAAGCAGGAGTGTTGTGTCTGCGCCCCCTGAGCTGGGCCTCCTGCCAGAAAGTGACTTGGAAAGTGAGGGGGAAGGGCCGTCAGGGCTTACCTCGGAACCGGCTTCCCTGGCTCAGCTTCAGGAGCCAGAGGCAGGCCAGTTGGAAGAGATAACGAGGCCTCCATCCCCTGATTCTTTCCCCCCCCAGGCCACACCTCCAGATCCAGCTGATGCCAATCATGCCTGGCTGGACCTTAGGTTTTGTAGGCAGGAGAAGCGGGAACAACAGAAGCAGGGGTGGCACAGGCCTAGGAAGTGCTGAGTCATGGAGCCACACCCCACCGGATATAAAGACAGCAAGAGCTGCTGTGCCTCTTCGTAGCAGGCAAATTAACTGCTTAACTAAGAGCTGAAGTACTGTTTGACTCATTGGCGTCGAGGGAGATAACAGAGACACTTGGCAGACGCTCGCTATTTCACTGCCAGAGCTGATAGTGCCAGCTAATTAAGCCATCGCTTGGACAGAGGCGAGGGGGGACAGAAGAAGGAGACCGTATATTATTCTGAACAAATAAAGCCTCCAGTGATGAAGCAGCCAGGGCCATCTTAACAGCATTATGGGTGCCAGGCAAAGCAGTGTACTGGGGCCCCTACAACAACTATCCACAGGAATAAAAATGTAAATGGTTGATAAAATTAAACATATATTTGCATGTTTGTATTAATTAAAAAATGCAGTAAAATGTAATAAATATGTTGCTGTATTTATATGATACATGGTGCATTGATGGGTTAACATACACAGATTAGTATGGGGCCCCTATGCTCATGGCTTTTATGCAGTGGTGAAATCCAATTTTTTTTACTACCGGTTCTGTGGTCGTGGTTTGGTGGGTGTGGTGTGGCTTGGTGGGCTGGCAGGAGAAGGATACTGCAAAATTTCCATTCCCACCCCAATCTGGGGCTTAGACAGAGGTGGTATTTGCCGGTTCTCCGAAGTGCTAAAAATTTCTGCTACCGGTTCTCCAGAACCGTCAGAACCTGCTGGATTTCATCCTTTTTTTTTTATGGCAGCTACAGCACACTGCTGGTTCATATTTAAGTGGTTGCCCATCAGGACTCTATATTCTTAGGCTTTGCATATCTTTTAATTTACAAATAGTTGGCTTTTGATTTTTTTTGCATTTGTACTTATTATACAATTGTAACGCAGCTATTTCTGCTATTGATTCGTTAACAAAAGTGTGAAATGATGACTGCCAGATGATTTACACTGCTAAATGTTGTTTGCAAATAATTCAGATCCTTTTTTTCAATCAGAGCCATGGTGGTACAGTGGTTAAATGCAGTATTTGCAGACTAACCCTGCTCACAACCAGGAGTTTAACTCAGTCTTCCGTCCTTCCGAGGTCAGTAAACTGAGGATCCAGATTGTTGGGGGCAATAGGCTGACTCTGTAAACTGCTTAGAGAGGGCTGTAAAGCACTGTGAAGCGGTATATAAGTCTAAGTGTTAGTGCTACTGCTATTGTAATTATTTCTCGTATTGGCTCCTGAAATCCAGACAATCAGTTCCTATTTATCTCCCAAGCTCCAAATATCTTCAATAAGCAGAGCTTTGTGGGCGATCCTTTTCCTGGTTTTGGTTTGTTTAACTTAAACAAAATATCTATGTTCCTTTGTCTCCATATCGGCTGTTCCTCTCTTCTGCTGATATCCAAGAATATCTGGGATTAGTTAAGAGTGAAAACCTCAAAAAGAAGCACTTTTTTTTCTGTTTTAAGTTTTAAAGTTATAATGCCTGGTTTAATTTTGTAAGCACACCCTCTTGATTCTGGGGTTGAAACTACAGGATGGTGTTTAGTTTTGCTTTTGACTGGTTCCAGACAAACTGAACAATGAATAAAGAGAGATGTAGGGATGAAACCTCTTCAAGCTTCATCACACTTTTCTCTTCATACTAATGGATTTGCAGTTATGACTAAGGTTTGAAGATATCCTTTGGGGTAGAAGTAACAACAGTTGTCTGATGCCAATTAATGCCAATTAATTTTTTGTTTGACCTAGATTTTATTTTATTTATTTATTTCATCAAGCATGTATTTTATGACAGATACAAGTGTAAACATAATTTTAAATACATGTAAAGGATACGAATAAAAGAAAACATTAGGACAGGGACGGTAGGCACACTGGTGCGCTTATGCACGCCCCTAACAGACCTCTTAGGAATGGGGTGAGGGCTACAGTAGCCAGTCTAAGGCCAAAGTTTTGGGGATTTGGGGAAGAAACCACAGAGTCAGGAAGTGCATTCCAGGCGTTGACAACTCTGTTACTGAGGTTGTCTTTTCTGCAGTCTAGTTTGGATCGGTTTACCATGTTTGTATTAATTAAAAAATGCAGTAAAATGTAATAAATATGTTGCTGTATTTATATGATACATGGTGCATTGATGGGTTAACATACACAGATTAGTATGGGGCCCCTATGCTCACGGCTTTTATGCAGTGGTGAAATCCAATTTTTTTTACTACCGGTTCTGTGGTCATGGTTTGGTGGGTGTGGTGTGGCTTGGTGGGCTGGCAGGAGAAGGATACTGCAAAATTTCCATTCCCACCCCAATCTGGGGCTTAGACAGAGGTGGTCTTTGCCAGTTCTCCGAAGTGCTAAAAATTTCTGCTACCGGTTCTCCAGAACCGTCAGAACCTGCTGGATTTCATCCCTTTTTTTTATGGCAGCTACAGCACACTGCTGGTTCATATTTAAGTGGTTGCCCATCAGGACTCTATATTCTTAGGCTTTGCATATCTTTTAATTTACAAATAGTTGGGTTTTGATTTTTTTTGCATTTGTACTTATTATACAATTGTAACACAGCTATTTCTGCTATTGATTCGTTAACAAAAGTGTGAAATGATGACTGCCAGATGATTTACACTGCTAAATGTTGTTTGCAAATAATTCAGATCCTTTTTTTCAATCAGAGCCATGGTGGTACAGTGGTTAGAATGCAGTATTTGCAGACTAACCCTGCTCACAACCAGGAGTTTAACTCAGTCTTCCGTCCTTCCGAGGTCAGTAAACTGAGGATCCAGATTGTTGGGGGCAATAGGCTGACTCTGTAAACTGCTTAGAGAGGGCTGTAAAGCACTGTGAAGCGGTATATAAGTCTAAGTGTTAGTGCTACTGCTATTGTAATTATTTCTCGTATTGGCTCCTGAAATCCAGACAATCAGTTCCTATTTATCTCCCAAGCTCCAAATATCTTCAATAAGCAGAGCTTTGTGGGCGATCCTTTTCCTGGTTTTGGTTTGTTTAACTTAAACAAAATATCTATGTTCCTTTGTCTCCATATCGGCTGTTCCTCTCTTCTGCTGATATCCAAGAATATCTGGGATTAGTTAAGAGTGAAAACCTCAAAAAGAAGCACTTTTTTTTCTGTTTTAAGTTTTAAAGTTATAATTCCTGGTTTAATTTTGTAAGCACACCCTCTTGATTCTGGGGTTGAAACTACAGGATGGTGTTTAGTTTTGCTTTTGACTGGTTCCAGACAAACTGAACAATGAATAAAGAGAGATGTAGGGATGAAGCCTCTTCAAGCTTCATCACACTTTTCTCTTCATACTAATGGATTTGCAGTTATGACTAAGGTTTGAAGATATCCTTTGGGGTAGAAGGAACAACAGTTGTCTGATGCCAATTAATGCCAATTAATTTTTTGTTTGACCTAGATTTTATTTTATTTATTTATTTCATCAAGCATGTATTTTATGACAGATACAAGTGTAAACATAATTATAAATACATGTAAAGGATACGAATAAAAGAAAACATTAGGACAGGGACGGTAGGCACACTGGTGCGCTTATGCACGCCCCTAACAGACCTCTTAGGAATGGGGTGAGGGCTACAGTAGCCAGTCTAAGGCCAAAGTTTTGGGGATTTGGGGAAGAAACCACAGAGTCAGGAAGTGCATTCCAGGCGTTGACAACTCTGTTACTGAGGTTGTCTTTTCTGCAGTCTAGTTTGGATCGGTTTACCATGGGTTTGTATTTATTGTGTGCTCTTGTATTGTTTTGGTTGAAGCTGAAGTATTCATTGGCTGATAGGACATTAGTAGCAGATGATTTTATGTACTATGCTTAGGTCAGACCGAAGACGGCGAAGTTCTAAGTTGTCTAAGGCCAAAATTTCCAGTCTGGTGGCATAAGGTGCGTGCATAAGGAACGTGCATAAGAGCACAAAAGTGCCTACCGTTCCTGTCCTATTGTTCCCTTTCATTATATCAGATTAATATAGTTATTGCATACATTTGCTTATATATATGTTTTTATGATGTGTTGTTGTTTTATATCAATGTTTGCATATACTGTTGTGACAAAATAAAAAAAAAAGGTATTTTGTTGCGAGCAGAGGAGTGGAGGACTCTTCTTATGAAATATCTCTGGACTTGTTCAGTTGTATTAATGCCCGATATGCAGTGTGGGTTCCAGACAGATGAGCTATATTCAAGAATTGGTCTGGCAAAAGTTTTGTATGCCCTAGTTTGCAGTTCAATATTACTGGAGAAGAAGCTATGCAAGATTAGGTTAACAACACTTACCGTATATACTCGAGTATAAGCCGAGTTTTTCAGCACGTTTTTTGTGCTGAAAAACGTCCCCTCGGCTTATACTCGGGTCTATACGGCTTATACTCGAGTTTTTTTTTTTTTAAGCCCCTCGGCTTATACTCGAGTATATTCGGCTTATACTCGAGTTTTTTTTTTTTTTTTAAGCCCCTCGGCTTATACTCGAGTATATTCGGCTTATACTCGAGTTTTTTTTTTTTTCTTTTTTTCACATTTTACCGGACGGGCTTTTGCATTAGCGCGGGGAAGCCCTGCCGGTGCAGTGAGAGGGCGGGGCGGGGGAGCCGCCAGCCTTCTCAGCTGGGGGAGGAGGTTTCAACCGTAGGTGCCTCATTTCCCACCCTCGGCTTATACTCGAGTCCCCAGTTTACCCCAGTTTTTGGGGTAAAATTGGGGACCTCGGCTTATACTCGGATCGGCTTATATTCGAGTATATACGGTAATGCTTTTTTAGCAGTGCTAAATAAAATATATGAAGCCCTGCAGTTACTACATCCATATGTGAAATAACTGCAAAATGCTACAGCGCATCCCATCAACATTTTCAAGTTTTGTTTTTCAGGAAATTAGAGATTTTGTTCAGCTCTAGGGCTAAAGCAAAAAGGCTTTTGCTAAGCACACAGCAATCATCTGGTGGCACTATAAATTGCAGAATCAGCAACATTTTGCAGGGCTGTCTATAATTTGATACTTTGCAATGCCTGGTGAGAAATTCAATCTACCATTCCCATAGTGTAAACTGTAAGCTCATTAGGGTCATGGGAATAATTGGGTTTTTTTTTTTAATTCTTATCTCTGAGGACCATGCTTTCATACTCTTTAGCAATGCTGTGTGCAATTCTAATGAAAAGATTGCATAATGATGGACTTTCCCTTTGAACCAACACGGCTGTCCTTGGTGCAGCAGTGTGTCAAAATTTGTAAAATTGAAAATAATGCCCTGATTGCATGATATAAGCCATGCCCCTGCTGAATATGGGTGTGATGCAGGGGTGAAATTCAGAAGGTTCTGACAGGTTCTGGAGAACCGGTAGCGGAAATTTTGATTAGCTTGGAGAACTGGCAAATACCACCTCTGGCTGGCCCCAGAGTGCGGAGGGAATGGAGATTTTGCAATATCCTTCCCCTGACATGTCCACCAAGCCACGCCCACCAAGCCACGCCCACCGAACCGCTACTAAAAAAAATTGAATTCTACCACTGGTGTGAAGCCATCTGCCATCTTGCGGATATCCCCCATCCCACCCTTGAAGACGTTGCTAAATTGGAGACACAATAATACTTGAAATGTTTATTTATCAGATAACGTATTGAGGAGAAGGAAGTTGGTAAAGAGATACAGACCGAATCTTCCATAACAATGAAGTGAATTGTGGGTTTTGCAGCACTTCAAGCCTTCAGCTTGTAAACTGGCTATAAAATATAAACTTTTTTTTTTTTTTTTACTGTGAGACTTCCTACTGCCTAGTGTCAGTTACACCCACAAGGTGTGCTAGTATGGATACGTTTTAAGCAGCTTTTAGAAACATATCTAAACAGTGCTGGGTTTCAATTTTTTTTACTACCGGTTCTGTGGGCGTGGCTTGGTGGGCGTGGCATGGCTTGGTGGGCATGGCAGGGGAAGAATACTGTAAAATCTCCATTCCCTCTCCAATTCAGGGGAAGGTTACTGCAAAATCCCCATTTCCTACCAATCAGCTGGGACTCGGGAGGCAGAGAATAGATGGGGGCCGGGCCAACCAAAGGTGGTATTTACCGATTCTCTGAACTACTCAAAATTTCCGCTGCCGGTTCTCCAGAACTGGTCAGAACTTGCTGAAACCCACCTCTGTATCTAAAGGATCTGAAGAACAGATGATCTATTCCTAAAGGCCAAAATAAAACAAAGGATCGATTTGGCATATCACTATTATGTTATATGGGACGCAGTGGCTCAGTGGGTAAAACACTGAGATTGTCAATCAGAAGGTCGGCAGTTCAGCGGTTCAAATCCCTAGCACCGCGTAATGGGATGAGATGAGCTCCCGTTACTTCTCCCAGCTGCTGCCAACCTAGCAGTTATGCAAGTAGAAAAATAGGGACCACTTTGGTGGGAAGGTAACAGCGTTCTGTGCGCCTTCAGCATTGAGTCCTGCCAGCCACATGACCATGGAGACGTCTTCGGACAATGCTGGCTCTTCGGCTTTGTAATGGAGATGAGCACCGCCCCCTAGAGTCGGAAAACTACTAGAATGCATGTGCGGGGGAACCTTTACCTATTATGTTATAATCATTTATGATTTCACAGTTATATATGTTGTTTTTTTTTAAACCAATGCAACAAGAGACTTTTCACTGAATAGGTCATGGTTTTTTCTCGCATGCCACAAGTATCAGGTGCATGTAGTTTGTACATAAATATCCCCATTCTTCAGTCATTCTTCAGTCATCTCTAGTGATCTGTTGCTGCTCGCATTTCAAATCCATCCAGGAATAATGTCATGGTGTTACAGATGTCGTCGCAGGATGGAAGCTGTTCTGAATAAAGATGTCTTTTGCAATTGACCGATGGCGAATTTGTCAATGCCAATGATGTTGTTGTGACCTAGGCCCAAGTAGTTATTACCAGACACAATCAGTCCTAAACAAACTTTATTAGAACAGCTGAGAATTACTTCATTCTCAGCTTAGTCCAAATGAAGTCCAAAACAAAGTCCTTCGGCCTTATCACAAACCTTTGTCTTCTTTGGCACCCTGTCAAAGGCTTTTCTTGGCAAGAACCCCATGAAGTTCAGAAACAGGAGACAAGAAACAATTGCAACATTGCTTTCCTACAAAAAACCCAAGAACCGTTGCTGCTCTTTTAAGTCTTGTGGGAGGGGCCAATCATCTCCTGGCCTTACTCCTGAGTCGTCCTTTTTGTTTTAGCTGCTCTTGCCTTCTAGCAGCTCTTTGCATGCGTGCACTAGGAACAGGCTCCTCCTCTTCCTCTGCCTCTCTGCTCTCCGCCTTTGGAGGCTCCAGAGTCTGTGCATTGCTCCCAGATGGCCCTGGCCCCATCTCTGCCTCTGACGCAAAGCCCTCGTCTGGGCCTTCCCTCGACTCCCGGACTGACCCATGGTCCTCCCCAGCATCCTCACTGTCCGACTCCACTGCCAGCTCTGCAGGCTGCTGGTGGACCACAGCAGGAGTTCTAGTGGTGCTCCGGTTGTTTTGGGATTGCACCCAAGGCACCTATGACTACTGATGCTACCCTTGCTTGCGTTTGCCACAGTCATCCTATTTCTATTTGTAAGTCTTTGTATTTTGTTATGTTTTCCAATTCTTTTTCTTCTATTCTGCCATTTATATATCAGTTTTTATGCCACACAGTGTTCTTCTATATTTGCCAGTAAAGAGCTATATTGCCACTTGAATTGCTTCTTCTCCTGCCCTTCAGAAAGTATTTCATCTGCAACTTGTGCTTTTATATTTGATTACCGGTGTACCTCACTTTCTAATCAAGTTGGATCCCGAATATATTCACTTTCTATGAGTGTTCTATCATTTTGTAATCCCATTTATCAAGGTGGCTGTCTAATCTCTCCATATTCCTTTAGCCTCAATTGCCTCTTGTAGCTATTTTTTTTGGAAAAGTGCTGTAAATTGTCATGTGATTTATCTGATCTTCTTAAAAACGTCTCTCTTTTTTTCCCTACTGATTTTCCTCTATTTGTTGACATTCTCAATTGGGGTATCTTTCCTTATTCTTTCGTTCTTGATGTTGAAAGATTTTGTTCAGATCTCTTACGTCCCTATTACTACCCAAGGCTTTGTTGCTCCATCTTTCCCTGGCTGTCATGACAACTTGTTCTGCAAGCTTTTCCTCTTTGCTATTTTGGGATTATTTATGTATTTATTTTGTGCTTCTTGTTCCACAGGGTCGTCTCTCCTTCTATAACTTCTTTGTTTCTCATTTGTTAAGTGTACTGAATCTATTCCTTATGTTTATCTCATAGTCTAACTGTATGTTCTCCAGGTTAAATTTTACTTGAACGTCTGCTATTTTTTATATTTAACAAATACATTTTTCACAAACAATTTTCTATCTCACAATTTGCATTTGCATCTAATTGGATTGAAAACAGCCACTTTTCTGTTTTCTATTTCTATTTCATATAGCTGATTCGATGTCCTTTAAAATAAATCTTGACATTTAAGACAGGTCTCCTCCCTATCTCCTGCTCTGCTGTATTTACCTACCGTATTTTTCGAAGTATAAGACGCACCTTAGTTTTTGGGGAGGAAAATAAGAAAAAAGCTGATTGGCAGGTGGATCGACTTCCCGGAATACTCCCAATCAGCTGTTCTCAGAGATGAATTTTAGCAACAGGTTCCTTGGTTGTGAGCTCTGTGCCTTGCTTTTTTTTTGGCTTTTTTTTCAGCCTCTGAAAGCCTCCGAAACAGCTTCGGAAAACAAGCCTCTGAAGCTCTGTTTGGGTGCTTCTTTTCTGAAGCTCTGTTTGGGGGCTTCTTTTCTGAAGCTCTGTTTGGGTGCTTCTTTTCTGAAGCTCTGTTTGGGGGCTTCTTTTCTGAAGCTTAATTTCTGATGCTTTTTTCAGTCTCTCAAACCTCTGTTTGAGAAGCTGGGTGGGGCTACATTTGGAGCATAAGATGCACCCAGATTTTCACGCTCTTTATTGGGGGTAAAAGGTGCGTCTTATATTCTGAAAAATACAGTAATTCATTTGTTGCGGTAATTCCTAGTTCCGTGATGGCGAACCTATGACACGCATGCCCCAGCACCCTCTCTTTGGGCATGTGAAGCATCGTTCCAGTTCAGCTTTGCTACGCATGTGTGCATGCCTCCCACCAACCAGCTGGCCTTTGGGTCTCTGCCACGCATGTGTGTAGGGGGGACGATGTGCATGTGGAGGGGCATGTGCACATGTGCAGGGGCAGGATGCATGGGGGGTGCACACAAATGCGTGGGGTAGGGCATGGGCGGGGGTCACATGCTCATGCATGGGGGCGGGGTACATGCATGGGGCTCATGCATGCATTGCATTTTGGGGTTCAGGCATGCGCACATTTGCGCGTGTGCGTGCTTTGGGCACTCGGTCCGGAAAAGGTTAGCCATCATTGTCCTAATTCCTCATTCCTGCAATGTTTGTATTCTAATTACTATCACAACTTCCCTTCTAGATGTTGCATTTAAAGATGATAGAATTCCTCAGTGTCTTTCACCATTGCCTGTGTAGTATGTGCAGGCATTTATGCAACAAAAATTTTCATTGGGTATTTACTAATCTATATTATTCTGCCTTTAATTCAGTTGTAGCTGGTGTACCTTACTGATATCCGTTTGGAATGTCATGCCTTGAATGTACTCATTCGATCTAAACCGGCCATGCCTGTTCACCTAAGTATTTATTTGATAAAATATCCAGGGTAGTAATGCTTCATTTATGTTTTGATAATTTCAGGTTTTGCCTTGTGCATGTTTCTGACATTCCGTAGTCCAATTGTATGTTTTCTGTGCCTTTGACAGTCTTCATTATGCTTTAATCTGGTTGCATTATTATGTTTAGAGAATCACTAAATTGTAGAGTTGGAAGAGGCCACAATAATCATATGAACCAACCGTTTGCAATGGTCAAGAAAACCGAATTTATTGTCCATTCATTTTATTCATTTATTTATTTATTTATTTTGCCACAACAGTATCTATAAGCATAGGCATGGAAGTAACTATATAACATATAAACATATATATAAGCATGCAATAACTATATTAATTGGATATAATGAAAGGAAACAATAGGACAGGAACGGTAGGCACGCTTGTGCTCTTATGCACGCTCCTTACAGACCTCTTAGGAATGGGGTGAGGTCAATAGTAGACAGTTTTTGGTTGAAGCTTTGGGGATTTTGAGAAGAGACCACAGAGTCAGGTAGTGTGTTCCAAGCATTAACAACTCTGTTACTGAAGTCATATTTTCTGCAGTCAAGATTGAAGCGGTTAACATTAAGTTTAAATCTATTGTTTGCTCTTGTATTGTTGTGATTGAAGCTGAAGTAGTCATCAACAAGAAGGACATTGCAATAGATGATTCTATGAGTTAAACTCAGGTCATGTCGAAGGATGGCTGTCCAGCCTCCTGTCCAGCCTCCTGAGACAAAAACCTCCTGAGAGGGAGATATCACACTCTGTCGGTAAACTATTTCACCGTTTTATAGATGTGACTGTCTGGAAACTTTTCCATATAGTTAGGTGAAATCTGTTTTTATGGTGCTAGTTTCTTTGACTATGGAAAGTACAATAATTCTCAACCACATTCCCTGCAGGTTTCTCAAATGTACTATGTACTTGAAAACAGCTATCATGTTCCCCCTTGGTCTTAACACAAAAACTGAGCTGTAAGGGACCTTGGAGGTCCTAGTCCTACCCCCTGCTCAAGCAGGAGACCCTATACCATTCTGGACAAATGGCTGTCCAATCTCCTTTTATCCAGATCAAACACCCCAAGTTCGAACATCAATCTGTACCCCTGCATTTAATTTCCTGTGCCATCAACTTTGCCCTCCTCTGAATCTTTCCTTAGTTGATATCCTTCGAGAAATGTGGTATTCAGAATCATAAAACTATATTTCAGGTGTATATTTATTTGGTACAGTTCTGTATCTAATGCCTGAAACTGTGCTAGCCCCGATAGTAGTTGTCACACTACTGACTTGCGTTCAGTTGGTTGCCAATAACTATATCCAGTGGTGGGATTCAGGCAGGTCGCACCACTTCGGGAGAACTGGTTGTTAACTTTCTGAACAGTTTGGCAAACTGGTTATTGGAAGAAATCATTAGGGCAGAGAACCGGTTCTTAAATTACTTGAATCTCACCACTGACTATATCTCTTCTCATAACCCCAAAAGCTTTAACCAAAATCTATCCACTGTTGACCTCACCCCATCCCTAAGAGGACTTTAAGGGGCGTGCATAAGAGCACAAACGTGCATACCGTTCCTGTCCTATTGTTTCTTTCCCTATATATATATATATATAGTTGTACTTCCTTTTTCTCCTCATATATCTGTTTATATATTATATAATCTTTTTGTGTTATGCTTGTGTATATTGTTATGACAAAATTAAATAAATAAATAAAATAAATATCCAATTCTTTTGGGGATGCAGGTTTCCAAGTCCATGTATCTTTCATGTGGTATGTTCTAACATTTTTTCTCCATTACTTCATATTTAAATATCTTGCTGTTAACGAGACGTCTTGTTCATCACAGCCCATCTTCTCCAGACTAGATAGATTTCAATTTAATCTCTGTGCTTGCCAGACCTCCTAATTTTATATCATCTGCAAATTTGATAAATAAGCCCTGTTGTCCATATCCATCCTGTTATCCAGATGACTAATACAAATATTGAATAATACTGTCCCTGAGATTAATCCCTATAAGGGACTCCATTGGTTAGTGCCCTTCAATTTGATACAAACCCACTAATGGTAGGTACAGTTAGCCTGCCAACTTGGAGATCACGTTATTGTATTTCCAGTGAAACAATGCTTGATAGGTTGGCAATGAGACTGCAGTGGTAGAGAATATACGTAGCTCTGGGTTGAGCTGTAGTAGGTTCCTGTTCTCTGAGCTTGGTTGTTTGCTTTCAGATGTTTCATTACCCAGCTAGGTAACATCATCAATGGGAGTGGGAGCAGTGGTGAAATTCAATTTTTTTTACTACTGGTTCTGTGGGTGTGGCTTGGTGGGCGTGGTGTGGCTTGGTGGACATGGCAGGGCAAGGATACTGCAAAATCTCCATTCCCACCCCACTCCAGGGGAAGGGTACTGCAAAATCTCCATTCCCACCCCACTCTGAGACCAGCCAGAGGTCGTATTTGCTGGTTCTCCAAACTACTCAAATTTTCTGCTACCGGTTCTCCGAACTACTCAAAATTTCCACTACCAGTTCTCCAAAACTTGTCAGAGCCTGCTGGATTTCACCCCTGAGTGGGAGTAAGTGTGGGGCTTGCAGTAGCCCTGCCATTATTGTTCAAGATGTAGTTTTTTTCCCCCTTGATGTCCTTGATGAACTTATTATTTTTTCCTTGATTGCTTGTCTGGTTTTAATTCCTGCTTATCTGCATATTGGTTTCTGGAGAGGATGTGTTCTGTCTGGCTTTTTATCTCCTTCTTAACTTTTCATTGCCTCTTGGAAAATGAGAATGTTGTATGGAAGCTGGTCAAAAGCTGCGCTGGAGTCAGAAAAATTACATCCACCACTTTGCCCGCTAGATTAGTTACCCTGTCAAAGAAGAAAGCAAGATTTGTCTCACATGCTCTATTTTTGGGGGAAAAAATAATGAGCGCTACTTGTGAAAATTCAACATTGTTTCCCAATAATTAAGAAGAATGTTTCCTGATTAGGGGAGGATCTCATCATCCAATACCAAACTTGTTTACAGATTCTAACAACCCAGAAACAAATTAATATTTTCTTCTTCTGAACCATGTTGAAAAGACTAATGATAAAGAACCTTGTATTTTGGACTATAGAAAGATTGCCTGCTTCAGGCAGCTAAAACATTCAGAAAAGACTTTTCTACTGAATTAATGCTACCCTACCCCGACCTCTTTATTATAATTTTTGAACAGATTATTGCTTTTATAATTATAAATTATACAATACTGATAGTAATCTCCCCTGGAATAAATTCTGTGTTCTAGGCCAGGGGTCTGCAAACTTGGCTCTTTTAAGAGTTGTGGACTTTAACTCCCAGAGTTTGTTTATTAGGAGCGCCATGTTGGCACGGACTGAGTGAAGCCAGCTCTGACCCCACTCAGTTCGTGCCTTGCCTCTGACCCTGTTTCCCCCTCCCCCCAACGTGTGTCATCAGTCACATTCCCCAACAAAGCAATTTCACGGGTCGTAGAAGTCACTCCCTCCAGCCGTTACTGGTTTCTGTGGAGATGACCTTGACTTTGGTTAGCTAGGATGTGCATTGTTTTGATTAAGCTGCAAATTCCTCAATGCAGCTGCAAGGCTCGATCCCCCAATCCCCCTGCTAATGGCAACTCAGGAGCAGGTTGGGAAAGCTTCACCAGTTGACACCTAGTTCCTTTAGCTGTTCATCATATGATTTAACCTCCAGACTCATTGTTATTTTTATTGCTCTTCTCAAGACTCTTTCTAGGGCCTCAGCATCGTTATTCCATTGTTCCAAGTGTGGCCTCGCTATAAAATGGTACTATCACTTCTCTGTTGTTATCCCTCTGTCGATGCAGCCTAGGACTACATTGGCTTTTTGGGCAGCTGCAGCATATATTCCACAGGACACCTATTGAGTATCTTGCAATATCTCACAGGTACTCCTATTGAGCCAGGTGCTGCCTATTCTGTACTTGTGCATTTGGTTTTCCCTGCTTAAATGCAGAACCTTACTTTTCTCACCACTGAACTGTATCTTGTTAGATAGAGTCCGGTGCTCAAGTCTGTCAAGATGGCATGGGGTTAGTTTGGTTGTGGGATCACCTCCTCCCAATCTTGTCTACCTGTCCCATCAAATCTGTAGGAGAGTGTTGTGGCCTGCCAGCGGCCAACGGAGCTGGCAGCAGATTCGGACAGTGAGGAGGTTGGAGAGGAACATGGGCCAGTCCTGGACTCTGGGGAAGGGTCTGCGTCGGAGGCAGAGATGGGGCCAGGGCAGTCTGACAGTTATCAGTTGCCTTTGGAGTCAGACATCAGTGAGGCAGATGAACAGCTGGAGCCCATGCTCCAGTGTGCGCATGCGCAGAATTGTCAGACAAAGGGAACAGCTGAGGAACAAGGGTTGACTTGGAAGTAAGGCCACAGGTGGACGATGAATGCCCCCTCCCAGACGGAATAAAAAAGGAGCGAACGGGGAAGGGAGTTTGCAGGAGACAATTAGTTCGTTTAATTGGTTTGTGACTGTCAGAGAATCCTTGCCAAGTTTTGAAGATATCGGCCTAGCAGCTCTCCAAACCGGATAAGGTTGGTGACTGTAAATGCTCTCTTGAAAGAGTTTGTTGGATGTGAATGTGGGAAATTCACAGTAACTTAATAAAAACGGTTTTTTGTCGGCACAAAGAGTTTGCGTTGTGGTTTGGGAACGCCAAGTCAGAACAGAGAGGCATATGTGGGTCCTGTTAATTCAACCAAGCCACTTCAAAGGAACCAAGAAGAAAGCCTTTTCTGTCCCTGTGCCTGCTTTGTGAAACAATCTCCTTAGAAATCAGATTATCTTGACCTACTGGCTCAGCTTTCTCAAGGCTCTGAAGCAGAGGTGGGTTTCAGCAGGTTCTGACCAGTTCTGGAGAACCGGTAAAGGAAATTTTGAGTAGTTTGGAGAACCGGTAGTAAAAATTCTGATTGGCCCCACCCCCAACTATTCTCTGCCTCCCAAGTCCCAGCTGATTGGGAGGAAATGGGGATTTTGCAGTAATCTTCCCCTGGAGTGGGGTAGGAATGAAGATTTTACAGTATCCTTCTCCTAGAGTGGGGTGGGAATGGAGATTTTACAGTATCCTTCCCCTGCCGCACCCACCAAGCCATGCCCACTAAGCCAAGCCACACCCACCAAGCCACACCCACAGAACCGGTAGTAAAAAAATTTGGAACCCACTACTGCTCTGAAGGTATAGTTGCATTCCCGGGCTTAGATGTTGACCATTGGAGCCTGTGAATTAGTTTCACTGAAATATTTGTATTGTATTTGTATTGATGGTTTGTTGTTGCTTATTTCAGTTGCCGGGTGTCTATATTTGTAACATTTTTCTTTTTTTTTCTGCTGAATTTTTTTGTATTCCTGTTAGCAATCCAGAGTTTGAAAATCATGCTAAAAATTGCTCTTAAGCTAGAAAGTATGACACCTGCAGTTTGCACATCATTTATATTCTATAGTGGATAGACCTGTGTTTCACAATACCTTGGAAACAAGTTTTCTTGATTAGAAACTGAAAACATGCTTCTCCTGTATTCCCCAAAGTCTAGCATATATAAGAGAAACAATTAACCATCAGTCTTTAATTCAATTGCAAATTAGGATACTGTTGCAGGAAAGAAAAAGGAAGGAAGGAAGGAAGGAAGGAAGGAAGGAAGGAAGGAAGGAAGGAAGGAAGGAAGGAAGGAAGGAAGGAAGGAAAGATAGAAGGGAGAAAGAAAAAAGAAAAAGGAAGGAAGAGAAAGAAAGAAAGAGAAAGAGAGAGAGAGAAAGAAAGAAAGAAAGAAAGAAAGAAAGAAAGAAAGAAAGAAAGAAAGAAAGAAAGAAGGAAAGAAGGAAAGCAGCTGGTATATGCTGCTGACAAATTGACTTCCTGAATTTTTATTTTCTAGAGTCAATCAATTTTATTTACGTCCAAAAGGCCAAAAAGCAAGTTACAAGTGTAGTCTAAATTTGGCATTAAATAAAAAAGTTTAACAAATAAAATATTAAATAACTACTACATAATAGAATTAAAATCTAAAGTCCAAACAAATTTAATTTAAAAAAAATCATAAAAGTCAATTTTATCTGATTAGTAACCTGAATGGACTAATCATGAAAACCAAACCAAAGAAAGAAAGAAAGAGAAAAAAAGAAGAAAATTAATACTAGTTAATATATGTCTTTTGAAATGCACACATCAGCTGACTCCAAACATCAACAAAGGCAATGAGACTGTTTTAGAAGGTAGCTCCTGCCATAAACTTAAAAAAGGGGTCTGCAGATGTTCCTTGGGAATTGTACCAAAAAAAAACAAAAAAACCCTTGCCAACATTGTTTTCTTTTTTTTCCTTTTTTAAAAAAAATACTTTTTATTAAACATTTTCAAAAAACAAAAAAGAATCTTTAAACAATAGTTTCTTTTCCACAATTTTGCAACAGTTAAACTTTTCTTACTTGTCCATTTTTCTTCCTTATTTCAATGTATCCTTTATACATACTAGTCTAATATTAATTCATTTACATATATACATATAAATAACAGTGTACACAATTTCATTTCTGCAAACTGCATTTTTTTCTGTTTCCTCTTCTTTGTTGTTACATTTCTACTCCTATATCTTCCTTATTTGATCTTTCCTTGCCTTTTATCTCTCTCCTCTAGCCATTCGTACTATTTCTCCCACACTATATAATATTATGTTTCCTCTTTTTCTTGTCTCTCCTTTGTAAGTTTATCCATTTCTGCATATTCCAAGACTTTTCTAATCAAATTATCTTTGGTTGGTATGTTATTGTTTTTCCAAGTGTTTTCTAAGTTGCAAATGATGATAAAACTTTAAATGCATTCCTCATTCCATGTAATTGCAATTTTAATGTTTAATGTTTTAAACATTAGTGCAGACTTCAAAGAATTTGCCGATTTATTTACAAATGGGACAAGAAAGCCTTAAAGTATCATAAATAAACCACAATTTGACCCAACTCTATCCATCCTACTTTGCATCACTTGCTTTTGGAAATGGGATAAGAAAATTCACAATATGAAAAAATTGGGTAATTTATTGTGATAGCCTAGCTATGATTTTTAGTGTGATGGTCTCAAGATATACTGGAGTATATCCTTATCATTTCCAGCCATCATGTTATTCAATCATAGTGACTGGAAATTGTATATGTTATATTCCAATATATGTACAGTATATTGCCATAAAGAATTGTTAATCTAATTTTGCGAAGCTTCTCCTCTGGTAACATTGTATTGCTAATTAGGGCAGACAAAACCTTTGCCAGACCAATTCTTGTATATCTACATTGTATATGAGACATTAATATGATTGAGCGGGCCTAGAGGTATTTGACGAGAAGAGTACTCCACTCCTCCACTCACAAAAGAGTACTCCACTCCTCTACTTACAATAGAATCCCTTATGCCACCAGGCTTGAAATGTTGGCCTTGGGCACCCTGGAACTGCACTGCCTGTGGTCTGATCTAAGCATAGTACACAAAATTGTCTGCTACAACATCCTACCTGTCAACAACTTCTTCAGCGTCAACCTCAATAATAAATGGGCAAACAATCGACACAAACGCAAGGTAAACCGCTCCAAACTCGATTGCAGAAAATACGACTTCAGCAACCGAGTGGTCAGTTCCTAGAATGCTCTACCCGACTCCATTGTTACGTCCTCAAACCCTCTCAGCTTCAACCTTACACTATCTACCATGGACCTCACCCCATACCTAAGAGGTCCATAAAGGGGGTGTGCATAAGCGCACCAGCATGGCTTAGGACCGGGTTATTTACGGGATGGCCTACTGCCACCGTTTGCCTCCCACCGACCCGTGCGCTCTCATAGGGAGGGCCTCCTCAGGGTGCCGTCAGCCAAACAATGTTGGCTGGCGGCCCCCAGGGCGAGGGCCTTCTCCATGGGGGCTCCTACCCTCTGGAACGAACTTCCCCCAGGACTTCGACAACTTCCTGACCTCCGGACCTTCCGCCACGAGCTGAAGACGTATTTATTCTTCCACGCAGGACTGGCATAGAATTTTTACTATTAGTTTTAATTTTAATGGGATTT